>NW_008236764.1:1281138-1313275 GCF_000691975.1 Corvus brachyrhynchos
GCGCCTGTGCTGCCGAGACGGGAGGATCGGGAATGCCCAGGGAATTGCTCCAGCCCCAACAGCCTCCCCGCGGGGCCCCCGCTGTCGCGGGTGCGCTGCGGACCGGGCAGGGCACAGGAGCATCTCAGCCACACGTCTCAGGGAGGGCTGTAGAACAGCGCGTTAGCTGATGACACGAGAGGGATCTGTCACCGCAGTGACACAGCAGCGGGGTTTGTATGTTGGAGTGAAACCGCTTTAAGACAGGCTGGTCTCATCTTCTGTAACTGGAGCCGTTTGTTTTCTCTGTCCTTTGAAAGGGACGTCAGTAAACTTTCCCAAGGTCTGGCGAGTGGTGCAGCATCAAGGGAAGAGATGGTTGCCCAGCCAGCGTCTGCAGGGTGCCTGTCACTGAGTGCTGTACAGGCACCTAGTGCTGACACCTAAGTGCTATCATTCATTCATTCATTCATTCATTCAGCATAAAATGAGCAAGGAGTTTTGTTGTTCAGGCAAATGGGGCTGGAAGCTTACCTCTACACAAGCAATTTGTTTAGCATTAAAAAAGAAGAAATACCCTCAGCGTGTTAGTCTGGAAAAGCCTTTATCGATCTGGGTGTGATTTATTCATAGTGCCGTGGAAGGGATACAGACAATGCCTGGGACATGCCTGGACCATTTCAGAAGACAAAAGTTACATGTTTATTCTTTTTCTTGTAACTTCATTATAAGATTCAGTTCAACTAACACTGTTGTGCTTTCAGCATTTCTTTTTATTTCTGCAGGCTCCTGATGGCCATATATTTCTGGAAGCCTTTTCTCCAGTTTACAAATACGCACAGGACTTTCTAGTTGCCATTGCTGAGCCTGTGTGCAGACCCACCCACATCCACGAGTACAAGCTGACTGCGTACTCCCTGTACGCTGCCGTGAGTGTGGGCTTGCAGACAAGTGACATCACTGAGTATTTGCAGAAACTCAGCAAGACTGGTGTCCCAGATGGAATAATTCAGTTTATTAAGGTAAGGCTATTTTATGGCATTGGAAATACATCTGTTGCTACTAATTAATTCCTTTCCTGCTGCCCCTGCCTAATTGATTTATTATTTTTTAATCATTCATCATTTTTAACTGCCTTATTCTTCTGTTACTGTTTCAAGAGAACATTTTTTTTTCCTGTCTTTTTGCATGGCATATTGCTGCATTGTTTTCATAATGTATCCTGTGTAGGATTTATTTTAAAAAGTCCATTAAAGTGTCTGTGCAGATACTTTCAGCCAGTATGACTTGTACATGGGGAAAGTTTCCTCAGATTTGCCCTGAAGGATAACTGAGAATGTGGGAAACAGTCTGTAATAGTGGGGCACTATAAGACAGCCTGCCTTATCCTGCAAGTATGCTCTCACAGTCCTGGAAGTAGATTGAAATGAGGTATAAAAAGTGAATATCTGTGCCTGATCTCCTGCATGAGATGATGTGAGTGTCTTTTGAAAATGCCTTTTCAGGTTTGTTCCATGAGCATACCAGCATTGCAAGTAAATGTTTTATGGCATGGTGTTTCCTCATAAAGACCTAAAGCCATTGCAGTGTTTGGTCCTAAATATGGAATCTCTCTTTTGCATGTTCCTAATGATTGCTCTCTTTGTTTGTAGCTGTGCACCGTCAGCTACGGGAAGGTGAAGCTGGTTCTGAAACATAACAGGTAGGTGGCTTCTTCCTTAGCTCTTGTGGCAGGAAGCCCTCCAAGTGCACACTTGTGCTTGAGTGAGTGCTCTCAGGAGCTCTGGAGTCTCACAGCTGCCAGCTGAGTGTAACAGCTCCCAGGTATCACTTTTACAGCTTTTGGAAGTATTTAATACATTAGCTGGTGAATTGTGTTTGGCTGTCCTGAGCTAGCGCTGGTTGTCATCACATTCTTAAAAGTAGTTCGCAAATTTGATATTGTAGCTTGTTTCTTTATTGCTTGGATTTGCAATATGTCCTTGAGGTTTTCAAATCATTGTTTCCTTCCTTCCTTCCTTCCATCCTTCCATCCTTCCATCCTTCTTTCCTTCCTTTTAGAGAAGCTTTCCACAGCTGTCCTGCAGTCTTGTGTATTCTGACATGTGTTCTGTTATTCAGGAAAGATAAGCAAATCCAGTGACAAGAGGTGGGTGCTTGTGTCTGGACTGAATCTGATTTGTTTTAAAGCTAGAGGATAATGCTGGAAGGGGCCTGGAGAAGTAAAATATGAAGCCTCATATTTTAACTATGATCTCCGACCAGCATCATCATTGAGGAATCCCCAGGATGCACTAGTTTTAAGTTTTTAGGTGGTTTGTGTTTTGGAAGTTTGGGGTTTTGTCTTTTGGGCTTTTTTGGTGCTGTGGACAGGACTTGAAAACACCAGATGCAACATTTTCACAAACTCGCCTCAGTTCAGCCTCAAAACAATTTACTTCACTTGCATGTCACAACTAAGACCTGTATGTGAGAGATCCGTGTAGGCAGTTTTGCTGGAGTTTTGTTAGAGAGTATTTGAGCAAGATGGATGGATAACTGCACAGTACATGATGCTTTTGGTATGAGGCATCTTTTAAAAGTTTAGGTTGCCATAATGTCTTTATTTTTAAATTAGCACCCCAAGATTGGATGCTTGAGAGTGATCTGGGACAGCTGTGCATTGAATCATCTATGGCACTATTCCTGTGAGTTATTCAGTTGATGAGTTCATAAAAATGCTTTCTTTTATTCTTTAATTTTAGGTATTTTGTGGAAAGTACCCACCCTGATGTCATTCAGCAGCTTCTGCAAGACCATGTGATTAAAGAATGCCGCCTGAGAAATGCTGAGGGTGAAGAGACAGAGCTCATTACAGAGACATTCACAAGTAAATCAGCGGTATGTCCAGCCATATTCTGAAATTACTGCAGTGACTGGAGGTAACCGCAGTGACTCTTGAGTAGTTTGGACTGGTTATTGTTTGCTTTTTGTATCACCTTCATTCTGCCAGCAACAAACTTTAATGTGCTCAAATCTGGGGGGAAGAGGGGAGCCCAAGTGTGTCTCTAATGAAACCTTTCATGAAAATTCATGTTCCTCTATTTCAGATTTCCAAATCCAGTGAAGGTGGCCTTGGTCCATCAACTTCACAGGGAACAGATGCTCAGAATAAGCCAGACGTCCCAGCTGACTTATTTGAGTTTTATGAACAGATGGACAAAGATGAGGAGGAAGAGGAGGAAACGCAGACGGTGTCCTTTGAAGTCAAGCAGGTATGAATATTGCACAGAAGGACATAAGCATGAGAACTTACTAGGAAGTACTGTGGCTCTTAGTTTGGTAGGGGAGATCCTTGGAAGTCATTAACATTTATTTCCTTTTACCTTCCAAAATTTAGAATCTTACAGGGTGGTAGGCTGGGCATTGTTCCTTCCCAGCCTGCAAAGCATGGTGCTCACAGGCCAGAGAGGCTCCAGGGACTCAGGGAGGTTCCCATCACATGTGGCTGACTATTAGTTAGTGCAAGACAACTGAGAATTCAGTGGAGTGCTGCTTTCAGAGAGCTTTTTTTTCCCCTCTTGCTTTTGTTTTGTAATTTGTGGTTGCAGAAAGAACTCTTTCTTGGTGGTTCCAAGTTCATCACTTGAGAAAGGGAGCTGGAGGTTGTAGCACAGTCCTTGCTTGACCTTCAGAGAGCTTCTATAGAATTTCTCAAGTTGTTTTTGGACTAAGTGATTCTAATGATGCCTTAGGAGGGGAAAAAGGAATTTAAAAAAGGACAACTTAGTAGCTGTTTTGTTTATTTGAAAAAAAGCCAGTGCAGACCAACAACCTCTTGGTGATTGATTCAGCCGGTCATTGTCTTGGAATAACTTCCATACAGGGTATGGATGTTTTTAAGGTAACAGATGTGCAGCTTTGTGTAATATAGAGAACCTTTTGTGTCTGTTACTGAGCTCTTCGTTGCAGGACTTCACGCTGTAGCTTAGTCATTGCCAGGTAAGGAATAATCTGAGCTGAATGTGTCGTGTTCTTCCATCTCCCTGAAGAGCCCTCTCTAATATTAACTGTTGTTTAAAATGTTTAGGGGGTGGGCTGATCACAGGTAAAGTTTCCAGAGTAAACCTTAGCTCTTGCAGACTTCATAAGCATAAAAAATAATGCAATTTCACTTGGTACTATATAACGTAGTTGTTTTTAGGGAAAAAGAACTTAATTCAGATGTGGAGAATTTATTAACTGAAGCTTTGTTTCCTCTTCAGGAGATGATTGAAGAACTTCAGAAGCGTTGTATCCATTTGGAGTACCCCTTGCTGGCAGAATATGATTTCAGAAATGATTCTGTGAATCCTGATATTAATATAGATCTGAAACCTACTGCTGTCCTCAGGCCCTATCAAGAGAAAAGCCTAAGGAAGATGTTTGGGAATGGACGAGCCAGGTCTGGTGTTATTGTCTTGCCATGTGGTAAGTTTTGTGTTGGTGCTTAGACAACTTGTTCTTTATTTGCTTGTAGTAAAGTGAATTCCAAAGATGACAGCTGCCTGGATTTCACACAGCAGCAGGGACTGTTTTGGTGGCAGTGTGCAGAGTCCTGGTGGGTTTTAGTGAGCAGGTGGTGAGGCTGTGCTGAGGGAGAGCTGGGTTGCAGAGCTGTCGGTGTCCCAGCAGGGGCTGGGGAGCAGCTGTGGTACCTTCACATTGCCAGTCGTGCTTCCACTGTGCCCTCTGCCACCTCTGCTCATCTTCCCGTGAAATGTAAAGCTGTTGGCAGTGGAATTTGTTCCTTGGTTGGGAATAGGGAGATTGCAGGGAGCTGGCAATACAAAGGTGGCATAAAGGGGTGTCCAAGGAAGAAAAGAGCTTGTGTGCACAAGTGCCGGGAAGGGGAATTTGAGGAAGAAATGAGAAACATGCAGACTGAGACAATCTACAGAAAACGGGGAAAAAACGAGCAAACAGGAGATTGTGTGCCAGTGCCCTCAGTACTGGGGGAGGAGAAAGCACATGGGATATGGCGAGGGCCTGAGAGTGCGTAAGGGGTGCTGGCGTGTGAAGGATGGGAAGATTTACAGACTTGCTTTGTAGGGGAATGTGCATAACTGGCAGGGACAGAGGAATAGATTGCCCTTAGGAAAGCTTTCTGTAGCCAACTGTAATTTAACATTCTTTTGAAATTAAAAAGCATTAAAATGGTTGCTTCTAATTGTCAAAGCCATTGTTTACAGTTATTTTCTTGAGGAAATACAGTTGTGTTTAGTAGACAATCCAGCTGTTTTTTAAGAAGCAAATACTTGATCTCTTTAAGACTATTGTAGCAAAGAAACAGCGAAGAATTTGCCCTTACATGATTTCATATTCTCTCACAATTCTCCTTTGTTTTTTTGTTTTGTTTTCCTCCTACTCCAGTGGTGTCTGAGAGATGGCTAATGAGTGTCACTCCTCCTGCCCTGCAGGTGCTGGCAAGTCTCTGGTGGGAGTGACGGCTGCGTGCACTGTGCGCAAGCGGTGCCTGGTGCTGGGGAACTCTGCGGTGTCTGTGGAGCAGTGGAAGGCCCAGTTCAAGATGTGGTCCACCATCGACGACAGCCAGATCTGTCGCTTCACGTCTGATGCCAAAGACAAGCCCATTGGCTGTTCTGTTGCCATCAGCACGTATTCCATGTTGGGGCACACGACCAAAAGGTCCTGGGAAGCAGAAAGAGTAATGGAGTGGCTTAAAAGTCAAGAGTGGGGCCTTATGATACTGGATGAAGTCCATACCATTCCTGGTAAGGAAAGGGCGTGCAAACCTTCTACATTGCACACATTGTTGATGTCTCTCTGTTCTTTTAGAAGTGGTGGTTTTTTGCTGTTCTTCTCATGATTAGTGGAGTAAGTAAACCCATGGTTCAGGGTTTTGAGACAAGTAAACTGCCTTGTTCTACTTCTTTTTTTTCCCTCAATACTGCATAGTTTAGCAGACCACTAGTTTTCTGAAATCCTTCAAATTAGACACTGTGTTTTCTGTAATGGCAGTGTAAAGTACAACTTCCTCTGTGTGGGTTGATAAAGTGCTCTTAAAATACCTGAATTACATTTGCATAATTTTGCTGCAGACATATTTGAACAGGAGAGGAATTCATCTGCCTTCTTCTCTTTCATGCAGTGGCACTGCAGGCCAGCTTTTAATATTTATGAGTGACCGTAATGATTGCCATCCAGAAATAGCTGTTGTCTTTGAAATTGCAACGTAATTGATATCTATACTACTGGAAAGTAATAATGTAGTATTAAAGTGTCTGTGGAATGATCCTGGATAAAAATACCACCCAGGATTCTGTTAGCTGTTCTGCCTTATTCTCATTTGAATATAATTTGGTGTCTACAGAAGTAATGGATTTCAGAAATAGACCTTGATGATTAATTGCCATTTTGTCAAAGTAGCACAGTGCTGGCACTGTTCTGTCACTTCTGTTCTTACTTGGTTTTATAGAAATGAAGGTATAGCAACTCTGTGATCTCTAGCAATACTAAAGATGAGTAATTCTGCCATATCCTGCCAGTCCTGAATGTGGCAGTCAGCCAAGAGTCCTTGTGTCATAGTTCTTTCCAGGAAGTAATACAGACCTAAACCAAGCCATGTAATCTCTGAATATATTAATTTTCTCTTGGGGAATGGGAAATAATAAAGATGCCAGAAGGTTTACTGAGATTTTCAGAGTACATTTGACGATGCAAACTAAAGCTGTAATCACGGTGAAGTTTTGTAACACAGATTTGTTAGGAGTGTATGTGGAATGGGGTACAATTTCCAAATTCTGTGCTTGCCTGATGTTCAGGAGTTGATGAAAATGTCTTTTAAAGTTGCAGTATGTATCTTCTAAAACCATTCAGGAAAGCTAACAAAAAATTTGTCTTGGATTTCTTAGCAAAAATGTTCAGACGTGTGCTCACTATTGTACAAGCTCACTGTAAGCTGGGGCTGACTGCTACCCTGGTCAGAGAAGATGATAAAATTGTTGACCTGAACTTCCTGATTGGACCAAAGCTCTATGAAGCCAACTGGATGGAGCTGCAGAACAGTGGCTACATTGCTAAAGTCCAGTGTGCTGAGGTGATGCTCTGCTTTTTGGTACTATTAGTGTTTATTTAGTATGCTTATAACTTTGAGAAAAATTCTTGCAGCTCTTAAAACAAAGAATGATAGCAGAAATTTTAAAAAGTGTAAGAAAACACCTCAAGCCTGAACATATGAGGATGAAACCTGAAAACATAGGACTGGATCTCACCATTCTTTCCAGTTTAATGGTGTGACTTCTGTTCTTTCCAGCATAGGGGTGAGAGGTAAATCTGGTCTCAAAAGAAGTGAAAATGTTTCACACAGGCACATTCGAATGTTAAAGTAATCTTTCTGGGTCAGATGGAAAGTCTAACTCAATGTATTGTCTCTGGTAATTCACATGGAAGATACCTAGGGAAGAGTATAAATTTCTCCAGGCTCTCTGTTATTTACAAGGTTTCTGTGTAAGCATTAGTGGATTGCTTTTTCATGAACTTGTCTGGTCTCTTGAATGGAAGTAGTTTTAGCAGCTGCAGTGTGTTACGGTAGAGTTTTACAAAAGTTTCTTTTCTGTTTGGGGTTTTTCTTCTCCATTGTTTGTGGGGTTTTTCTGTCTTTGTCTGCTGGCTTGGGGTTTTTTTTTTGTCTTTGTTGTTGTGATGTTTATGGTGTTTATTTATATGGTGGTTTATTTTAAGCCTGTCTTGGTAATTCCATGCAATTTTCCCTAGCTCTGGTACTGGAGTAAAAGATGCAGATGCAGGTCAGCTGTTCTCCTTTTGACCACTGTGCAAACTGGAGGTTGTAGAAAGGAAAAACCCCACTGTTTTGAACTCATAGAATGCAAGTGAAAGGCACCTAGAAAATAACTGTTGAAGGGAGAGTAACCAATCCTCAAATTCAGGTTTGCACTTAGACACTTTGGTTAGTTCTGCCATGCAAGTATAATTCTCAGTCCCTGAACTGCCCTTTAGTCATTGAAAAATGAAGCATGGGCTACCTTTTGTACTGAATGATGGGAAAATTCTGCAAGTTTATATTCCTTAGGCCAGTGTTTTGAACTAACATTTGATGGCTCTACCAAAAGCAAAGAATAAAAAAGCCCAGTATTGATGACTGATAAATGATGAGTCCATTACGTGCACAACTGCTTTGCAGATTTGTTTGGATTTTCTTGGCACATGTTGAGGAGTAGCATCACTTGGCTTATTCCCCACAGCCAGGAGAGGTGTCTGGCTCACTCTTTAAGAGCAGTTCTTTCCACGTGGCCAGAGAGAGCAGTGCTGATGTCTCATAGGGCAGGTCATGGTTGTTGCAGGTGCTGCTCTAAAAGGGAGTGAGCATCACAGTTAAAAAAGTTACACAAAGTTTAAAAACAGACAACAAGCCTGTTCTTCACTTGTTCTTTCAGTGTTTTGTAATTTACAAATAATCCCTTTCTGAACAGCCATACCAAGTCTTTGGATTGGAGTGCATGTCTTGCAAAATGTAAAAATTAAAATATCATTGGGGTGAGAAGTAGATCTTACCCATTTCCTAATCCAGAAGAGAGTGCAAATACAAAATACATGGGCTTGCTATGTATTCAGAGAGGCACTGAGCAATAGATTAAATTTTTTACTGTAGTCAAATATTCAGTATTCATATCTCACTGTTGCTTTGATGTGATTGTCTTCTGATTCAAGAGTTTTAAGTCTTTCATGTAGACAGCACACAATAACAACAGAGCCTATTCAGTGCATGGATTTATTTTTAATGTAGTCAAAGGATAATAAAAGCATCATCTGGCATTTAACTCACTGGAAAAAATATTTTGAAACCAAAAATTAGTTCTTATCAGTACAGAACAATTCATGTTGTTTAAATAAACTCCTGTAAATTGTTGTTAACTTCCTTAGCTGAATGGTGGTTATGAAAGAGGCTTTTCTCTGCAGTATTTTGTTAATTTCTATTGTGTAATGGGCATGAGGGATTAACACGTGTACAGCAGAGTGAGTGTTTCCTAAATTATATGCCCTGTGGATAGTGTCATACATTATCAACAGTGTCATTTCATTGGCTTAAACTTCATAATGACTTCTTTTTTCATGCTACAGGAGAAAAAATAAGCCCAGACTTACTGAAGTACTATGGTAGTTATTTACATAATGAAAGAACTGCTTAGGGATGTCTGTTGAAAACTTCTAATCAATTCTAGTGTTTTGGATATTCCAGACTCAGTAGCTGTTAAAATAAAGGTCACTCCTATGTGGGTATATGAAGAAAGATGGGTGAATTTGTTCGGTAATGAAGACAAAATGTGTCTCAGCTTTCAGAATATGGATGAAAATTAGTCTTTATTGGAAAACGCTTTGACTGCTCTGAAAGGGAGACTACACAGACAGTTCATTCCCTTAATTACTGCTTTGTAAAAAGTAGTAGCATTCAGTACATTATTTAAGTGTGAACATAAAGGAACTATCTTTCAGTCTTGCTCCAGTCCCCTTGTCTATTTCTGTCATGGATCTCAATGCCAGAGCATAACACTGAAATGTTGATGAGGTTAAACAGATTTTAGCAGTGCAGGAGACTTCACTGACTGGCAGCTTTCATTTTGCTACAGAAATTTGTTAAAATCTGTGGCCTGCACTATACAGAAAGTCCTAATGCATTATCATCCCCCAATATCTTTTCTATTCCCACTGGGATTAAATAAGTAAATAATGGAGCATTACTTTCTGTGTGTATGTTTTCTAATTGTAGGTCTGGTGCCCAATGTCTCCTGAATTTTACAGAGAATATGTAGCTATCAAAACAAAGAAAAGGATACTGCTCTACACCATGAACCCAAATAAATTCAGAGCCTGTCAGTTCCTGATTAAGTTTCATGAGCGACGGAATGACAAAATCATCGTCTTTGCTGACAATGTGTTTGCACTGAAGGAATATGCAGTCAGACTTGGGAAGTAAGTGTTCGCTACCAATGATGGCATCCTCCTTCCATGACAACTTCCTTGCAATCTCACAGCTTTCAGTAGTCTTTGATATTTTTTGTAATGCTGTAACTCCAGTCCACCTGCATAAAAAACTCAAGAGGCTATTTTGGGATGAACTGTATTGGCCCTGTAACATGATTTCAGTGTTTGAAAAGAGTCTCTGTTTAGCATTTGTTTCAGAAAAGTTTACATCCAAGATTTCTTTGGAAGATTTAGTATTTTATGTTATGTTATTTTAAGTTATTTTATTTGTATTAGTAAAAGCCAGTGGAAAAATGAGGGCTTTTAGAAATATCACTAGAAGTATTTCTTTAATGGATGGTAGCTTCCCCTGTCTCTCAGAGACAAAGGTTTTCAAATATCTACACTCTGGATCTTTCAAGATGTTCTGAGACCCAGGGCCTCCCTCTTCAGATTCTCAGAAGGTCTTACCCTTGACAAAAAAAAAAAAAACAACTAAGCTTTTTTTGGGATCTGTGCTGTGTTAGTGCACTACCTAGAACTGCAGTAATTGTTTAATAAACTAGAGGATGTTTCTCCCTAGAGCTCCTCGGTTACCTTAAATGACTGTAACATGAGTGCAGTTACAGGAGGCTGTGCAAACAGATTTTAATGAGGGGTCAGCATCAGTCTGTTGGTAGCATTTGGGGAGGGATGATCAGGGAGAGTTTGTCAGGGTCAGGCATAGAGTGATTATTGGGAAACATAACCATATAAGCTGTCCTCATCCTTTCTTTGACAAGCCCAAATAATGCCTTGCTTGCTGGAAGCTGTGGGGCATTTTGATGGTGTATGATGTCATGTCTAGGAATTTCATCAGTACTCCTTAGCAAAACCACAAACAAGCCTTGCACTTTCCAAAATTCATGATCAGGTCTGACTGCAGTTTAAGGGCTGTGTTGTGCTGGCATGCTGTGACATTAAATAGCAAGCAGAGCTAATGGTGGTGGATGAATTCCAACATCTGCGGTCTCTTTCGTCATTTTTTTAATCTGTCTGGACCGAGATTAGCTGTAATGATGCCTCTGGAATGTCCTAGCACTGTTCAGTGCACCACAGACAAAGTCTTTAGCACAGGTGATGCTGGGAGGGGGGGATGCTGTGGAGCACAGCAGTTGTAAGTGGTGTAGATGCTGTGGAAATGCGGCAGGAAAACCAGCTGAAGAAATAGTAGGGGGCCCCTTTTTATGTTTTGGTGTGTGTTCTGTGTTTCTCACATCATTTATGGAGCTCCAGGTTATCCAGCTGTCACTATTAGAAAGAGAGGAGGCTTGCAGTGCTGGACAAAGGTGAGGGAGCCTTTGTTTTACAAAACTAGAGAGTTTTGTATCAGTTTGCTGTCAGCAGGCTAAACCAAAGAGAACTGTTAGTTTGTGCAGGACAGGAATTCCGTATGTGGAGGAGAGAGCAGCCCAGTGGGTACAGCAGGAGTGCTGTGGCTGTGTGCCCATGAGGAGCACAGCTCCCACTGCCCTTCTCATGGCCTGACGGAAGCATGCGGGGTGAATGGGCTCCCAGATGGGGGGAGAGGTGGCCACGGTCCGGCTGCCTCTGCTGGCTCCTCCCTTAACCCCCTTGCCCTTGGTAGTGGGGAACTGTCAGGGAAAGACCGTGCACATGACAGGAATTATTTTGATAGCAGTTTTTGGGGCCATAGAATTCAAATTTGCTTAGCCAGCTTTCCCTCTGTCATGAGTCTGTCATCCAGTATAGCACAGCTCATGTGCTGACTGGTTTTACTGGTGTTAGGAATATGTTTAAACCTCTGTTTCTGAAGGACTGTGCCTCTGTCGTTTTGTCAGTTATGCCAGTTAATGGGAGAGGAATCTATCTTTGCAAATCCCTCAAGTGTCTTTTTGCAGTAAGGAAAATGAGTCATTAAAAAAAGAATCCATTTAGCACTCAATGTTCTAGATTCAGAAAAGTACTCAGGAGTGTCAATGAATTACTGTCAAGTAGGATCAGGGCAAGTTAAAATGAAGGATTGATAGCCAGGAGTCGAGGATTATTCTGTTCTTAGTACAAAATGTGTTTGAATGCTTTCTTGGTGGTCTTAAGAAAAAGAAGGCTCAAAAGTGCTTTAGTTTCAGTTTAAATCTGCCGTTTAACTTCACAATTTAAATACTAAATGAAATTTAAAATAACAGTTAAAATATTACTGAATGCTACTAATTGAATAATGATGGTACTTCTTCAGAGTTGACTCATTTGCCACTTTCATTTTTTAGCTTTTTTTCTGAAAGCCTGCTTAAATACACTAAAGAGGAGAATCAGAGATGACTAGGATTGTTTGGTAAAAAACCCTAGAATAAAGTTGGTAGTAGAGAAAGCAAGAGGAGCCAGTGCGCAGGAATTAGTTGATAAGAATAGAAAACCTTAGTCCTGTGCACAGCCATGTTTATATTCAGCTACCATTCATGTATGTGCAATACTAAATGAAAAAATTGAGCTTGGTTCCTTGTGTTAGAAATAATTTATGGAAATGTGAACAAAACAATAACTGGAAAACTTCACTCGTACTGTTTGGAGATGCTTGGTAAACCAGCATTTGGAAAATTAGTGCAACAGATGACAAAGCAGTGGCTGTGCTATCCTGCATGCATCTAACTGGTTTTGTGTGGGCTTTGCTCTTTCTAGCTTTTTGGGTTTTTAACTCTGCTTAGGCAGGAATAAAACAGACAGACCCTGGAAAATTTCTAGCCATCCAAGTTATTCATGAAGTCTGTGGGTGACTGAGAGTTTGTGTGAGCCTTTGGGATTGAGACATTAAATGTTCCATGTGATTCATTGTCAAACATTAGAAATGGTAGGTGAAATGCCACTGTGAGCTGCTCATGGAATGTTTGGGGCCTTTTTCTCATTTTAGTAGGCCCAGAAGGTATTAGAAGGGGCAAGAGGTTAGCTTTAAAAGCAAAAATAATTTTCCCAGAACAACACCCAGCAGCCTGGTTGTGACATCCAGCCTATCCTTGATAGAGAAGCCTGGATTTTCAAGTGTTTAAATAGGGAGCAAAGGCTGCAGCTGTCAGTGTGCTAACTCAGTACATTTGAGGAGAAAAAATCTCCTTATTTTAGCAGCTGCCTTCAGTCTTTCATGTAAGCTTAGCAAACGTATTCAGTCTGTTGATACACAGCTTCATTGGTGCACGTAATTGCAAAACATTTGTGACTGTCAGAATTTCTTTCTGCCTGACTGGGTTGCTGCAGAGGGTTCCACAAACCCCTGGGAAGCTGCCATGAGGAGTCAAACAAGCTAAAAGTAAACTGAAATCTGTACTAGAATCTGGTTTGTTTTCATATCTGCTTAAATGTGTACTGCACTCCCTGCCATGGTACCTCATAAGAAATGAGTGAGAAATCTTGAATTTTGTTGTGTTCTTTTCAGACCCTATATCTATGGTCCTACTGCACAAGGGGAAAGAATGCAAATTCTACAAAACTTCAAGCACAATCCAAAAATCAACACTATTTTCATTTCCAAGGTGAGTGAGTACATTCACTGTGTCCTTGTGCCTATCTTCAGAATGAACTTTAAGAGTCAGCTGCACATGCATGGTGTGCATTTGACATCTTTGTATCACAGCCCACAAAGAAAGCTGTGCTTTGTATTTAGTGTTGGCTGGGGAAATGTGGAAATAAAAGACTGCTCAGAGGGTGCTGCTCTGTTGCAGGTAGGGGACACATCCTTCGATCTGCCCGAAGCCAATGTTCTCATTCAGATTTCATCCCATGGTGGGTCGCGAAGGCAGGAGGCTCAAAGACTGGGACGGGTGCTGAGAGCCAAAAAAGGTAAAGGAGGTGGTGGCTGGGCTCTGGGCCTTGGATCATCGTATCCTAGAGCAGGAGAAACTGGGTGCTCATGAAGTATCTTTATACTGTCCTTGGATTATGTTTTAGTCAAAGAGAATATACCTGTATACCAGTGAATGAAAATGAAGCATCTTCTGGGTCAGTAAATTTAGTGATGAGAAAACTTCCAAAGGACAAAAAAAGCTGAAAGAAAACTGACTTTTTGTTCTTTGGCAGTTCTCTCACTTTTTCATTCCTTGATACTTCCTTCAACATGAAATTGTTTGTAAAGAATCATAGTATTACTCTAACAAGCAAGCCTGTGGAAATTGCTTTTTGATACTGCGGACTACTTGCTTTTAAAAATTGGATTTGGTTTTTGACTATGTTTTTGTAAAACATGGCCAAAGGAATTTTTTTTGTTTAGAAAAATTATTCTTAAAATACTTTCTACTCACACTTAAGCTCTGCACACACTTTATGTGCAGTTTGTGCTTGTTACAGGTGAGGCTTTGTTTGAAAATGCAAACAAAACCCATGCTAGTGAATTGACAAAGTCTTGGTGAAACCCTGGATTTTAAAAGAGAACCCTGTTACCAGGGTAATAGACCTTAAGGACTGTAAGTGTAAAAAGATCATTTATACACAGCCTGGTATATGCTGGTCTTCAGATAGTCCTATGAATTCTTAGCTAAGTATCTTTGTCTCACTTTAATTCAAAACCATTGCAAATTCTAGTTTACGTGGGTAAAACTTTTCCTTTTTCTGTTGTGCTTTTTTGACATGCACAGCAACCTTGCTCTTGGCTTTTCACTTCTTGACATAATAGACTTAAAAACAATTTCATCTTTCACCTTGCCTACCAGAATAAAGCAGCAGGATCTTCTTAGAGTACCTGTGTGGTTGTGTTAGTCTACATTTCCTTTTCTGTTTTTGTCTTTTCACCTATCCTCAAGTTACTGAGCACCAAAGTAGGGGTTTCTGTGCTGTGTCAGTTTATGCAAGGTCTGGGTGCAGCTAAACAGTGCAATAGTTTTTGTGGGGACAATTTAAACACCTGTTTTCAGTATTTATTCCACTGTTGTTCTCTGTTGCAGTGTTCCAAGTGGAACTAATCACTGAGTGCTTTTGTCTCCTAGGCATGGTTGCAGAGGAATACAATGCCTTTTTTTATTCCCTTGTATCCCAAGACACTCAGGAAATGGCATATTCAACAAAACGGCAACGATTTCTTGTAGATCAAGGTTATAGCTTCAAGGTAACTTGTCCCTTCTATTTATTATGTTTGGGGCATAAGAATGTAATTTTCATATTGTTTAATGTTAGTATTTGATCCAGTACTTGAGAATTCCAGTTGTGGAATGCATTAATGAAGTTTTTTCTCACAAGTGGAACTGCTCCAGTATTGTTTTATCATCTGTATTATTGTGAGGGCAGGTACAGGTAGCTTTGTACAGCTTCTGGAAAGGTGTTTTAACTTCAAACCAGGCACCCTGCAGAGTGCAGTGCATGGTCCTTCATGGTTTATGTTTGTGCTGTTCTGTTGTCCATCTGTGCAGGCCTCCCATTATTTGTTATTACACTGAGTCTGCATAAAGCAGTGTTGGGTGTTCTCATTAGTGTGTCAGAGTGGGCAGCAGCAATTTAGACTTGCAAAACTTAAGAAGTGACAAATAAGTGCCAAAGAGCTCCAGTCTCAGACCAATATTCCACTATGTTGTCATCTTCCAAACATAACATCTCATTTTACCAAAGCTCCTCTATATGATAGATTTCATGGTGTATCTCATTTATTTTTCTTTTAATGCATGGACTGCCCCATATGCTCATCTGTTGGGCTGCTAAAGGCAGCAGAGTGTCATGACAGCTCTTGGGTTTAGGTAAATGATTCCTTTACAAAACTGGAGCTTACTGCTCTGATTTGAAGTCCTCCCAATGAGAAGCATTGTTGAGGAGAATAAAAAATAAGGCTGTTCAAGAGCTTGTCTGTGTGAGGCACCAGTACAGGACATCCCCCTGAACTGCTGGGCTGGAGTAAATCACTGCTCTGGAAAGAGCAGTCCATTAAAGAGCTCTTTAGAAACAGACATGTCAGAGTCTTTATAGGTGAGAACTTTGTTTCCCTTTGTAGTGAATATGTTCTGACAAAAGTTGTAGATCAGTACTAAGCTGCAAATAATTACAGCAAATGCATCTATGTGGCTGTAGCCAGAAAGAGGAGAGCAGTCCCTTTACTTATATTTGAATGCCTTGGATTCTAGAACTAAGAAAGAGGTTAAAATAGAGGGATTTCATTTTGCAAGGAAGGAGCTCTTAGTCCTAGGAGCTTTGGTGTAATGTGGGACAAAAGCAGTGCAAGTGGCCAGCTGAGTATCTGGAGCAATATTTTGCTGACCAGTACTGGAATGTTCTTTATTTGCAGATTAGAAACAAAACATTAGAATATCTATTTTCTTCTGTTTGCCAAACTTAGTCATAGCTGGCATCAAAGAATAGGGCTGAAAGAAACTTCCAAAAAAAACATCTATCTGTGTTCCTTCATGCCAAGCAAGGATGAACTATGTGTATGTCATTCACAGCACATCTGCCTTCTTAGTCTTCCAAATATGGAGACTCTACCTCTTCTTTAGGTAGTTATTTCAATGCTAAAGTCCTCTCCATCAGAATTTGTGTTGCTAAATAACTAAAAATTCACTACTAGTTCAAAGGGGTAACAGTTTTCACTTTTTGTTTAGGACTTACTTTCTTCTTGCCATCTCTTAATAGCTCCATTCTCTGCCTTTCACCAAAAAGAGAACTGGAGTAATACGTTTTTGCTAAGTCCACATATCTTGTCTTTGCTTCTTAAATATCAGCCTTACTACAATTTACTGCTTGGAGTGTACCGTTAGCTGGTTTTTTTGGTTAGCTGAATTTTAAACCAGTAGCAGAAGAACTCTGTATATTAAAGAATTGGTGGTAACTTTAAACAGGGCATCAGTTGGACAGCTTGAAAGATGATGCAGTGGGAATTCTTTCCATTCTATGAGTCATGCTAGTACTGTTTTGCAACCAGAGCAGGAAACAGGCAAATGCAATTTAAAACTGATTTTTGTGACTTCTTTTTCTTTATTTTTGAGATGACCATAGCACATATCCTCCTAAATAAACAAGGAGGACCATAGTGTTCCTTTAGCCATGTAGGACAGATTGCTTCCATGAATGGATTCTTCAGACTCAGACATTTTGTCAGGAAAACATCCTTTTTTCAAACTAGAAATTGCCACAAATAACAGCTCACAGCACTGATTATTCTTTCCAGTGTTTCCCTACCCCATTTTTTAAAAGCAGTACTTGGCCGCTAATATGGATTTGTTTTACCTTTAACTTTACTTACAGTGTTTTTGTGATCTGCTCCAGCTGAGACTGCTGAGGTAATTAGTTTATAATTGTATTGACTCAAGAGGTAAGCAGAAAAGACGAGGAGGGGAAACACTACATATAATCAATGGCTGAATTAGAATGTCTTTCTCAAAACCTTGTCAAGTTGGGAACAGTGGGAAAACTGATTGTTATGTATAAACATATACTTACAGAATGCATTTAACTACAGGGAAAATTCTTGTGAAGTTTTCAAAATACCTCTAGTTAAAGTAAGCTGCCTGTTGCAAAGCTTTATAACAGAAGCTTGAGATCTTTTCAGTTCTTCAGAAGTGGAGGTTTGTCAGCTGGTGGAGCCCATGGTTCTGCATTGCCAGTAGGTCACATGTGCCCTGTACCCACGGTTACCAGATGAGTTACTGAGAATTCCAAGGAGAACAAACCTAACTGAAGTTACCCAGTGTCTATGTACTCAAAAGCTGGAAGAGTCCTTTTGCTCTGCTGCTGATGCTCTGTTGCAGGTTACTGCACTCTCAACAGCTGTACATCTCAGTTTGTTAGGATTTTTTTCCCCATTGTCCTGAATGCTTCTTGCTAAAGTTCTCAGTCTCTGCAGAGCTAGTGGATTATTTTTGTTAAATATAAAATGCTGGTTCTTAAACTAGACAATCTAGAGCCTTCAACATGACACTAACTTTGCAGTAAGCTGAATGCATATCCAAGTTATATGTGCTTTGGTCAGGTTCTTGGTCAAGCTGGTATAAACAGTGTTTAGCTGACATCCTCTCCCCAGAGCTTTTCTTTCTTCTTTTTCATTTTTTCCCCCCCTAAAGGTTCAGCTTTTGCATTTCCAGCTAGAATATAACAAGAGATGTGTGTATATGTATATGTACATCACTTAGCAAGATTTTATATGTATCTGTGCTATCTGTAGTGTGAAGTTGTTCTAACCATTAATAAAAGTTGAAGGCAGTTCCAACAGGATATGGAATCAGAAATCCTTGTCTTGGCTTTGAATAGCTAACAGTGAGGAGGAAGAGCCCTCACCTTGTAGTGTGCTCTGTTTCTTAGGTAATCACAAAGCTGGCAGGCATGGAAGAGGAAGAACTTTCATTTTCAACCAAAGAAGAACAGCACCAGCTTCTCCAGAAAGTCCTGCAAGCATCTGACCTGGATGCTGAGGAGGAAGTAGTTGCTGGAGAATATGGTTCAAAGTCAGCTCAGGTAATGAAGAATTCTTTGAAAAGGATGACCACAGGTGGGACAGAATTGGATCATTTCACTTCCATCCAATTCTAAATGTGATGTTGTCATTGATGACCTGGTATCTTTGTGAAACATTAGAGAACAGATCTATTTTTCTAATCTGCATTAGCCTTTAGCTATTGGAATAATTCACTTTTTGGGCACTTGGAAGAAATTAGACATGTAATTCATGTCTTTCTCCATCATATTTGAAGGAGAAGGCAACAGATCTATTGTTACAGATTTTGAAGTCATTCTTTAAGTCATATGCAATGAAAATACTTTTAAAACCTCTGATCACACACTAAGCAGGTACTTACACTCCTTGTACTTGCAGGTGTCCCGTCGTACAGGCACCATGAGCTCCATGTCCGGAGCAGATGATACAGTTTACATGGAATACCACTCCTCACGGAGCAAGGCATCTTCAAACAAACACATCCACCCCCTCTTCAAACGCTTCCGGAAGTGACATCTTCACATGGGCATTTTGTTGAAACTGTGGATCCATGTCTTTGTTCCTGTAGCTGAAAAGATGGAGTTGAAATTTATGACAGGTCCTTTAAAAGACTTCTTTATATGCATCTCTATAGCCACTTACTTACCAATGTATGTGCTCTTATAGGTGAATGGGAAAGCAACGAAGGAACTAAATCTTACCATGAAAATATTTTTACAAACTTTAGGATACAAATATGTCACAGCACATATTTTTTTGTGTGGCACTGGCTCCTTGTCTTATGCCCTCATTTTCTCATCCCCAGAGGGCAGAAGCATACAGGCCACTTTGTTCAAGAGAAGTACTTGTCTGGTTTTCAGGGTAATTAATAGATTTTATTTTTAACAGCTGAAGATCCTTTTTCAGAAGAGTCCTGAAAAGGTTTTGTAAATGAAGTTTGTACTGATGTTTGAAATATTATTTATCTGACTATTGTGTCTGCTCAGCAATATACTGTTTTTCAAAATGTTTGAATAAAATCATTCAATGAGCTGAACAAATCCCAAGAGGAGCACTTCACATTATATTTTTAAACCGAGAGCTAATTTATACTTATGACTTAACCTGTATTAAAATTCTAACAGATTGGTCAGAAATGTTTTAGAGTTTGAAGACAAGAAGAAATAGGGACTCTGTCTCCAAAGTAAACTCAAGGAAAGCATTAGTAGTAGTAAATACAAATAAATTCTGTGCTCTTTCTCCTCATTTTTCTTGCTAGTGTTGAGAAGTTGCTCAAATAAAAGCTCTTTCTGTTTTTATTTATATTCTATTTATTAACCATGCAATAAAACCTTCGTAACTGCTAAACAGTGCACTGTCACCACAGAAGTTATTACTCAATCAAAAAGCATTTTGACTTCTCACAAGGTGAGTTGGAAGAATGTATGAAGGAAAGATTCCTGGGTTTGTTTTTTTTAATGAAGGCTGCAGTGTAATTCTAGAAAATTATAGGAGAAATGGTGGTGGTTTGTGGCAGAAGAATGCTTTCTAAATAACATCTACTTAATAATGTAACATGATGCTTGGTGTTGTATTAAGAGGTGTTACTTCACTGATTGTAGAGCTTTAGGAACAACCTCTGTTGGTTCAAAATAGGTTGATATAAATCTTTACTATACTGGAAGGAGCATGCATGGTATAGCCATCCTGGTTGTATGACAAATGTGCTTCAGAAGAATACTGAATTCTGTTCCTTATTAGCATGAATTCACAAATCAAGACTAGAAATATTGGAAGCATAATTGAGAACAGATGGTGCTTGGTTTTGGTCTCTGTATCAGAATCAGGTAAACTGATCTGCTTCAGTTTAAACTTTGTTTAGGCTCTGAGTCCTACCCTGTAATACTTGGTTCTTTCTCTTGTGCTGAGTCTTCTGCCTCACAACCTGGAACCAGCCATGGCAGTGCTTGAGCGGCTTATATAGAAGAGATAATTGTGCAGTATTCTGGTGCTGATTTCCTCTCCCCAGTTTAAAGCACTATTTACTTCTGATAGTAGTTTGGACCAGCTCTAATAAATGCAAATGGCTTAATACTGATTCCTGTAATTGTGGAATTACTAGTAGTAGCTGGATTTAGGATGGCGCTGTAGTTCTTGTGTAGTAAATTATGATTAATGATCTCACTCTTCTAAATAATGTCTGTGTGGGATGCAGTACATTCAGCATCAAGTAAAGCATAATAATTCTACAAGGTATAAATGGCTCCATGCATCAGTGATAGCATCTTGGTATTCAAACTACTGCTATGATTAAGTATGGTAATTACTGCCTGCTGTTACTCCAGGCTGTAGCAGCAAGCGGCAGACTGGTACACTTACTCTACAGCTGAGTTGCTGCTGCACATGGCAGCACCTGTACCATAACAGGGTCAGTCAGCTCTGCTTTCCGGGCAGCTTGGTCACTGAGGAACTGCTGACCCCTCACTGCTCCTGGACTCTGGCAGTGCACCCAAGGGTCACAGCTCCAGATCTGCAGTCCCAGCCCTCTAGGAAACTAAATTGTCCATGAAAGAACAGATAGTGTGGCAGAACTGTGATTCAGATTATGAGTGGTCTCAGAGGCAGGTGAACTCAGGGGTAAGTAAATTATTTCTTGGAAACCTGTGGATAGAGGAGGTGTGATTTTCTTGGATGTAATTCAGGTTTCCTTGTTGGAAGAAAAGCTTTTTCTCTGCTCCCTGGCCACCTCCTTAGTCTGAATTCCATACTGAGGAAACTTAATCTTCTTCAGGAATTGTCTTTTTTTAATATTTGCTGTTTGTGTTTCTGATAGGCTACAATACTGAAGCTTGTGTTTATGTGCCCTTCCTTTTTGTGGCAAACTGGCAAGTGTCCGAATGAAGATGTTAATGCCTGAGGGATGCTGCTGTCACTCATTAAAATGGCCTTCTAGACTAAAAGGGCACAGTGATGATGGGGTGGCAATTCCACAGCGTTACAGCTCACCAAAGCACCAAACTACAGCCAGTTCCTGTTTCTCTGGCTCCTTCTGCTCTCCTGATGGTCATTTTTCGTAATGCCATACTTTGTGTTTAAAAACTCTGGACTTCAAGGCAAGTGGTTCTCAGTATAACTCAGTGTCATATGCCCCAAGAGGCACAGGGCAAGGATCTAAATCTATGAGAAGTCTGCAAGTAGAGCTGAATTCTTTACTGTTGATTCATGGGGTTTTTATTAAGGGTTGAACAGTAAGTCACACACAGTGGCATTGGATTGCTTGTTCCGATTTAAATATCTTATTTCTGTACAATATTCAATTAGTATTTAGCCTGTTAAGTTCAAATTTGTCCTGTTTTAAGTAAAAAAAAAATCAGAATTCAGAAAGCATTTAAAATTCCAAAGAAGTAACTCCACAACTTGAAAGGATCTTTCAGACGATGGATTTGAGGACAGTCAGAAGAAGCAAAAATTATGACTAACTGTATGGCTTTTTCAGTGAAAAAGTCTTAAACTACACTGAAAATTTTTGCTTACATTTCTGACAATGCAGCCCTTTTTCAGCTTTTATTTGCAAATGTTCTGAAGAGCCTGTCTGTGTAGTCTTAACTGAAGGTGTTACTTGGGCAAAGTTAAATCCCTCCTATCAAATCTCTTTTACTTCCATAAATTAGAAATTATTTATACTTGTAGCTATCTCAACAGTTATGTAAAACATACAGTACAATATTATACTGGATATCATAAAATGATGTTCAAATTATTACAAACCAGATATAGCCCAAGACTGTTAAAAGGTGAGAATAATTCTAAGAAAACAGAATTTCTGGTAAGATGATAATGTAACCATTGTCTCTGAATACCAGTGTTACTGACACAAAGAGCTTTGACTGAACTTTGTCAGAGTTCATCCAAAGAGGAGGGCAAGTTTAAATTGGATTTAGAAATAACTAAACAAAGGTAACAAAGTATAATTAATCAGACCATTAGGGGGTCTAGACTGGGAGAACAGCGGGACTGTAGATTTGAAGACATACTATCCAAAGATAATACATAGTCTAAATTATCAATAAGCCAAGTTTAGTTTATACTGTGATCCTGTAACATAGCAAAAGTTAACTAAAACTGAAGCATGTCTGCTGTGAAGGCACATGTGCTCCAACTTGTTTGAAATAACAAAAGTCCCAACTGACTTGTTACATAAAGCATATTTTCAGACTCTAAGGACCAACAGGCTTGGACAAACATCATTGTTTAAAGAACTCTGAGTGTGTTTCCGAGTCAGTGTTAAGATGTCCGATAAATATATGTACCGGGAGGTTGTACAAGTAGGAGAAAATATTTATCTTTTAAGCCACATAAATGTGTTTTGGTTGGCTTGTGCTGATGGCATAACTCCTGCCTTCTTTATGGTTTGGTGGCTTTATTTGGATTGGAAGGCAGTTTTGTATAATGGCTATTATACTCACCATTATTCCTGGGACTTCTGTTACCTGAAACAAGTCTTCATATCTGTGTATCAAGTGTTCATATCTGGGAGGAAAATGGGACCAGACAATACTAACCCCTCCGCCACTTTAGGTTACCCTCTAAACCTTTCACCCTCTGCTCCTCTTTCAAATGTTTGTTGGCTCCTTTCCTTCACTCTTCCTTTCTCTTTTTCAAGTCTATTCTAGCAAACTTATTGCAGTTTCATCTATCTCATCACATAAATTTTGGTGTTTACTCATAATGTTGACTACTGAACATCCTGCAGTTGGCAAGTTTGACCTCCAATTCAGATTCTGCAGTAGTAAGGATGTGAAGTGTGAAGGATGTGAAGCAGGAACACTGGTGGCACATATGTTCACCAAAACTCTAATTTGAAAGTCAAACAGAACCACACAATTATCATCTGGCATAGCAAAGAGAAGCGAATGGTTTAATTACACGTTCCAAGTTGTGGTAGCCCACATGTATTCACTCACATTCATAAACATTCCCTTCCTGTATTCAGCTATTGAACTGCCTTGCAATTTGGCTCTTGTTGTCTTGAGTATTCTTTTTGTACAGTTTATCTAGAAAACTTGTATCTGCACTGATGGGTTGCTATGGTATTACTGATAATTATTGTAGAGCAGTGTTTTAGTAGTGCGCCAGAGCTGCACCTGTTAGTGGCTCTGAATTTCTACTCCATCTAGCAAACTGCCTAGAAATACCTATTATTTATAAATATTTTCAGCCCAGTGGTCATCAGACCTACCTCTGGTCCACCACCTGCACTACATAAAAATTGTTTCTGTGGATGTCAATCCACTCATCTCTCTTTGTGCAAGGAAGGTGCTCTATACAGATTTGCATAATGGCACCTTTACACCCCTTTAAATCCTTCTGTTATATCAAAGTAATTTGGTCATTTTCATCATTAATGCATTGCTACTTTGTGCTTTCTTCATTTACTTCTTTCTGTTGCACTCAGCTATTGCCTATAATGTACTCAGGAAATTCTTCAGGATGGTGTGGTTTGGCTTTGCTTATAAAACACTAATGGCTCCTTGTAATAAAATTATGGTAAATAGTAATGGAGGTGTCTCACAGACACTCCTGGGTCAGGACTCTTCTCAAATGGCACATTCCTCTCTTTCTTTAAAACTAGACCAGGTACAAAATCCTATTCAAAGTTAATTTTTTACGTCGGGGTAATTTTTTTTGGTTTTTGGTGGGTTCTGGGTTTTTTTCTTTTAGGCTTTTCTGTAATTTTTGTTTTTCTTTTTTCACATTAATAAATGTTTGCATATGACTAATGAAATAAACTGTTTTAGACTTTGCACTGTTGAGTGCCGTATTAAAACCCAACAACAGTCTATCCAAACAGCAGAGAATGCATCCCATTCCTCAGGAGCCATAGCACAATGGATTGCTAGAATCTTTTCATGAATTTGGCTCTACTGTGATTGTGTAAGCTGCACATAGAAACCTGATAGCCAGTAATCACAGAATGCTTGACTGGTATTAAAAATCTGCTGTGGTTTGCCAGTGACAAGATCTGAATGCCTGCAGCTGTTTTATGTGCTGCACCAGGTGAGCTCCCTGCTTCACTGAAATTGCAGATTCTCTGAGTGTTTACACGCTGGTTTTTTTTAACTGAGTCTGTGTTTCAGACCATTTTATTGCAAACAAACAGAAATCTAACAATAAGTAAACTGAAAAGAAACTGAGTGCAGGTGGGGTTATACAACACAGTTCCTATGCTGGGGCTACTGCTACCTCCAGAAATTCCTCAGCAGGCAAGCAGGTACTGTTCTGGTGAAATCCTTAAGGGATAAAGCGTCTGAAGCTTTTCCAAGTATCCTGGCTACAAAGAGTATGTCCTACAATGATTTTCATGGAGAAGTGGTAACAGGGGAAAATAATGGAGAATTCCAAATATGGAAACTGGAAAAAAGTACACTCAGAGAAAGCTACTACCAGTTGCAAAACTGTAACCTTTACAGCATAATGTATCTAAGTTTATCTCACTAGCATACTAATAGCAGCAGATGCTTTACCTTAACCATATTTGATTTCAAACTAAAAAAAAAAAAAAAAAAAAAAAAAAAAATCAACCATACTGATAGCTGTGAGCAGGAGCTTCTAGGAAGGGTGCACATATTCCCTCCAGCAATCTAGAAATTACAATACTAATATAATTTTAAAATCTGTGTAACTGTCTCTCTCAAAGCATCTTTAGATAAATATCAAAGAAATAACATAGCTACACTACATAGAAATGTGGGAAGGAAAACCAGAGGTTCCCTGATGATGTTCTCAAACTTGTTCTTAAAAAGCTCAGTGATAGCAAGTACATAACATCCTGCGATGCCTTGGCTAATCTGTAGCCGCAAACTAGGCCCATTATTTTCTTTCTTCTCTCTCTGACATGCACCTTTATTTAACAGAAGATGTCAGCATCTGTAGGCTGTTGTCATGGTTGTGGTAGTTGTCTTTCCCAGATGAAATAAGTCTCTCAACCTTCTTATGTAATTTTTTAAAACCTTCTCATTTTTTTTCCTGTTGCTCTTCTCTGGACCCTTTCAAGTATGATAAAGCCCATTCTGAAGACATGATTTTAGCTTAAACCAGCATGTACTTTAACAGATTTTGTTCCTGTAAGATTTACTGCGGTATCTATAAAGACTGATGCACCTAACTTCAGAGTTATTTGTTTCAGTGGAGTTATCAGTGTCCAAAGGAAGCATGTACACACAGCTTAATCAGAATACAGCCTCAAAATCTAAGTAAAGCTAAATAAGGAAAACAAAAGCTAATAACTTTGAAGCTTACTAGATTTGCTTTTCCAGCAGTTTATTCATAATTCTGTTCTAGAAAAGTGGATCTGCCTTGACACTTTCCTCTCTCCTCAAGTTTTATCTGTCTGATTCACTTAAAAACCAAGGTAGTCTCTTCTACATAATTTCTGAAACTAATCAACATTTTACAGATTATCACTAACACCTTTGGAATTATACAGAAACACAAATGAAAACAACACAAATACTTTTTAAACTGTGCAGACTTCTATGAAAGCTGACACAAGCTGCTTATGCAGTATATCCTGTCCAAAAGATAGATCATTCTGCAATTACCAGTAACACCCCTGACTATTGTAATTTACAGGAATAGTTTGTAAGGTTACTGTGTAAGACCAGTGCTACTTCTATGTGGATGCACAAATGTTTTTCATATATGTTACAGGATAATGAGCAGTTCTAAGAGAACTTCTTGCACAAAATACCCTATTTTCTAACACACGGGAATGAATTAATGCCACAGGAAAAAATAGGCTTAATCCTGCCTTTTTGAAGTAGGAGAAAGATGGTGTGAGCTTTTCACCAAACTAATGGGTGAAAGAGGCAAAAACGGAACTTTGGCTGCACGTATAATGGGTATATTTATCTGATTTGAATTATACTAAATAATAGGTTTGTTCTATTCAAGTCTCATCCCAGACCCACCCCCCTTTTCCAGCCCTAGGGGAAGGAGTGTTAAATAATGGTCTGTGTAAACTGATGCTCATGCATTACGCGCTGACCGGGTTGCAGAGGGTCAGCCCGTCATGTCAGGAAATCGACAGCGGGGGGCAAGCCGGCGTGCCCCGCACACTCAAACAAATGGGAAGCACAGCGTCTGGCATGCCGGATCGACCCCGCAACCTCCGGCAGTGCCAAACTGGCCCTGGCCGCCAGCCGGTCAGTGACTCTTGATACAACCTCGGTCCATTTAGTTCCTACAGGGGTCTGAGAACCTATTGGCAACAATATAAATGCTTTGCTAATTGGACGTTCGTCTACCACTAAACTAGCACTTTTTATGCTACCTGGTGTCATCGATTCTGAGTTTGAAGATGACATACAAATTATGCTCTGGACACCCGTGCCACCTTGCTCTATACCCGCAGGCCAGCGGTTGGCACAGCTTGTTCCATTTTCCAGCACAACCCCAGGTGGAAAAGGTAAGCATGGCACTGGTGTATTAGGCAGCATTGGCAGCTGTGACAGCACTGACCAGCCTCAAATTTTTTGGACAAGTGCTATCACAGCAGCTCAGCCGACCATGGTACGTATTAGAGATGGGAAAAAATTCAAAGGACTTGGTGATACTGGAGCTGACATCTCAATTACACAGGTCCACAGATGACCCTGCCTTGACTCTGATTGGGGTAGAAGGGCTGCAACACCCTAGACAAAGCACTCACCTTTGTCTTGCTCTCAGCCCTGATGGTCAAACTGCCTGCATTGTGCCACTCATTGCTCCATGCACGTTGTGGGGGCGGGATGTCTTGGGCCAGTTTGGAACCACTGTAAGCATTGACTCGATTCATGTAAAGATCTTTTTCATAGGAGCCATTGATCAGCCATTCTGAACATAGATACTGAACATATGTAAACTCACATGGAAAACAAATGACTCTGTCTGGGTCTCTTAATGGCCCCTACATCAGGAACGGCTACAAAACTTACAGCAACTTGTAGATGAACAGCTATCTCTTGGGCACATACAGCCATCCTCTAGCTCTTGAAACACTCCTGTATTCTGCATTCCCAAGAAAAGTGGTAAATGGAGACTGTTACATGACATGCGGGTGGTAAACATGGGGATTGAGCTGATGGGTGCTTTACAACCTGGACTTCCCTCTCCAGCAATGGTTCCTCTCAAATGGCCTCTCATAGTTATAGACTTAAAAGACTGCTTTTTTACCATTCCCTTGCACCCTGACGATGCACCTCGTTTTGCCTTTTCAGAGCCTACCCTAAATCATGCCAAGCCAATGAAAAGGTTTCACTGGACAGTTTTGCCACAAGGCATGTGCAACAGCCTGACTGTATGCCAAAGAGTGATTGACCTTACTCTGCAACCTGTGCACTGCCAATTTCCTGATGCAACCATATACCACTACATGGATGATACTTTACTTGCAGCTAAAGATCATTCTGTTTTGTGTTCCATACAGGTGGCTGTCATTCAGGCAGTTCAAGCAGCCAGGTTGATCCTTGCACCCGAGAAAGTGCAGCAGCAGGCCCCATGGCATTACTGAGGGTGGAAAATCACTCAGCAGACTATCTGCCCTCGGCCACTAAAGCTTTGTGTTGAAGATAACTTGACCTCCAATGATTTGCAGAAATTACTAGGTTCCCTGAACTGGTTACATCCCATTCTAGGTTTATCCACAGAGCTTTTGCATCCTCTATTTGATTTATTCAGAGGTGACCCTGCTCTTAATTCTCCCTGACAGCTGACTCCAGAGGCTAAAAAGGCCCTTGAGCATTGTGCTCAGGCACTGGAAAAGAGCCAAGGCTGGAGATGGGACCCTGATAAACACATTTCTCTTGCCATAGTAGCTAGTAAATTTCAATCTTTTGCAGTTTGGTTTCAGTGGTTTGCTGATGACAATGATCCTTAACCCTAACCCAATTCTATCTGGCAAACTGATGTTACTCATGTTCCAGAATGTGGTCATTTAAAATATGTTCATGTAACTGTTGATACTTTCTCATGCTTTTTAATGGCAGCCACATACAGGAGAGAAGACTTGTGATGTTACTCGACACTGGCTCACATGCTTTGCTACTTTAGGCCTTCCTCACACTACTAAAATAGACAATGGTCCTGCTTATGCTTCTGAATGGACTTGCCAATTCTTACAGCAGTGGGGTGTCTCCCACAACACAGGTATTCCCCGCTCTCCCACTGGGCAGGCTATCACTGAACATGCCCACAGAACACTGAAAACCATGCTTGAGAAACAAAGGAAGGGGGACTTGGACTGCCCACATTACAGGTTAGCAAAAGCCCTGTATGTTCTTAGTTTTCTAAATCAAGATGAAACTGGCCAAACAGCATGTGAAAGGCAATAGTCTTTCGATACAAGGGCTCATCCTAGGCCTCCAGTGATTGTAAAGGACCCCTTAATAGGGCAGTGAGCAGGACCTGTAGATTTGTTAACGTGGGGTAGGGGTTATGTTTGTATCTCCACAGGTCACCATGTGAAATGGGTTCCTTTGTGGTGTGTGTGACCATTTGTTGCATCATCCTGATTGGTGAGAGCACTGCAAGTGTCGCACCCCCTACACTGGACGGCACAAACGTATGGATCACCCTTGCCAATGCTATGTGCACCAATACTATGTGCATCTCTGTGACAACCCCCAGTGATCCTTTCTACACGTGCTTGGTAGGAGTACCCACTGACAAGAAGCGTTTTGGTAAGCTGCATAATGAAACCGTGCTGCAAAACTGCACGGCACCAGGTATATTGCAGCCCAGGTGGTGGTGCCAGGACACCTGGTGAAAGACTGCAGGATGGGATGAAACATGGTACAAAGATATGAGAAGGATGCATGACTTTCTGGCTTTGGCCTCGCAGCCACAAGAACTAAATACGCTGGGGACCTTGGATGCTTCGCTATGCTTCTACATTGATTGTACACCTGACATTTATATGAACAGTGTTAACTTTGATGTCTCTCCTAAAGGTATTTTCAGCAACGCTTCCTTGTGGTGCAACCGAACCTTGGAAAGTCACCTGGCATGTGGCATCAGTACTATTGCTGTCCCTTCAGACTTGTTCCTAATACGTGGAGAGTGTGTCTGGAAAGGTATACCAGGCAAAGCTGTTGGCAGACTATGTACCATTGGCCAACTAACCTTCTTTCATCCAAATTGGACTGCTTTAATTATTGCAGCACAGCATCGGGTTCGGTGCAGAACACACGTTCTTAACAAGAAATGCGATGCAAAGGTAACCTTTTGGAACACTGTGGAGCACATCTGTCAGCTTGATACCATCAACTGGTACTGCTCACGCTTTGGCTTCCTTAAGCACGCTTGGCTGCTGGCTTGCAAAGGAAGCTAACGCCACTAGTGCTGCTCTTTCAGCAATGCTAATCGATGTTAACTCAGTGCGACATGCAACACTGCAGAGCAGGGCAGCCATTGACTTCTTGCTGTTGCCTCAAGGCCATGGATGCAAAGAATTTGACAGCATGTGCTGCATGAACTTAAGTGATCATTCAGAATCAATTCAGAAAGTATCAGCTGCTTACTAAGCAGCTACAGCAGCACGATGAGGGTGATTGGTGGGGCATGTTTCCATGGATCGACAACCTCGGCTTCGGGGTATAGCTTAAAAGTTTGGTAATATATGGCACAGTTATCTTTGGTGTGTTTTTATTATTTGTGATATACATCCCATGTGTTTTATCTTGTGTGCAACGAATGATTGATAGTAGCCTTAAGATAATGGCTTTATGAGTACAGGTTGTTTCAGCAAGAGAACACACAAACAAAGAAGAGAGAGATGCTACAGATAGGCAAAGCCTTACAGAACAAGGGTCCTGTGGCCTTTGTAAAATTATGGCTGACTCCTTGTGATGCCTTAGGTTTTAACTTCCATCTTTTTCAAATCCTGTACTGCCTGGTGTGTAACTGCAGTTTCTTGTAGCCTGTTCACTTCTGCTCTCTCATGCTAGGTAGACATAAAAAGCCTCTCCAGGCCTGCTTTCCAAGGACACCCAGACCGTCCTAGGCCCAAAAAGTATAAACCAAAAGCCTCTAAAGGGGGGGACAAGCTTGGGGAAACTACATGTGATAAATGAGTGAATGATAAATGCTGTCTTTCACATATATGATTTTTAACATTTATAAGTGATGATGTATTACATAGAAATAGCGTGAAGTTAGTAAGGTAAATTGTAGTTAAGTAGAAACGAGATTAACGTAAATTATAACTTCAAAATAGTTGTAATATGTTAAGAAATGTATTAATAAACACATGGTAATAAATGTCTTTTGAGCTGAGAAACTACAGAGCCAGGAAGCAAGATATCTTAGAGAAACAAAGAAGATAAACCCCATGCATCCCAGGAAGATGTTATCTCATCAAAGCCCTCACCTCCCAAGGAAACTGTCAGCTACAAATTAGGCTAGAGACTGGGGAGGCAGGAGGCACCGGAGAGAGGGTGCCTGTCTTCAATTCTGAAACTATCCAGAGGACCGAGGCGGCGTCGTGCTGGCGGAAGGGGCAGAAACCGGAGGGGGGGGCAAGTTGAGTGAAGTGTAAATTACTTTCTGGGCTTAATGAATATGTAACAGTTAAAGAGAGTACTTAAGTCCACAGTAAAATGAATGGAGTGCACCTCTGGCAATATTGCCAAGCACCCCAGCTCTGTGATTTCCCTTTGTTCTACTAATAAATGTTCAATACTATATTGCTAAAAAATTTAGCTTTTGTACTCATTTTCTTCATACATCATTAACTGAAGCTTTAATCGGAGAATTAACCCTGATATGCAAATGAACCAAACTTATAAGAAGAAGAACTTGCCGTCCATCTTGGGGTCTTATTCTTGTTTAGTCTGTTTTAGGTGGCATCTTCAGGCATCACTTGTACTTCAGCTAAGTAGAAAAGGATTCTGGGACTGACTCAGCTGGAACAGAGGTAGAAAACAAGTTACGTAACCTCAAAAAACAAGTTATATAACCGTCACATGCTCACATCATGGCTTATGGTGGTTGGTTGAATTATATTTGTTGTCCTTTGAAAATATGTAACTTACAAAGGCCTAACTGCTTAAAGAGGCCTGATTTGTGGCAATAAAGAGCACCCTTTTGCATCTGCCTGAGGACTCTGCTCGCTTCTTATCCCCACAGAGAAGTGCTGCTTTTACAAGTTAAAGCAGGCACTGAAGAAAGAGCAACCAGAAAAGCAGCTGCAGGAGCAAACTGGACCCTTCTGAATTTAAAAAGCATGTCGTTCTTCACCAGAGTTTTGACGATGAAATGCAAGCAGACGCTTGAATGTGAGAGGACTTACTTTTACCAGGCACTTTTAGCCAGCAGCAGGTTTCCCGGGCTGTCCCGGCTCTGCAGCAGCCAGTCCCTGCAGATGAGGAGCAGCCCGCGGCCAGCGGCGGGGAACAAAGGCGAAGGGCGCGGAGCGGAGCTGCTGGAGCCTCCCCCGGGCCGCCTGGGCAGGGTGAAGAGCCTGCACGAAATGCCCGGACCCAACACCCTCTATAACCTCTACGAGTTCTTCTGGAAGGACGGCTTCGGCCGCATTCATGAAATCCAGGTACAGCTCACTCGGCTACTTAATGCTTTAATCACGCCAGGATTACTTATACCTTTCCTTTCCTCCCCTCCCCTCCTAAACACCGGTGAATCGCCGGCTTAGCAGCACCGCAGCTGGGCATCGCCGCGCCGCCTTCCCGCTGGGGAGAGGCAGGATTCAGGGGATCCCCCACTCCAGTTCCCGCAGCACCGGAGGCTCCGGCAGTTTTGTTTCGCAGGGGATCCCCGACCCCGGCTCCCCGT
>NW_008236764.1:1314360-1324940 GCF_000691975.1 Corvus brachyrhynchos
GGGCCGCGCGGGGTCCCCTCCGTCGGTCGCACCTGGTGGGGGTGGGTGAGGCGCGTTATCCCTGCGTGGCACGGCGGGAGCTGGGTGGACAAGGATCCTCCTTCTCTGTGCAGCGCCTCGGGGATGCTGGCATGGGCAGCACTCTTACCGTAAGGCTGTCGCTATCCAGAGATGAATTGTTTTGGTTGCTTGCCAAACATGTGGGTTTCATTCCTGAAAAGCCACAGTGCATCTCCTGGGGCCCTTTGCCTGTGTAGTCCAAGCTATTTTAAAGGAAGCACTTGAGTATAAGGGAGTAAAGAGGTGTGTTTCACCCTTTTGCAGCTGTGGATCCATAACGCTTTCCACCGGCAGTGCAGATCTCGTTGAGAATACCTCAAATGGCGGATTTATTATTTTGCTTTTTTTAGTGATCTTTCCCAAATCGCTAGGAAGAAATTCACAGTCAGCCCCAAGAGGTTTGCTGCCTGAAAATTATTGAAATTTCAGAAAGAAAGAGAAAGGGAGATAAAAACAGAAAAGGGAAACTAAAGAAAACAGAACTTTTAAGTGGTTTGAGAATCAAAACTCGAAAGTTAAGATTTACAAAGGCCCTAAAAACACCAGAAAGAGGCAGGAGTCAGGAAAAAAAAGAATTGCATAAGTTGCTTAGTTTTGTCCAGCTTTGTTATATTTACCATTTAGATTTTTAAGAAGAAATGTTAGGGTGTATGCTGTGTTCCATGGCACCGAAACAACATTGCTGATGATGAATTTGATTGCTTGCTAACCAAGACATGCATATGAAACTTGAAGACAACTAAAGCTTTTTTCTTTTTTTTTCTCTAACTCTGTGGTGGTGTACAGAATTGGAGAGGTACTCATCATATTTTCATAACACTAAAAAAGATGTTACCATTGGTTTCAAGTTCTTTCCCTGTCAAAACAGTGAAAATTATTCAAAATAATAAAAAGAATGTAAGACATCCTAAATAGTGTATGCTTTTTGCTACCACTAGCTGATATGGGTATTTCTTTCTTTAGTGAATATTATTCCTAGAAAGGAAAGTGTGAGGAAGGATAAGGAGAAGTTGCAATATAATACCAGTATTTATTCTGCTTAGAGTCTCAAAAATCACAAGATGCCCTGTTTGCCTACACATAGAATGGAAGCAGGCATTAACTGGAATAATAACAGTCTGTTAAATTTAACAATACAGTGAATGTCAGGAATGAATTAATACCAAACCCTTTGGTAACCAGCACAGCTACTTAAACATTGTCCTTCAGTGCATGCAAATATTTGTGCGCTATATGCAGAAGGTGTGGGGAAGCCGAGCACTTTTTCACAAAGGAGGTTCTGTTCTCAGTAACATGGTTCCAGTTAGTCCTGGCCAAAGTAGTAATGCCTACTGCAATTAAGATGAAGGGAAAGTATTTTTAATTTGATGGGGTTAGATCTCTTTTGTCTCATCAGTGCTATGCAAGGATGAAGAAAAGAAAGGTGAGGAGGGAGGGATTTGGATGCTGGCAGTTTGAATTTATGGTGTGTGAAAGAATGACTGGCATGAGAGTGGTATTTGAAGCACTAGAGTGGAACATTTTCAAGGTTTGGAACAAGGGAAAGGAAAACCCATGTTATGATGGAAAATATGGAAAAAGAAATCCTGGGCATTTTTTAATATGTGAAATGTATAGACTGATGTTCATTCTATTGAAAGAAAAAATGTCCAAATACTTTGTGCCTGTCCATTTCTGGTTTAAAACTAGTATTTAATTTATTGATTGGATAGCTTGTCACTTGATTTATTTTCTGTTGAAGTTCATTGTCCCATGTAAACCTCACCATCAGTGAAAAAAAACCAAGCTGCTCTATAAATAGCAGCATTTGTTGAACCTGTTTTTCTGTATTCCCCTCACTCCATTGATTTTTCCTTGCTGCACTCCTTTCCCAACTCATGTCTTCCTTTAAAGGCATATACTCTCAAAGTTATTACCTCCAAGTTCAGTATCCCTAAAATATCTCCAAGGCAAGAGATACTTTGGATTTTGGGAGTGCTTGTTCATACATTGCTCTCCCTGTGGTGTTGGTTAGGAGCAGACCAAGCAGAAAGGACAGCAGTTGAGTCCTGCTGTAGCATTTCCCTCAGCAGGATGACTGTGTGTCTCATGAATCCAGATAATGACTTTTGAAAATGGTAAGAATATCGTTGTGGGAGACCTTTAGAACTTCAGTCTAAGTTGGCCATTGTGTTCCAAAAGTAGTTGAGAGGTGACTGGCAGAGAACACAACTGCAGAACTCATGGCTTATTTGGAAACTACACAAAAAGTGTTACATTTTTTATATGCACTTGGTATCATATTCTGAAGAGTGATTCATGTGTCTTAAACTGTTGGCAATTAAACAATTCACCTCTGTAACTAAGATTGAATAAAATATATTTCACATAAGTTAATCTTGGGTCAATACTAGACTTTCACAAGTGTAGCTGGTGTCAACCACCTTCGGTTTATATTCAGCATAACTCTGTGTGCAGATGTCTTTGGATTAGAATGTAGGTAACGTGTCAAAGTTAAGCTTTGGTCAGTTTACGTCTTAATACTTTAACCAGAAATAAAGGCTTTAGAACTGATTACGTTTTAATAATGTCTTTTTAATAACTGCTTTGCAGTTTTGGTGTGTTTTTTTCCCTTCTGAAATGAGGAGGTACCTCAACTCCAAGTGGATTTCTAAGAGTTGAGAATTTCACTTCATGACCATGTCAGAATGAAATTTATTTGAAATAATCAGTAAGGTTTAATGGGACAGTGATAGTGCAGTCTGACTGGAAAACTTTTTGGGTTGGTTTTGTTTGTTTTAATATATATACACAGTTTAATGTTTTCCAATCTTCTTTATTAATTTCCAATCCTCTTGCTTGCCTTCAGCTTGAATCACATGATTTGTGGATCAACCACTCAATAAACCTCACTGCAAGAATAAGACCCCACCTTTTTCCTTCTTTTGCAGAATTATCATACGTCTCTCTCAAGTTCACTGCTGACAAGTCTGTTCCAAAATGCAGTTTTTCACTAGGCTGTTGTGCTGTCATTGTTCTTGGTTAGGTGTAAGAAACTTACACGTAGCTTTTCTATAAGCAATTAAATGGTAGAGTAAGTAGTGATTTACAAAAGATATTAAATTATATCTTTGTATTATGCTGTTAATTTAACCCTATATGCTTTCACGTTTTTAATTTTTGCAGACATTCTTTCTAACCTGTTTGATCTGAAGGGATGTATTTTTAAGTGCACCAGGTCCTTTCATCTTCTCAGTGTTTGGTTTCACTCACACTCTGTGCCTTAGAGCTTTTGGTCTTTTCAGTCAGGAGTCCTGAACTGTGTGACCTCTCTTCCTTGTGAATATTTCACTGTAATGCTTAGATGCTTCTCCTGACATTTCAAACTATTCCTTGACTGGAAGGCTGGAGATAAAATTTGAGATGTGTGAGATTGTGTATGACAAATTGTCAGTTTCCTTTTGTGATAGTTTTCCTTAGTAATACTTGACTTCTGTTTCTCTTTGTTGGTGATGCTGTAGCAAAAGCACACTCAGGAATATGGAAAGATCTTCAAGTCTCGCTTTGGTCCCCAGTTTGTTGTATCCATTGCAGATCGAGACATGGTTGCTCAAGTCCTCCGAGCAGAAGGCAGAGCACCACAAAGAGCCAACATGGAATCCTGGCAGGAGTACAGAGATTTACGGGGGAAATCCACGGGACTCATTTCTGCGTAAGTGTTGTTACTCCTCCACTTGCCTTGTTTTCTTGTATAAGTTCAGTGATTTTCTGAAGGACTGCACAGGTCATCTGGGAAATCAGGCTGTTCTGTGTGGGGAAATCTGTGTGTCTAGTGGGGGGAAGTGAGTAGGTATTTGTGGTGAATGCTGTGAATTTGTCTGTTCTGCTGTGAAGTTTCAAAGGGATGGTAATGATGTGTAGTTGAACTACACTACAAAGTGAGCTACTTTGCATGAATACAATCTTTGGGAATGTTGATAAACAGGAGTTGTCTGAGCTGCCTCACTTACCTGCAAGCAGTTTTACAGACTAGAGCTTACTATCTTTGGCACTGCACTGCATGAATGTGGGTTTATTGCATCAGTTCTAGACTGTTCCATCTGGTTGGCAGTGTGCTGTGCGGAATTGTTGGCTCAGATTGGTTTTGGCTTTATTGTCCACCGAAGTGCCCCCTCAGTAGACTAATGTAGAGATGGTGAATTCACACCATAGTGCATCCCCACACAGATATTTTTGAATCTGGCTGATTCCAGAGGAGTTATCTGTCTGTTCAGCTTGTATAACCTGGCAGAGCCTGTGGGTGTGGTTAATTCCCACTGGGACCTACTCACAGTCCCCACTGACATAGGATGTTTATTTAGAGGGAAGATAATTTCCTGAGTCATGGACAGTCTGTTTTTTCATGGTAGCAAAAGGCTTTATATATTGCACTGTAGACTCAAATCTTAAGCTGCAGTTGAGACTCAAACTAACAGTTCCTTGATACTTAATAGAAAGAGATCTTAAATCAGGAGACTCAGAAAACACCTGTTAAAGAGATCAAATTTTTCTGCTGGCCAGTAAGTTTCTGTGCCTTGCAATGGCATTGCTCTAGGTAAAAAAAGTAATGGGAAATATGATAATTTAAAATAAACATTTAAAAGATAATTTCCCGTTTTCATAAGGAATTGAAAGATATCCCTGGAATCACTGTTCCCAAATACTCAGCTCATATTGAGCATTTAGATACTGCAATTCAGATTTTTAGTCTTCAGCACAAAGGTTTCCAAGCATAGCTCATCTAAAGCAGAATCTGTAGCTCTAAGTTGTTTCTCTACAGGTAGGTCTTCTCTCTTATTACTTTGATGGTTTAGAATTGGGGTAGCTGAAAGTGATGTATCGGTAATGGGATTTATGGTACCAGCTCAAGCTGTTGATTTGTCAGATCTGAATGTGATACCTTTATTTGGTAATTAAGTACTGATTCTGCGTACAAGCAGTTTTGCAGACTACCCATTCAAATACTTATTTAAAATAATTTTAATAGAATATTCTACTAATTTCTTGCATTAGCTACTACTAACAGACTAACATAGGGACACTTGTCAAATTCAGAGCACTGAGTGGGCAAGTTCTGTCACTCAACCCAGAGATTGACTTACACCTGAACATACATGTTGCAACACTGAAATTTAATGAGGATGTGCAAAAAATGCAGAATAAAATTGTAGGAGCATAATACAAAATATACATTATCATGATTTTCATTTTACCTACTTGCTTTCATATGACATGAAAAATTGCAAACGGTTTGGTTGCAGAGCTTTTACTCAACTGATGATTGTTAAGGAAAACTATGTATAGATATTATTGATAATTTTTTCTAGGGAGGGGGAGCAATGGCTAAAAATGAGAAGTGTACTGAGCCAAAAAATTCTGAAACCCAAAGATGTAGCTGTTTACTCTGAAGGAGTCAATGAAGTTATCGCAGACTTAATTAAAAGAATCCACAGCCTCAGAAGTCAAGAGGAAGATGGAGAAACGGTGACCAATGTTAACAAACTTTTCTTCAAGTATTCAATGGAAGGTAAGCTTGGGCTGGATCTGTAAAGAAAAGCAGCGTGGTTGTGGTTAGGCATTTCTGTCAAATGACTGTGCCCCATTGTGATTAATCTGAAAAGGGAAGTTTGATATTCTGCATTCGTGTGTCTTCCTCGTTAGTGCAGTGGGTATCAGTAGAATTCCTTTGCAGAGTCCAAAGACCTGATACCTTGTATTAAGGAGCAATTCCCATGGAAAAGCTGGTGTATAGGTGAAATGTTCAAGCAAGGCCTTGAACAGTCTCAGTACTCTGTATTTCTGTATTGATTTCTCAAGAATAAGGGTGCTGACCTTCTAACAGGTGACTTCTAAGACATGTTAATTTCACAATATACCAGCCAAATTCCAATGGGGAATCCCCATGTGATGTATCTAAATTCAGTTCATAGCTTAATGTGGGAAAAGATACTGCTTTTCCCTGCTTATGCATGCCAAATGAGGGATTGTTATGCTTGCCTTAATATCATCTGCTACTGGCTACCATTAATGAGGGAATGCTGAATGGAACCCTGGCCTGAGCCTGGTTGGCATTTCCTGTGCTCTTACAGAAATCTCTTGGTGATGTTTATTTCATGTATTTCTTTAACTGACTGCTTACAACCCCATCTTGTTATATGTAATACCTTTTAAAAACATTGGTACTCTTTGCTGACAGGCAGCTGAGTAATTTGGGATTTGAAGAATTTCCAAATTGCTCACTTACGAAGATGTATCAAATTGCTGGCTGTCTGCTTGGTCTGTTTCACATTAATAGTGTCTAAAAATGGCATTTAACTACCAGTTTATGGAATTTCAAACTGTGAGCTTACAGATTCACTATAACTGATGAGTCAGTGTAAATTCTTCACATTCTTTTAGTTTTTCATTTATAACTTGTGCCTGGCACACACTTGTTTTCTATATGACTTGCTGTTTATTTAACTTACACGGTAACTCTTTGGGAACCAATATGTAAGATTTCTTCAAAAGGACCATTTAAGCAGCAAGAGGAGGTATAAGAACTAGCAGTTTCTGAAAGAGGCACAAAAAAAATAAAAGGCACAGAAAAATATCTTCCCAGGGAGGAAAATTAGGGAAGGAAGATTGAGTTGAAAATAACCAATTTTTAAAATCATTTTTGTCAGTAAAGATAATTTCTAGTGGGGGTGCCTGCAGTACTGCATAAAAACATCTGTGAAAATTACAGCAAGTCACAACAAGAGACAGTCAACATCATCACTTGCAACAGTGTCACGCTTGCTGTTTTTCAGGGCTGGGTGGAGTATGGTGTGTGCAGTAAAAGCACTGTCTGGAGTGCAAGCTTTCTATCCATTTATACAGATTCAGTATTCATTTGCTACCAGCTGATGGCAGACACAGCCACTGGTGGAAACTCCTGCATTGTCACCAGTTATCAGAAATGTCTTTGGACTTGCGTGTCCCTGTGGGTTCAAAGGCCAGCAGGGCAGGCTCAGGATTTGTAGTGCAATGTAAAACACAGCAAACAGGCTGGAGGCTGCTCTACTTCTGATGGAATTCCTGTCTGTCTTCTCATGCTGAGCATTACTGACATAGCAACTACTCTCTTGCTACATTGTTTAGCTGGGCTATTTTACTGTGTTTCGAATTTCTGTTCTATCTGTTCCCCAACTGAAGTAGTAATAATAACAACAACAACAACAATAATAATAATAATAATTTCTTGTAAGGTAGTTAAATTTTCTGTTAGTTAATTCCTTAAATTATTAATACGTAGTGATGCATATGTATAGCCAATTCTTTGATTTTTTACGTGCAGGTGTGGCGACTATTCTGTACGAATGTCGGTTGGGCTGCCTGGAAAACAACGTCCCACAGCAGACTGTTGAATATATTGAGGCTCTGGAATTGATGTTTAGCATGTTTAAGACCACTATGTATGCAGGTGCTATTCCCAAATGGCTTCGTCCACTTATTCCAAAACCCTGGAGAGAGTTCTGCAGATCCTGGGATGGACTCTTCAAATTTAGTAAGACTTAGTAGTAGAAAAGTTCAGCTGTATTTGTGCAGGTTCTGTGCGTGTTTGAATGGGATAAGCTGCATTTCTCTTCTAAAATTGTAAGAAGACATTGTGGCAGAAGTTTCATATTAAATGCAGGCTGGACAGGGGAACTGTTTTAAAAAATATTCTACTGAAAACAAGTTTTACCAGTACATTTCAAAACTCTCCTTTTTTATACTGCTCTTTCTTTATTTATTTTCATCTGTTTCAGTACCCACTTGTCACTCCAGGTCCAAGTTCTTTGCCAAGGTTTTATCTTAAGCCACTTCAATTTTAATGACGGTAGTTTCATTGACTTCAGCAAAATTTTAGTTAAGCACCCTGACAAATAATCACCACTAAAACTGACTAGAAAGTTAATAAACTAGGCTCTGGCAATTAATTAAACATGTTTAAAATTTTATTTATATATATATACAAGTGTATAAGTTGACATCGAAGTACATTGATGTACTACAATATGGGGGTTTTTGGTAAATAAAACATTCCAGGCTGCTTTATGAATCAGCTTTCATGTACGTTCATGTAAGTAGGCAGAAGGAGTTGTCTTTGCAATTTTTTTTAATGTTCTTGAGTGTTAAAAAAACCTGAATCCTTTTTCTCTCTCAAATATTAGAAAGCTGCATGCATTTTCAGTTTTTTGTAAGCTCATTCTGTGAGTCATTAACTTTCTGAGGAACTTTTCTCCTCTTAATCCATTGTTTGACCAAAGATGCTGTTTGCAGTCACTAAGGTATACATGGAACTGTGGGTGAAATTGCTCAGCGTGTCATTCACTGAAGTTTTTCAATTTTTGTTACTACTTGATGCTCCTCATCTTTGTCCTCAGAGTAATTAAGTTCTGTGGCTTTGACCTTCTGGTTGCTGCTAGCATCTTGTAGCAGCCTCTCTGTGCTGGGTTGCAGCATGTTCTGCAGAGTTCACCACTTCTTGCAGAGTCATCAGAAAAAAAAGCCAGGTGGGTGTAAGAACTTGGCCTCGAGCTTCCCTGGAGAAAAGGGAAAACTGGAGTCTCTTGTGTCCTTTCTTTGTGCTCAGCATTCTCATGCTGTGAGCTTCCAAGGTTCCTGTCAGCTCAATCTTTCCTTGCCATGAGTACCCAAGGACCTCCACCACCACTCTAAGACCTTTTCCATGAGAAAAGAGAATTTTTTTCCTCTGGATGTGCAGTGTAGCATAAGTGAGCAATGTGATTACTGAATGAAACCAGCAGAAAAATAAAAATGGAGGCTTAACAATTATTTTGAATCCCAAAGGTCAAATCCATGTTGACAACAAATTGAAGGCTATTCAGTCTCAGCTTGACCAAGGAGAAGTAGTGAATGGTGGGCTACTTACAGACCTCCTAGGGCGTAAGGAACTTACTTTGGAAGAGATCTATGCCAACATGACTGAAATGCTTCTGGCAGGAGTGGACACAGTAAGCTTGTTACCATTTTTCTTGTGCATAGCTGTTTTCATAAACCAGTATCACTAGCAGCTCTCTTCAGGGGGGTTATGTTGTTTATAAGGATGCCATTTTTAACACATTTAAGCCTTGATGCCTTTAAAGTGATACAAAATATTTCCTGTACTGTGTAATCTCTCCACTGGAATGAAGTCAGTGTTCTGTTCTAGCTGTGGTTTGCAGGAAGGAACCCATCACTTGGGAGTCTGTTCCACAGACTTATTAAACAGATAAAATAGCAATTGTCTTTACATTCAGCTTGTATTTTACACATTTTCTTTTACTAGTTTGTTTATCAGGTTGGTGTTTGTGCTACTTTAGGTAGACCACAATAGAAAAGTTAGCTGAAAGGTAGTGTGAAAAAAATTGATCAACAAGCTCCTATGTAGAGTTTGGTAAAGGATTTTCATGTGTGGCTAATTAAATCGATTGGGACGCACATTATGGATCAGATACCTGATTTCTGCTGGAATCCATTAGGAGGGGGATGTTAGGCCAGCAATGATGTGGGTAAGGCATAAGTTCACTCTACCCCTGCTTCTGCTGGCAGCATAGAGTCATGCTGAGGCAAAGAGCTGTGGTAAGGGTTCAGGACTAATGGGGCTGGTGCATCCAATATGTTAACATCTAGGAATGTGTCTTAAGTGTCCCTTATTCTTTATTCTTCTGCTTTGCCATATAGATCATTTGAAGAAACATTAATGTCATGTGTATATCTTCCCCTCCTCTTACTCCTATCATATGAAATCAGTGTAACTCAGTACTGACTGTAGCATGACAATCAGAAGAATAAGGAAAGATGAGTTATTGTATATACAATGTATACAGAGTTATATGTATCAATGAACGCTGCTATTATAGTGATTGTAATGGAACAAAATTTTAAAAGAAATTATATTAATTTGATAAAGAAAGTGCTATGTAGAACTTTAATAGTCATACAGTAGAAAAGCTTAAAATAAGTAAAAAAGTAAAATGTTCTTAAAGAAAATTAAAACTCCCTGGATAATTGAATTCAGAATTTTTTGTTGTTGTTTTAAGGAAGTTTTTAACATTTCTTGAGAAAACAAAAAAACCCCAACAGTATCACTTTTGAATTCCAAAATAAGGAGCATATGTAAATCTTTATGTCCTGAATATTATTCCATTGGTTAAATATCCCAAGGGCTTATGATTTTGCAGAGCTTTTGATGTTTGGTTAAGAAAAGCAGTTATTCATCCCATCAATTTTCTAATTTTTCGGACCATTAATTTTCCATTTTTAGTGTGTGACAGTTTTTTCCTTGGAATGGAAAATGTAACCCCCTTCCATCTAAATTATTATAATTTTGAAATTAAGGGGCTTTCAGGCAAAGATATGAGAAATAGGAATAACAGTTCTTTATTAATATATAGATAACAAGGCAAACAAACAGCAGTAACTACGGCAGTAACAGCAAACAGAAGCACAAACCCAGTGCCAGCCTTCTCGGCTGTCAGGTCCTTTCCCCTCGG
>NW_008236764.1:1325237-1326466 GCF_000691975.1 Corvus brachyrhynchos
CAGTGTAGCGAAGGATTGAAGCAATGGCGGGGGCAGGGCAGCCATGGCCCAGCTCCTAGCAGGGCAGGGAAAGGGGGGCTTGGGATCCCAGGATTTTCTCCTGAGGGACCCCAGCAGATGGTGAAAAAGTCCCTCTTTTAGTGAGGTAGGGTGTTAAATAGGGTCCCAGTGCGATGGCTGCTCCAGCGAACAAGCTCCACTCATGGTAGAAGGCAGCAGAAGGCAGAACCCCGCAGTGGTGATGAATTCTCCCCACAGTGACCACATCCTCTCTCCCCTCCAAACGCTGAGAGGGCAAGAGAACTAGGGGCTGCACCCAATCCCTTTTTCCCAGTTCAAATCTCATGGCATCTCTGCCCTAGATGAGAAAACCCCAGGTAAAAGAGAGCAGTCAGCTGGATCTATCCTGCTGTGGCCAGGTCTTTTGTCTCTCTGAAGTATCCAGCCCTTACTGTCTCCTGGCAACACATATGGGGAAAATTCTTTAGGAGAAAAAGAAAAACAAAAGGAGAACTCCTAAAACCCCAACATTGTCCACCCTGCATTTTTCCCATATTAGCATATTACATCAAACTTAAACCTTTAAACTATATACATACATGCATTACCCCAATTATATACATATGTCCATGCAGATACTGATACAAGTACAGTGCCATGGGTAGTTCACCCTAAAACAGGTCCCTTTGAGATATGCATCGGGTCTCTCCATCCTTTTGCATCACCCACCAGGTGCAACCTGGTCCCTGAGCGAAGACAACCCCACGGATGGGTCTGTCTTTGCTCGAGGCAGAATGAACCCAAACAGTTTTTCCAAGCATACCTTTCATGTGCACCACTGGAACCTTATCCCCGTCTGTTGTTTGTAGGGGTTTGGATTGGGCAGGGCCTGCTCGGCTGGTGGAGCCTCGGTTGTTAACTAACCAGGTGGCTCTCACTAAATGCACCTCCCAGTTTTTGAAAGTCCCCCCGCCCACTGCCTTCAATGTGGTTTTAAGCAGTCCATTACACCGCTCAACCTTCCCAGCTGCTGGTGCATGGTAAGGGATGTGGTACACCCATTCAATGCCATGTTCTCTAGCCCAGGTGTTTATAAGGCTGTTCTTGAAATGAGTCCCATTCTCAGACTCAATTCTCTCAGGGGTTCCATGCCTCCAAAGGACTTGCTTTTCCGGGCCCAGGATGGTGTTCCGGGCAGTAGCGTGAGGCACAGGGTAGGTCTCCAGCCA
>NW_008236764.1:1326749-1330465 GCF_000691975.1 Corvus brachyrhynchos
CCCGCTTGGCCTGCTTGATCGCAGCGCATGTCTCACAATCATGGATCACCTGGGAGATACTGTCCAGGGTTAAATCCAGCCCTCGGTCTCGTGCTCACTTATAGGTGGCATCTCTGCCCTGATGGCCTGAGGCATCATGGGCCCATTGAGCTAGGAACAACTCTCCCTTGTGTTTCCAATCCAAGTCTATCTGGGACACCTCTATTTTCACAGCTTGATCTACCTGTTCGTTGTTACGCTGTTCTTCATTAGCCTGACTCTTAGGGGCATGGGCATCTATATTGATGGACTTTCATGGGTAGCTTCTCTACCTGAGTGGCAATGCCTTTCCACTCATCAGCAGCCCAGATTGGTTTTCCTCTATGCTGCCAGTTGGCCTTCTTCCACCTTTCCAGGCAACCCCATAGAGCATTGGCTACCATCCATGAATCAGTGTAGAGGTAGAGCTTTGGCCACTTCTCTCTTTCAGCAATGTCCAGAGCTAACTGGACGGCTTTGAGTTCAGTGAGTTGGCTCAATCCACCTTCTCCCTCAGTAGCTCGTGCAACTTGTCGTGTGGGGCTCCATACAGTGGCTTTCCATTTCTGGCTAGCGCCCACAATTCGGCAGGAACCATCAGTGAAGAGGGCGTATTGTCTTTCACTCTCTGGTAGCTCGTTATATGGTGGGGCTTCTTCGGCACGTGTCACCTGCTCCTCCTCTTCTTCAGAAGATAATCCAAAAGTCTCACCTTCTGGCCAGTTTGTAATTATTTCCAAGATCCCAGGGCAATTTGGGTTTCCAATATGGGCGTTCTGTGTGATGAGGGCAATCCATTTGCTCCAAGTGGCATTGGTGGCGTGATGCATGGAAGGAATCTTTCCCTTGAACATCCAACCCAGCACTGGTAGTCAGGGTGCCAGGAGGAGCTGTGCCTCTGTGCCAATTACTTCTGAGGCAGCTTGGCCTCCTTCAAAGGCGGCCAAGATTTCTTTCTCTGTGGGAGTGTCGTTGGCTTAGGACCCTCTCTTCGGCTCCAGAATCCCAGTGGTTGACCCCGAGTCTCACCAGGCACCTTCTGCCAAAGGTTCCAGGACAGACCATGGCTCCCGGCTGCAGATTAGAGCACGTTCTTCACCTCTGGTCCTGTCCTGACTGGGCCAAGGGCTACCGCATGAGCAATTTCCTGCTTGATCTGGACGAAGGCTTGCTGCTGTTCAGGGCCCCAGTGGAAATCGTTCTTGTGGGTAACCAGGTAAAGAGGGCTCACAATCTGGCTGTACTCAGGAATGTGCCTTCTCCAAAAACCTATGGCACCTAGGAAAGCCTGTGTTTCCTTCTTGTTGGTCGGTGGAGACATCGCAATGATCTTACTGATGACCTCAGTGGGAATCTGACGTCGTCCATCTTGCCACTTTACTCCCAGGAACTGGATCTCCTGGGCAGGTCCCTTGACTTTGCTCCTTTTGATGGCAAAGCCAGCTTCCAGGAGAATCTGGATGATTTTCTCCCCTTTCTCAAATACCTCCGTTGCCGTGTTCCCCCACACAATGATGTCATCAATGTACTGCAGATATTCTAGAGCCTCACCCTTTTCCAGTGCAGCCTGGATCAGTCCATGGCAGATGGTGGGACTGTGCTTCCACCCCTGGGGCAGTCGGTTCCAGGTGTACTGCATGCCCCTCCAGGAGAAGGCGAACTGAGGCCTGCACTCTGGTGCCAAAGGAATGGAGAAAAATGCATTAGCAATGTCAACAGTGGCGTACCACTTCGCTGCTTTGGACTCCAGCTCGTACTGGAGCTCCAACATGTCCGGCACAGCAGCGCTCAATGGTAGAGCCATGACAGTCCACAGTCAATCTCCACTCTCCATCTGACTTGTGCACAGGCCAGATGGGGCTGTTGAAGGGTGAGTGGGCCTTGCTGACCATCCCTTGGCTCTCCAGCTCACAGATGGATGGGGATCACAGCATCTCGATTTGTCCGATACTGCTGGTGATGCACTGTCAAGGTGGCAATTGGCACTTGTTGCTCTTGCACCTTCAGGAGCCCAGCTGCAGAAGGATTCTCTGATAGTCCAGGCAAGGTGTTCAATTGCCTAATGCCCTCTGCCTCCACAGCAGCAATCCCAAATGCCCACCTGAGTCCTTTTGGGTCTTTGTAATAGCTGTTCTGAAGGAAGTCTATGCCCAGAATACATGGGGCCCCTGGGCCAGTCACAATGGGATGTTTTTGCCCCTCCTTCCCAGTCAGGCTCACCTCCGCTTCCAATAGGTTCAACTGCTGTGATCCCTGGTCACCCCAGCAATAGAAACAGGTTCTGCCCCCACATGTCCCAATGGCATTAGGGTACACTGTGCACCAGTATCAACCAATTTCTTCGTATTTCTGATGTGCTGGGCCATTGGATCCACATCATCCAAAAGATCTGATTTGTTAGAATTGAAAAAGAGGCCCGGTGGCTCCGGCGGGGGGAGAAATTGCAGTCCAAAACCAATGTGGTTGATAAGAGCAAGCTCTGTTTATTAGCAATCCAGAGGCACTTATATAGTATACCAGCTTGTTAACTCTTAAGTGGCTTAAAACTTATCAAAGCGCATTTCTGCTTCTACCTAATTGGACTTACATTGGCAAGCTTCTACAGTTATGTTATGATTAAAAGAATTCAGAGTTCACCTCCCCTCTCCAGGTCTTATCTGCACAGCTGTACATCTTCAAAACTCCCTCTTTGTTTCCCAGGCCTTTTTTTCACACAGGCCTTTTTCTCATGCAGAGTTTTTGCTTGTACAGTCCTTTTATTGATCCCAATAATTCTATTTTGCAACACTGATTCTCCCGTGCCTTTTCATGGCTAGAGGAAGGACCCTTCTAGCCCTGGTTATCATTCCCTCCCTGGCCATACTTGCTAGAGGTAAATAAAATGCTAAACAGAGTAGGCCTATCAGAAACAATTGGCTAGTATCTAGAGGAAATATAAACCCTTCAAAAGCTGGTGGGGTAGGCCTAAAGAACTGGTTGAAGGGTTGGGAGAAAACTTACCCTGGTGTTATTTCCTCACAGAAGGTACCACTTTTAATGTAACCCCAAAAAACATGCACTTAGTGTGTGATAGCCCTTTATCCATGTACCCACATTCTGGAGGAAGTTAAAAGCCCATGAATTCTTCACTTTATTGACCCATAGTGCAAACTGGGTAACAGCCACAGTGGCCTTAGTCATAGGAACCATGTTTAGATAAGGAGGTGCAAAGGGGAGAAACAACCACGTGCCACCCGAACCAGGGTAAGCTAGACCACATGGTGCTGCCTAATGAGGTTTCAATGTTCAGCACACAAAAATGGGGTTATCCAGGATCTGTTATTCCTTTTTCACTGTTTTCTCCCAATGCCCTCGAGCCCCACATTGGGTGCCAAGATCTGTCTTGGTTTGAAAGACAGGTGTCTGCCACGGAAGGCAGAAGCCTCCCTTGGAATGGAAAATGTTACCCCCTTCCATCTAAATTGTTATAATTTTGAAATTAAGGGGCTTTCAGGCAAAGGTATGAGAAATAGGAATAACAGTTCTTTATTAATATATAGATAACAAGGCAAACAAACAGCAGTAACTACGGCAGTAACAGCAAACAGAAGCACAAACCCAGTGCCAGCCCTCTCGGCTGTCAGGCCCTTTCCCCTCGGGTGCAGTTCTGCTCGCAGCCGGCAGGGGCGCTGGCGGCTCCCGGTGAGCAGGGCAGGTGC
>NW_008236764.1:1330485-1351216 GCF_000691975.1 Corvus brachyrhynchos
GGGCGCCCCAGAGCAAGCTTGGGGAGCACACAGCAATGGCAGCTTGGGATCCTGGGAAGAGATGGAACAAAGGCTTCACAAACCCCCTGGGCAGCCGATCCCGGTGTCCGGCCGGACCCTCGGGAACAGCAGGCTGGAGCATCAGGGAGGGGCACAAATCCGGGGTGGTAGACGAGATGTATCAAACTCTGGAGCTGCAGTGGGAACCCCAGGACATCTGGGCAGGCAGGGGGTGCGGAGCTACAATGTGGCAAAGGCTCAGAGCAGTGGCAAAGGAACGGTGGGGGCAGGGCAGCGGCAGCCTGGCTCCCAGCAGGGCAGGGAAAGGGGGGCTTGGGATCCCAGAATTTCTCCTGAGGGACCCCAGCAGATGGTGAAAAAGTCCCTCTTTTAGTGAGGTAGGGTGTTAAATAGGGTCCCAGTGCGATGGCTGCTCCAGCGAACAAGCTCCACTCATGGTAGAAGGCAGCAGAAGGCAGAACCCCGCAGTGGTGATGAATTCTCCCCACAGTGACCACATCCTCTCTCCCCTCCAAACGCTGAGAGGGCAAGAGAACTAGGGGCTGCACCCAATCCCTTTTTCCCAGTTCAAATCTCATGGCATCTCTGCCCTAGATGAGAAAACCCCAGGTAAAAGAGAGCAGTCAGCTGGATCTATCCTGCTGTGGCCAGGTCTTTTGTCTCTCTGAAGTATCCAGCCCTTACTGTCTCCTGGCAACACATATGGGGAAAATTCTTTAGGAGAAAAAGAAAAACAAAAGGAGAACTCCTAAAACCCCCGACATAGTGATGTAGCATTGCTTACCAAAGGATAAAATATAATCTTAGCAGAGATTATATCTGCTCTGTTCTGTGGATGCTATGAGGGGACCACCATATGCTTAAAAGGGTTTGGAAATGTTCTGAGTAGTATTTTGTTGTCTTGTTTCCTGTGAAGTGTTTTTATTGGAAGGAAAGGTGAAATGCATATTGAAAACTAACAACTAACTTAATCCATTACTGTTTAGAGTGTTTATGTTTCAATATTGTTTACATAATTGGGTTTGCATTTGGTTTGTCTGTTGCTTTTTATATTTCATTGGGAAAATATCAACATGGATTGTTTTGATATGTGGTGGACTTTTAGATGGAAAAGGGATGAAGGAGGGGATGTTGAAGTCTGGCAACATCCCACAGAATCCAGATGTGAATCATTGCCAGTCTGTTTCATAACTTTAAACATATAAAACACATAGTTGAAAGCCGATTGTTTTTCTTGGCTTGAAATTATTTTTAGTCTTGTTGGCCTTCATGATGATGATTGTGGTTTCTTCCTTAGACTTCTTTTACTTTGTCCTGGGCAATATACTTGTTGGCGAAGCACCCAGAGGTTCAGCAACGTGTTTATGAGGAAATAGTCAATAAGATGAGGAAAGATCAAGTTCCAGTTGCTGACGATGTCCCAAAATTGCCTTTGATTAGGGCTGTCCTGAAAGAAACCTTGAGGTAAGTAGCAGACAACTGAAAGATTTAATTCCATGTTATTCTAATGGATTTTGAGTCAGTTCTAGCATTTTTATTTAATTGTTGCTACTGCTATTTGCAGCTTCTACTTTTATTTCTTGTAGCAGTATTGTGTCCAAGGATACTCAAGCAGTGAATAAGATAGATTATATAATGTTAATGTTTCTCAGTGGTATCACACATGTATGGCATGTCTGTTAAGGTCCGGAATCGAAGGCTTGATTTTTTCCCTTTAGTCTGTATGATGAAATGTAAAAACCTCCTTCCCCCACTGGTACTTTGCAGTGCCACATCAATAATTTTAAGCTTCTTGATTTAAATTAAAGGCATGTGACATCCTTCTTTTAATATGTTTATACTGAATGTTCATCATGAGGTGAGGAGAGTAAGAGGATTTAAAGAAGGCATCAATAAGGCTTTTTCGGCTTTAGCAGTAGTGCTAAAATGTCTCCAGGTTGACCACCTAACTTTGTGCTTGTACATATGTAAAGCAAATAAATGCATAGACCAAATAACTCAACCTTCAGTTACAATAAATAACTTCTCTCAGATGATGTTCATATTCTCACAGATGATTCAAAGTCCTTGAAGCTCCAAGGTGTTCTGTACTTCCAAAAAACATTTTTGCTGTGAATGGATATGGCATTCATGCTGCATATTTGTGAATGCAAATTGGAATCTAAACTTTTAAAAATTGTATTAGTTATTACTGTTGAACTTCAGATAAATATTTCTCTCTAGGTTATATCCAGTATTGCCAGGAAATGGAAGAGTGACCCAAAAAGACTTGATCATTGGAGGATACTTGATACCTAAAGGGGTAGGTTCTGTTGCAGTCCTCTGCAGAGAGCAGTTTAATTTGTGTGTGAAATATGATCTGCTACAACATGTACACACTTCATTGATTTTAAAAGATTTCACCACGCTAGAACATTAAGAGGAAAGTATTTCAGTAATACCCATTTATATGCCACAAATGGATGCTATGATTGACTTGTTGCTGTTGTTTTGATATTTTTTTATTTGGGTCCTCACCGGCAAATGAAATTTATCATCATGACTTATTCTTAATATTCTTGAGGGTGGCGTCTATTAATAACATCTCTGTGTAAATCGTACAATTCAATTAAAAAAGCATGAATTTCATTATTCTTGCAGTTTTCTAATTCTTTGTCTGTTAATTCCCTTTGTAGAGTTTCTTCCTTTTTCGCGTAGCAACTTCATGAAACAATTCCCAATACTTGTGACTTTTGTTCCCATCTCCTTCCCCACTGCATCTTCTCTAATGTATCCAGCAAGATTGAGAACAATTTGAAGATTATTTCCTTTGACCAGTTGAGAAAGGGATTTGATTTTTGAGGTATCCTTTTGTCTTTAGAATTACTCAAAGATACTTAATTTTTATCACCTCTTATTGCAGAAATTACAGTAATTGCAAGTGCTTTTAAATTTTGTTATGTGCATTCGATTTAGCTAAACATAAATGTCATTTCTTTCCTTAGACTCAACTGGCACTTTGTCATTATGCTACTTCATACAGTGAAGAAAATTTCTCAGAGGCGAATGAGTTCCGACCTGAGCGCTGGCTGAGAAAAGATAATTTGGACAGAGTAGACAACTTTGGCTCCATCCCCTTTGGTTATGGCATTCGAAGTTGTGTAGGAAAAAGAATTGCAGAGCTGGAAATCCATCTTGCACTGATTCAGGTTAGAACTATGTGACAGCATTTCAAGAAGAAAAGTGAATTGGTATTATTTTTTTTATGTATGCCATTTCTGGATACCCTACAGTGCTCAAAACCTTTGTTTTGGACTATTGTCTAATGTACTCATCCTACAAAGACTTGGAAAATTGAAAATAATCATGCTTGAAATGTAGCATAGTACTTAAACTACATTGTAGATGGTAGAGTACACATGATGGTAAAGGTAAGTTTGTTAGGGAAATATATGGATTTGGTACAGAAGGCTTTTGTAAGAAAATCAGAGGTGTTCCTTAATGTATATTAGAATGGTTACCTGCTCAGTTTCTATTTTTTGGTTAGAAGAATTCAGAACTTTCAAAGATGTAAAATAGATTTTATATCCTTGTACTGATCACAGTGTGATGACAAATAGTAGAATTTTTCTGTGTTCTGTGCTTTTCTGTCTCTTCTTGTTCTTTCTTCTAACTCATTATCATTTTAGATACACATAATTCATAGTTATATAAATAGTTGGTACATATTGATATATATTGGTTTTGATTGGTTCATATAATAAAGAAAACATTCCCAACAGCTACTACATTTTTTGTCATTTACAAGACCCCCTTCAGCTCAAATAATGAGTCCAGATTGTGCAATCAAATCTCAAAGATTTGGTAACTATTTATAGTTACTTAACTATAAAAATTTTTAGATCCATTTTACGTATTCAAAGCAAAGCTTGACTGAATTTGTCTTTGTATTTCCTTCAGGAAATTTCTAGCGCAATCTCTGAACAATTAGCACCTGTCTTTTGAACCTGAGAGTGAGAGAGCTCCCAGGGGGCTGGGTTAAAAAACATGCTTCCATCTTTTTGAGAAAGAGGCTCGAGGAAGCAATGGAGAACCTGCTTTGTTTTCTGGACAGAAACTAGAACAAACCAGCACATAACCTATTTACAAACATTGAGATGATATTTAAGTGATTTAAAATTAGAAACACATAGAGCTCATCAAAGAGAAATTGTTTCAGACCAGTCTGATTTCCTTCTTTGACTTGATCGCTTACCTAATATGGGGGTATAAAGTAAGTCATGTACTCTGACTTCAGGAAGTATTTTCACACGTCCTGTATGTTTTTCTCTATATTAAATTAATAAAATTTGTTCCACATGGAAGTGTCCATAAATTGCATGCACAGCTGGTTGGAAAAAGGAAATAGCTGGAGGTAGTAGCTATCAAATATTTGCTGTTGAACTTGGGAAAGCATTTAATTAAAATTCTATAAAAGTCTGTCCTGCATTTGATTTAGGCATTTTCATGATGGCATTTATTTTCATTTAGGCATTTCATTAATAGTATTTTCATTGACAGTGTAAGTGATGGATTAGAGAATACTTTTACAGTTTGCATGGGATACCAAGCTGATGTGAATTAAGTTAAAATCAGGGGATGGTAATATAGAATTATGAAAAAAAAAAAAAAGGAGAAATGTTCCAGAAGCAGCACAAAATTATTCACTAATGACAGTTGCAAGTTAGTGCCCTTGAGAAGAAATAAATGCATAAATACAAATTTATGAACAACTGTCTGGGTAATATTAGTACCATAGGAACATACTGGAGGGATATAGTAAAAAATCAGTCAATTCTGACAAGGCAATGTGATTCTAGATTATATTTGCAGCATTAGCAAGCATTTTGTATGTCAGAAAGATGAGCTAAATTACTCAGTCTTGCCAAACACTGATGCATCCTCACTAAGCAGTGATAAACAGCCATCCCTGCACACTGCATTTTAAGGACAATATAGGCAAATTCAAGGAAATTTGGAAGACAAAGAGAATAACAAGAAGGACTTAAAAAAGAGAAAAGTTAGATAACATTTTTGTCAAACATCTGACTCTGAAAAAGGCAGTTATATATAGGAAAATAATGCATTGGTCATCAGTCATACTAGGAGAAGGATAAGAGATAATTACTTAATTTATAGAAAAAAGTGTTTGAGATTTATTATTAGGAAAAGTTGAGGATGTTGCAGTATTTCCCTCTTGAAGGTGTAAAAGTAGATAGCTGAGGTATTTTTTGTTCAGAAAAATGTGTCTGATGGGATTGGGACTCCTATTGCTTTCTTAATAATTTCACATATTGATTGATATTAAAGGAAGTGAAATCAAAAACACATAGAGAGGAACCTCACAAGGTTTGAAAGAGACCTTAGTTTCTTTGATAGTTCAGACTGTTTAATCTGGAAGTTCTTCAGAAAGGACTTGCTCAGTCCTCCCTCAGTCAGAGGAGGAAGATTTTGAACTATAATCTTTACCTTGTAATACCTTATTTTATTTTCCTGGATGGGAATCATAGCACTTAAACTCTGCAGAACTGGCAATGCAAATTTTGCTTGTGACAGTCTCTTCTCTTTTTTAAAGGCTAATCTTCATCAGTAATTTTGCAGTTTTTCTAATACTTGTCCTGTTTATGTTCACAGCTACTTCAGAATTTTGAAATCAAGATGTCTTCCAAAACAGAACCAGTTCATGCCAAAACTCATGGACTTTTGACTCCTGGAAACTCCATCAATGTGAGATTTTCTGACAGAAAATGAAACTCAAATGTTTTGGAAGTACTTTTGCAATTTTCATGGAAACAGGTTTGCATTTTGTGGAAGTTTAAAACATGTTTGTTCTCTGGTTTCTAGGTATTTGACAATATCATGAAGTATTATGTTCTGCCTTAGTTCTAGCAGTACATAACAGCAGTTACCTCTCCTGTAACAGCTAATTACACATATGAAAATATATACCAAAAAAAAAAAATCCTTCTTGCACTGAGGATCTCCTTTTATCTGGGAGAATTCCTAGTAATAACAACACATGCATTGAAAAAGCCAACCAAAAGTAAATTCAGACATGTCAGTATCATTCAGTGGTTTTGTTACACTGCTACTCAGTGACTGTATTTGAGAGCAAGGGGATTACTGTATATGTGAAAATTAGCTGCATGTATAAGTTTGTATTCTCCTGTTTCTTTTCCTCCAGTGTTTTTTAAAAGTTTCCATGTAACACTGATTTTTTTTAAATCTGTAAAAACATTTACTCTGCATGTATTAAAAAAAAAAAATCCAGTAATATGAAAAGCAAGGATAGAAAAAATACAACTTATGTCACATTGTTTAGACTTGAAATACAGAACATATGCAAATTTATCTAAACTTAATCCCCATAAAATGTTTCTATATAGTTAAAAAAAATTAAAAGTCTTAAAAATGAAAGTTTAAATATCACATTGGAGAGCTTGAAGCCAGGCATTGTTCTCATCACCAAAGCACAAGCCACTGTCACTGTTCTAGCTAATATGCCGAACCCAAATGTAAATATTAAAAGGAGGTAGTTGTTACATTTTTATCATTTAATTAAAATGCTACTTTTATTCATAGTTCTTCAACAGTAAGAACTGGAAACTTCCCATTTTAACTTGCTGAACCCATAGGCAAATACAAAGTTCTGTAGGATGGAAATGTGACTACTGAAGTATTCAGAGAGATTTTTTTACTGTCTAGTGCCTAACAGAAAGTGTGGGCATCTGGAAATTTGGGATTGGTTTTTGGGGGGTTGTTTTGTCTGTTTGGTTGGTTTTTAAATGCTATTATTTTTCCTATGACAGCCAACAGAAAATTCTCTTTTGCATGATACTTTGGATAACTTTAGTATCACTGCACTAACCTTACATTCTCATTTTTGAGAGAAACCTTGTACCTTGTGTCCATGTTATGCCTTGAATGGTGCTCAAACCTGCATATCCTAATATGATACATATGTAATTATGTATCATTAACTGTTTACATGTCAGGCTCTGACTGTTGTTAGGGAGGTAGTTTACATACTGACAATCATAAATATTTCAGCAAAGTTAGCAAAAGTTTTGCATTTTAAAATGACAACATTTTTCTTTGTTTGTCTAGCCTTTGGAAGCCAAAGACAGGTTAGAAATTAAATACCACACTGTAGTTTTAATGGTATACATGAAATTTCACATAGCTAGCTACTACAGTCACATTGTTGTGGTATTTTGTTCCTTTTTGTGGTGCCTTTTCAAGGTTTAGACAAAAGAAAAACAAAATTGATCTGATCTATGAGAGGATTAAATGCTTACATAAGGACTTTAAAATGTTATTCTTGTATTGAGCATATATGTGTACTGTAAGAAAACCAGGTATTCTGTTTGGGAGTATTTTCCTTGAACAAATTTGCCTTCTGATTTTTCCAGGTCTTCCAATTATTCTATCTTTTTTTTTTTTTTTCTTTCCCATTGTTATTTTCAATTGTCTCCATCTTAAATCAAATGAAGAGATTTGTATTTGCCAGAGCCAGCTGACATCCCGAAGGAGATGTTTTCCAAACATCTGTTTAAAAGTCTATGGACTGAGTATTTGACTCCATACCTCTGCCTGGTTTTGTTGACTTGTTGAATCCAAATTTGGATGCCATATGGTGCCTTTCTTTTGCTTTGTCACAGCATCATTAGAAACACCAGCCACTGCTATGTTGCAGTACATCTGTTACTTGGTATCAGTCCCTAAGTAATACATCACTGTAGAAGATGGAAGAGACATTCTAAAATACTTTTTATAGCATTTGAGTCTTTTCATGAAAACAGCCAGTATTTTTTTCTAATAGAGCATCTATCCATGTAAGTTGTCTTTTATACATAATAAAATATTTATACAGAATTTACAAGTCTTGGTTCTTATTTTAATTACTACTTATGTTTGCATTTTTCTTTAGCAGCTTAAAGTCTTTAACTTGTTGTATAGAACTGAAAGATTCACTGCTCCATGGGAAATTAATAGTTCAGCTAGAAAAGATGAGGATTCGTACAAGAATTTAAGGTATATAATGACCTGGCAGAAGGAGAGATAACATTGTTTTAAGTGTACTGTCATTCTGGAGGAAAGTTACTGGCAAAGTTATCCAAGAAATACTTTAGGACTGACTCTAATGTTAATGTTTTGATTAATTGCTTAATACATAAAAGAGTATTAATGACATAAAGAAAAAAGGCATAAGTGTAAAAAATCAAACCAAAACAACAACAAAAACAGAACTCAGAATGTACTAGAAATGGGCTGGAATTTAATAGCAAAATATAGGTATGTAGGAAATAAAAATAATTTATTTGAGGAGCTCGCCTATTCTTCCCCAATTTCTATCAGAGATACTTCTTCTTAAGTGCTACATACAGTGTGCTTAAGTGTTCAAGAAAGGTGGAGTTTGATTTGGACAGGTAAGGAAACACTAAGATTATCAGGTTAAACTGAAATGGTTTTTGCTCTGCCTCCCTGTGGTTTGCTGGCAGATCAAGCCCTGGCACACCTGGAAGCTATGTAACCATGAGCTTAGGAGAACTTGGTTTGTTGGATACAAAACTGCTGAGTTGATTTTGCTTCTTCCAGTTGGATTAGATAACAGGTAGTGGAGACACGGATGTCTGCAAGAGACTGAATTTATCCTCAGAAAGTTCATGTAGTTAGTCTAGAAAAGTGAATATTGTAAGAAATCATAAATCTCTTCAAATACTTTCAGGTTAAGCTCTTTAGTCCTTGAAGTAAAGGATAATGCCTGTTCAAAACAAGTATCACCAGTAACAATGAATAAATAAACTGGTGTGGAAAGTTTCAAGCTATTGGGAGAATTAGAGTTTAGAATAAAGTCACTGTGAGACACGGAGAAGACTGAAAAAAAACCAAACCCAACCATGAAATGATAAAGCATGGTAAAAAGAATTCCCTAAAGTATTAACTAGAATTACTGTATTCAGTCACTTTGTTCCCTGTTTTTCCTTCTGGCAAGGAAGGAATCTATGAGGTCAGTGGTGAAATAGTCACAACTCCAGCAACACTGTATGCCAGTAGTGAATGAAACTTAGGAGCTTCTTAAATAGCTCAGCAGTGATGTGACTGTGAAGATGGAGAGTAAGATGCCTGGAAGCTGTGCACATGAGAGAAGTAGGCACTGGGGGTGTGTTTGGAGCTAGGAACAGAAGAGCTGTGCTGGTATTTGGGACTGGGAAGGGAGGAGTGGGAAAGCCACACAGAGTGGAGGCTTTGGGGCTATACCAAATATCACATGGGGTGCAAGTTCAGGAAGTGGAGATGTGAGCTGTGGACTGCATGTGGGATGGGGCAGACTGAGAGAAAAGGGATGAGGCAGGAGTGGTTTGGGTGCCTGATGTGTACTATTTGCACCATATTAAAAAAAAGCCCACGACTGGTTTTATCATTGAGCTTTTTCCTTACTACGCTGTGTTGTCACATAATGTTTATAACTTAAAAAAATGCTACCATATAATTACTAGAGGTTTACATCTTTGGTAATGCCAAACTTCCCCAGTACATGCCCAGAGAGAGATTCGGAAGGGCTGTTACAAATCACTGATTCTCAGCGTTCAGAACAATGTTAGTCTGCACTGGCAGGCTCCCACAGTGGCAGATGCATCAGGAGGGTTTTTCACCTCCTGAAGTGTCACAGAAGTGTCAATAGAGGATTTACAGGGGCAAGTGAAAAGCAGATGGTAGGATGATTTAAAATGCTACCAAGTGGTAGTCCCAGCACTGTACAGCTACTGAGCACAGATGTAAATATGTATGCCAGCCAATACAACCACTGGGGAGGACAACTGCTCTTACACATTGGACCCTTCTGTTTTTTGCAAAGTGATCATTTCTGCCATGGACCATATATATTGAAGCAAGATAAACTATGGTTCCCTGGAATGTGTGTTGGAAAATATTTCGGAAGTGGTCCAAAGTCACTAGGTATTTCTTATTCCTGTATAGGTTTCCATCTAAACCTTACACATGCAGTAGTAAATTAAAAAGTTGGATGGGAAGGTGTGAGTATTAATTATTTTAGTACATGATCACTTAAATATATATATTTATTCATTTTATATATATATATGTATAATAAAAAGAAAAATATTTTATCCTCTGTGATTAATGCACACATTCACATACCTTTTGCCCTTTCAAAGGGTACTTACAATGGAAAATATGTATATGTATTGTATATGTGTATGTATGCTAAGAGCTTGCAAATATTTATTCGTGTTCTTTCTGGGAAAAAAAAAACAAACAAACCAAAACATGGAGATGACATTTGGGTATTTCAAAAATAATTTCAGCTGAGTTTCCCCTATGTTTCCAATAGGATTTTCTTCAGGGAACTGAAAATACTACACTGTGGTTTTGGTACCACTAGGTGGTGCTGCCATTATAGTATTCCTTAGTGAAAGTCTGTGATTATGTATCTACGGGGGGAAAAAAAAAAAAAAAAATATATAACGTGTAAACATTCTCAATTTCTGTTCATCTTTTGGATATCCTTGCTCAAAATGGGAATTTTCATGTTTAAAAAAGTACAGTCTGTCCAAAGTTTTGTGTGGGAAAATTTCGTTATAGAAAACCCAGCCTTTGCAGTCCTGTATGGCTCCTGCTGAGATTTGTCTTTAACAGTTTGTTAATCATTGAGCTTTGACAGTCTACCTATTATCACGCAAAATTCAAAATAAAGCCAGTTCTTACTCTGAAGAGATCACAGTCTAGGTGAGATAAAAGTAAAGGAGACAGGAAATAGTTGAGGGGGATATTTGTGTGTTTCAGACACTATTGCAATAAACATTGCAGTAAACAGGAGATCATCTGACACCATTTAAAGGGTATTGTACCAACACTGGCAATGTTTGTAACACAGTGTTTGCTGTCAAGTGTTTACCTAGTTGGGAAAGAATTACATTGAAGTGTAAACTCACTGAAGCAGCCCACTTTACTCAGAAAAAAAGGCTGGAGTCACGGATTGTAGAAAGGAGTGCCTAGGAGATAAAGGACTGCAAGAGAATGTTTGCCACCACAGTTAAGTATAGGATAAGAAACATTTAGACAAATCTTCCTTACTTTCAGCAGCTCAGCTTGATAAGCTCTTTGTCTCCTTTATGCAGATAGGGGTGAACACCTGAATTTGCTTGAAGATTCCCAAATACTGCAGAGACAGTCTCATTCCAGATGCAAAAAAGAAGCATAAAGTCTAGTTGATTAGAGAATCAAAAAGGTATGTGGGGAATCAGTTACACATCTCTGGAAGGAGTTGGTTAAAAATCTTCAGCTAGGAAGATACCACTGACAAAGCAATCAGCATTTCACTATCACAGTTATAGATGCTTCTTTTATGGTCACAAATTCATAAATAATAAATGCATAGTAATCATGATAACTCTATCAAACACCCGTTTCACAAAGAATGAAGGCACCAAATTCATCCAAGAAATAATCATTCACTGGTTGCTAGTCAGCTTAGTTTCGCAATATAAATAGGTACCAGCTCCAGAAAGTGTGGGCAGCCATTTGTCTCACCTCTATGCTACATTGTATTTTAAAGATGGTTACAAAACATCCCAACTTCGAAGATTTCTGAGACATAAATCTCAGCTGGCAAAGCTTTCTAGCACATATTGTGATGCAGAGATCAATCATCACATCTGCAGGGAATGGCTACACTTATCCATCCACTGGCTGTGTTAGATTAAATTGAGGCAGGAAAGATCTAATACAGCCATGCTGCTGTATCAAAGCAGACGTCTCTAATGTTTCTATGTTTTCAAAGCTGTAAATTTTAGGCCCACACTGAACAGTTTCAGTGTGTTAAATTCCTCTTTTTGCATCTTCTGAGATTGGATCATCTTGATTGACAAAGCTTCATTGGCAAATGCATAGTAGAGATTAATGTTTTAATCTGTCACGATTCTGGGTCACATCAGAATGCTAGAGTGCCACTTGTAATTACTGCAATTGTGTTGATCTATAATTTGGTATTAAGTACTTTCATTATTATTTTTGGTGTTGGCATTTCACCACACAATACTATAGGCAAGACCAAACGAAATTTATGCTATTATTTGGCTATAAATAGCACATTGTCCTCTTTCTACTGGCACAGAAAATAGCAGGCTACTAATGAGTTTCTGCCACGAGAAGTGATAAAATATCAATTGTTCAATTCATGTAAAATTAAAATTAATTAAATTATGGAAAAACATATAGTGGATGGGGAATAACCTTACATTTTCCAGATGCTGGGTTAGGTCAGGGTCCTAAGGCTTTTCCACTGAATTGACTACTTCTCAGAGGAGAAAATCTTTCCTAGGCCTTTGCTTTACTTCTATGACTATTATTAAACAGCATAGTGATAACAAAAAAGAGAGGAGAAAAGAGTTCATTATTTTTAGATGTCTTTAGGCAACAAATAGAAGCAACCACTTTATTGGTTATCATCATGTACTTCACATATAAAGTTTGGAAGTTTAATGTTGAACAGTGTGACTGGAAAGATGGATGTTTAGTGTCAGCACCAGGGAGCAATGAGAATCCATTATTTATTTCTCCAGGATCTGTAAAGAAGGACCAAAACAAGGAAGCCTTTGTCATGCTTTAATGTTTTTTGGAGTATTTTTTAAGGGGATGGCAACTCATAAAAGGTTAAAAACTGCTAGCTAGAAGATACTTCCTCCAGTTGGTTTTTGTGATTGTGATTGGTGTTTTTAGTGACTACTGATTGTAACCAAGGGGCCAAGAGAAATACATCAAAGACAGCAGTGAGTCAATAAAGTCTTTGTGATCAGCGGGACATTCCTGTGGGATGAATAGCAACTTCTAATTGCAAGATAATGTGGAACTAGTAACTAAAGAACTGCCTCTAATATTGCATGTAAACAAACAGGAACCTGTAAAATATTTTTTTATAAAAAAGAGCAAAACCGATCTGATTAGCTTTATCAAAACATGTCTAGGAACTGTTCCATCCTATATGGCATAAAAGCACAAATCGTGTGTGTTTCTGTATATATATTCTGGTATTTATATAAGAAGATGAAGACTTGTTTGCTGTGATAATGGATAGGATAGGATAGGATAGGATAGGATAGGATAATTAATTAAATATTTCCAGGAAGCATTTCATTAATGGCAAGGTCAAACCTTCTTGTTCTCCCCCATAAAGAAAAGCTTTCTAAATAAAATGGGAATGTGTAATTTCAGAAGGAAAGAACTGTGTGGTTTTTAGGATTACCACACCCCTATGGGGCTATGAGTAGGTGTAGTGTTGGTAGGATTTGCAAGTGGCTTGCACCTATTTGTTGCTCTGTCTAGGTAATGTAGGGTTGCTTGCCTTACTAAAGGTTTACTATGTAAGTCTTGGTAAATCTGGATCACGTTGGCATGCTAGGAAGGGGTATTTTTGCTTGTTTGGTTGGTTGTTTTAAATCTAGGATCTCAAAAGATCTGACAGCACACATACAGCCAGAGGATAATGCTGTGCAAGATTATTCTTATCCAGGCAGTTTGCTCTGTCTTGCTGTGACGTAGCTCACCAGTGTTATGTAGACTAAAAAGACTGTTCTCTTGTAATAGTTGCCTTTTGGGTTTCTATTTGCTACCAGTTTCTAGAAGCTTGTTTTACAAGCAGCACATCTCTGCAATATATATAATAAATTTATCTTTACCTCCATGTCCAAGAGAGAAGTGTCATGTTTTGTCTTTCCTTAGCTTGTGACTCAAGGCTGTGAATTCCCTAAAATAAATAAAAATGTTGAAGTCATGGCTTAATTCCCCCTGCCCTTCTTTGGTTTTCAGTTTTTGCGATTCAGATTTTGACTTTTTTTTCCTCTCTGGACACCTATTTCTGTGATTCCAAAAGGTGGGGTTTTGAGGGAACATCCTGTATTGAAAAATTCCTAGTAAAGGTGTTCAGATGCTGCAACATTTCCAGAGTTGTGCTTCAGCTTTCAGAGTACAGTAGTAGAAACAACATGTATTTCCATCACTTGTGCAGTGACATGTTAAGAAAAATGTTCACAATTTACTATGTTTGGTTGATTTATCTGGTAGTGTTGCCTTGTTTCAAAATACAGTTCGGAAACAAACCAGAAATTTAACTTGAAATTTATGTTTATTCTTCTAGCATGCTGATGAACCTGATATCTGTATACACAGGGCTGTGACTCATTAAACTTTAGAGGATGCTTACTTTTGGACTGTAAATGTATTCTGCTAAATTTGGCACGGAGACTTGAAGATGTCAGAGCATCGATTGATACATTGAAATGTCACATAATTTGTGAAGAGAAATATATAAGTTCTAACAAATTCTAACAATTTGAGGCCTTCGCTGTTTTTTGCTGAATCTTTGTGAAAGCCTTTTTACAGAATTGATAGAGCTCTGGAAATGGCTGAATTGTTGCAGGTGAGAATAATTTTTTGTGCATTTTTCTGTGTTGCATTTTCTGCAGTTCAGCCCTGATCCAGGTCTAGGAAAACATTATTGTAAATGTCAGTAATTATTAAATAGAATAGATTGTATGAATAAACTGTATCCAATGTTTTATTAGATATATGCAGAAAACAGGATTTGCTCAGACTGGAAAGTTACCATCCTTCTTTTCTGAAAAATCAAATCCCAAACCTCAAAAGCAAAGCGTTGGATAATTTTGAAAACCGAAAAGATCTGAATTGATAGTAAGCTTCCAGTAAAAAGTAAAAAGTAAGGAGAGATGGCTCTTGTAAGTAATGTGCAGTGAATAAGTCACCCTATTTTGTTGCCAAGGAAATAAAATGAGGCTCTTGGTAAAGGGAAGTAAGGAGGAAGACATTGCAACTGGGACAACTGTTACCATTACATAATCCACCTGGCACGGTTATCACAAGTGTGGAACCTTGTGGACATACGTTTGAAAATATCAAATATCTCCTGCATTTCAGTGACAGTTTGTGCTGTTGATATGGTGTCCTGGTGATATGCTATCCTTTGTGTGATTCTACCAGATGGGCCATGTGTTCTACTGTAGCTATAGATGGGGATAAATTGGCCCATCCATTTGAGTATACAATTATTTCTGATTTTTTAGATGTTTTAGATATTGAAGGCTTCAAGAATTCTCATAATATTTTCCAAAGGAAGTACATGATTCACTTGCCTGTTCCTTGCTGATTGATGATAATGAAAAAGTAAAACCAAAATTATTTCATATGTACCAAATCCCTTCTTTTCCTGCACAATGGGGTACATAGAAATTTTGATAAGCTTCTTGGAAGTATATTTGTGCAAAGCTTACAGACCATTTCCATTCTTTACTCACTTCATTTAATAGCAAAGGGTAGCTGATCTGTTACAAAGTCAGGGCCAAAGACCAGTTTGTGATGGCTAAACCCACAAAGGCAGAGAAAAAAATAGTTACATGCAGGGGTATCAAGCATCCAAACGGGCATGTGGATGGAAAAGAAATATTATCTGAATTTTGAAGTTCAGTGAAAAATCTGCCAAAGTTTGGAGGTCCCAGTAAGACACATAATGAATACCACGTAATTCTTAGAATTCAAGCAAGCTTGCAATCAAGGGACAGTCTTCAGTGAGACATGAGACAAAGTTTTATTGTCATTTTATTTCCTGCCTCTCCCTGTTTCTGAGCAGGTGAGTCTGAATTACACAGGCAAAGCTCTCAGCTTTGGAGCCTTTCCAGTGCTATGGTATTCATTTTTTGGTTTTTTTTTTTGTGTGTTCAGAGCATGAGAAGAGTCACTTGGGTATCATCTTGTGTTTCTCATAAAAGATAATGGAGAGATCCAGCAGGAGTTGAGTGTTTGACAAGTGTGGGAGAGAACACCTTCAGGACATTATTTTAAAATCAAAGTTCTTTCATGTTGCTCTTGTTTTAAAGGACAGAACACATAATCAGAGAGGTTTTCTCTATTATTTTTATGGCAAAAACTTCCTGATTCTTCCCTGCACCTTTCTGTGGGAGAACAAAGGGAGAGTTTACAAGAGAATATAGTTAGTCAGAAAAGAATTCTAAGGCAAACTAGATAATGGTGAAACTGATAACCAAATTATGCTTGACAATGTTATCAGGTTAAAAGAAAAGACAGAAGTCACCTTTGCAAGATCTTCTGGAATGCTGTCCCAAGAAGAATGCATGATCTGCAATGGAAAGAAAAAGGCAGGCAAGGTTGGGGTTAGAACTTGATTAGATTTTGCCACATAATATATTTTGTGCAATTTGTTGTTCTCAAGATGTTGGATTTACTGTCTTAAGTTAGTCCTTCACCTGACATCACTAAAGCAAGACAGTGGTGCTGGCAGGGAGTGAGGCCAACTGACCCATAGTGTTATAGCCAGAATTAGCCAGAACAAAACTATGGATCCAAAACCCAGGTTGTTTAATATCTGAATTTCAGCTTTGAATACTACAAGAAATTATGATTGAAATAGACCCATCTTGCATTATATTAGTACTTGGGGTGAAGGGCTTTAGAGTGCTTCAAAGAGCTTACTCCAATTAATATTATTTAGTATAAATACAAGCATTTAAAGAATTCAGTAAGGATATATTTATATTTTCCATAAACATTTAATTAACTGAACTCTACTAAATATTTTCTAAAAACTGTAATTATCTTAAAATCAGAACTCCTTGCTGAAAAGAAACAAAAATCAATTTAACTGGCTTTTAATCTTCTTCGTTACTGGAACAGAGAATATATACTCCTAGTTCCATGACTGGTAGAGACCACTACTGTTGTAATTTTAGAATTATTTTAGTTAAATGAATGGGATTATACATGAAAGATTTTGCCACCAGTAACAGGGAAGATTTTGGTTATCACAGCTCATAGTTCTAAACACACGAACTATAATTAGAAGATTCAAGGCAGAAAAAATAAAAATAAGTTAATGGATACATTGCTGAAATCACTTTTGGAAAAATAAATTTTTATACCAATTTAAATTAGGAATCATGAAGGAAACAGCGTGCTCCAAGATCGACAAAACTGGCAAAACAGGACTACTAATAATAATGAAAAAAAGAGGTGGAACAACAAGTTGTGTAATGAAGGGAATAAATGGTACCTAAGCTACAAAATAATAGACTCCAAGCCAGTGAGCATTTTAGCATATGTTTAACTGTAAACAGGTGAACAGTTTATCTCCCTTTAATGAGACAACTGAGAAGTGAAATACACTTATGGGGCTGAGGCTAACATAGTCATTACTGACTAGAGTATTAATCAATTAAGAAAGCCATAAAAAAAGCAGTGGTGGGTATGTACATGTTAATATGCCTGTTTGTGCTAGAGTGTTTGACAGATTTGCTTCTTCCCTCTGAACTGTGTAAATGAGTCATCCTGTCACCAGGGAGATGGACTACAGGTGGGTTTCATAACCCATCTGGCTTTCTTAACTAGTTAAGCTATTCAGCTAATCTCCCTCTGTAGCTAAGGGGGAAGGGAGACGTTTTAGTTTACCTTTCCTCAGCTTTGAAGGTACTGATATCTCCCTTTTGACTATAAAAGGAGCCAAGGTGACTCAACTTAAATTAAATATGTTTAGCTGGCTACAGTCAGGTGGAATGAAGTGTTCTGGGGTCCAGTGGTAAAACAGATTAGACAAATATGCACATATTGAACTCAATGAATCTCATTGCAGGAGATACTCATAAGCATTAAGTTTGATTTCTTTTAACTCCAGTTGTGCAGAATCTGTCACTAATGGCTTCCAAAAGCCTCTTTGAGCCTCTGTCTCACAATGCCACAAAGCATAAACAAATACAAGCATTATGGTGCTAGCCTGTAGGTTTATTACTAGATACAATTGGACTGCAGTCCAATTGAAATTATTTACATTTATAAGCTTGTAAAACACAGTAAGCTTGAGATCAGAACAATGGTGGATAGATACAAGACTGAAGCCACTCTTGTTCACAAAGCAACAACCTCCTGCATGTATTACCTGGCTGAAATGGCTTATATGGTCATTCAGTTGCATGGCCACTGGCAATGCATGTGGATCATGCCAGGGGAGTACCTTTTGCAACACACCTGGAGCCCAGAAAATGCTTTGCAGCTTTGGTGCTGATCCAATCAAGCACAGAAATAACTGGGAAATGACTCATGCTGAGAAGTGGATACTTGCTGTTAATCCCAGCTTTTAAAATGTACACAGTTTGTCATCATTTTTCATTGTGGTGAACGTGTGTGTCTGGCTGCTTTTGTTTCACAGTTGTCTGATGTTTGCTGTGGACTCTCTTTTCAGCTCATGTGCTGCAATCATTTGCTTTTCACCTGAAAGAACGTAATCAGACAAAAATCCCTTCAAAACCAGTTCCACCGAAGAAAAGACCTAGGCAGGAGAAGCAAATATATGAGGTATGGTGGAGAGGAATGTGTTCTGACCCTGAAACATCTGCTCTTTTAAACGTGATGTTACAAATGTTTAACCATATGTTCATCTTTCACCCTTAAAAGCTCAGCTAAGGCAGGGGAGATGGGGGTGAGAGAATAATTACAGATGATACTGGAGAAGAAAGGTAATATGAAAATAACTAGTAAGGCTGAAATTATGGAAAAAATCGCATGCATTTGGGACATATACTACAGAAAATGAATACTAAATTAATACTAAATACTGATCATATAGATAGATGAATACTAAATGTAAAGCCAGGAAAGAATTGAATAAATTTGCAGTTTGCAGTACAGATTGGCATCATGGATATGCATACACTCGAGTCTGAGTATGTCTTATATCACCTAATTTTACTGATACATAACCGAAACACATGCCCTAGTATTTTATTAAATGGGAATAGTATGTCTACTAACATAATTGAAGTATACCATGGGTTTAAACTGGATTCTGAATGAAGGTTTTGTCATGAAAAAAAAGCCATTGTCAAAACAGGCAAGAAATGCAGAGGCACTCTCATGAAGCCTTACAAAGAGGTGCTGACAGGTTCTCTGCCCACAGTTTCTAAGGGCTCTGGCAAGACAATTGTTTTAATTTTAAGTTCTGAATGAACAGAAATAGTATTGAAGCAGAAATGGGAAACAATAAATGAAAAAATCTGGCCTTGCTCTCTTAATTTATCACCTTCAACATTTTTCTGTTGCTTTACATAGCAGTAGTGCATGCTAGACTATTCTCTGTGTGTGTGAAACTGGAGATAAGAGTCTTCATCTGGCAAAGTAATGACTCTGTGAAATGGTCCAGGGACACAGGGAAGTTTTGATACCATCTTGTAACTAAAATAGGTGTTTCCATCTTAAACAAAGATAAATGCATGTTTGTTATATATCTCAGTTGCCTGCAGAGCATTGGATTGGTTGGTACTGCACTGGGTATTGAGAGCACAAAGTACTCAGTCCCAAGCTCCCACAGAGAACTGGGATGAGTGTGCAGAAGCAGGATAGGAAAGGAAGGAAGGTTCCCCACCACTCGCCCAAGCCCTGGTGTGTGGTACTGACGGAAGCCTGGGGGCTGAGTATTAGGATATGAGTAACAGTGCTGAGGTGGTTTCCTGTATTCCAGGAAGCAGATCTTTGTCCTCGTGTGTAAAGGAATACAATTGGACAAAACATATTTGCCCAGTAGATCTAGCAAAGCAAAACCAAAGCCAGGTGGCCAAGACCAATGGCATCCTGGCCAATGACATCAGAAATGGAACCAGTGTGGCCAGCAGGACCAGGGCAGTGATCATTTCTCTGTACCTGGCACTGGTGAGGCCACACCCCAAATCCCGTGTTCAGTTTCATGGCCACTCAATAAAGGAAAGAGATTGAGCTGCTGGAGTGTGTCCAGAGAAAGGTAGCAAGGCTGGTGAAAGGTCTGCAGCACAAGTCCCATGAGGAACAGCTGAGGGAAGTGGGGGGATTCAGCCTGGAGAAAAGGAGTCTCAAGGTGACCTCATCATTCTCTGTATCTATCTGAAAGGAAGCTGTAAGCAAGGTGGGGGTTGTTCTCTTTTCCCTGGTAACAAGTGACAGAACTAGAAGAAAAGGCTTCAAGATGTGCTGTGGAAGGTTTAGATTGGATATTGGGAAAAATTTCTTCACTGAAAGGGTGGCCAGGCATTGGAATAGGCTGCCCAGGGAAATGGTGGGATCACCATCCCTGGAAGTGTTCAAAAGGTGTGGGGAATGTGGCACTTGGGGATATGGTTTAGTTGTGAGCACAATGGTGCTGGGGTAATGGTTGGACTCAATTATCTGAGATGTCTTTTCCAACCTTAATAATTCTATGATTTAAGCCTTCTGAAATTTCATCTTGCCTTTTAAAATCAGGGGTTTGATTCACTTCCAGGTACCGTTCCTTAAGGAATTAAATTTCCCCCTTTTTGCTTGTGAAGATCCAAGAGTAATTTGAGAAGTACCTATGTCCTATGAAATTGGACAATCAGATAACAATTAGTGGCACAGATTTCTTAAAACAAGAATGTCGTTTTGCTGCCGGATGAAAGAAGACAGCGAACTCATTCCACCATCTAAGATTAATCCCTTGCGATGCTTCCCAGCCTTTCCCACCCTGCTGGCTTCCTCTGGGACAGGCGGCGGCGGGGGACCCGGAGGAGGCAGGCGGGCAGGCAGGCAGGGTGGGGGAAATCCGTCCAAAACCTGCCCCCATCCCTTGTCCCTTTAAGGCAGCACTATCCCTTTAAAAGGCGGCCGG
>NW_008236764.1:1351448-1381271 GCF_000691975.1 Corvus brachyrhynchos
AATTAGGGCCCCTTTGCATCCTGAGAATGCCGACTATCCTGTTGGAGCGGTGAGGGTTCACCGTCCGCCTGCGGAAACATGGCATCGGATGGGGCCGGGAGCGGGAGCGAGGACGGAGCGCCGCACGCTTGTGTTGGATCCGCAGATGCTTATTGTTTCAACAGGAGGAGACCTTCCCGTTGTGGCATTTAGGTTGTGCTTTATGCAGCATTTTCGAGAGCAGTTCTGTATTTTGCCATAGCGTAAATGCGCAACCTCAAAGATGGTGAGGGAAAGGAGATGGGCACTTGCCCCTTATCTTCCAGCAGCATCGCGCGATAGTCGCTACTTGCTGTACTGACCTTGAGCTCCTCATTTTGGAATGGTGGTAAAGCCAAAGCCGTACGGCCTTTAAAGATTGTGCCGATCTGCTGGGGGGGGTTGTGTGTGTGTATTTTTGAATCCCGGGAGCCCTTTCGCTGCTCTCCGCCCACCCCTGTGCCAGCAGAAGGTGCCAGGAATATGCAATGGATACTTTCCCTGTTCATCTCTCTGGCATGCTGCATCTGATGCCAGATGCTTGCTCTGTGTGGGGATTATCGGGCATTTAACGCAGGGACATTGATCAGCTGCTTTTATTGGAGGCACGCTCGTCTTGGTTTTCAGTGATTTGCTGTGAGACGACATTGACTGAATAAGGACTGGTGCATCTTCGAGGAAGGGCGGGCGAGCTGATCTGCCCACTGCTGCTGCTCGTGTTCCCTGGGAGTTATCTTTAGCAGCTAGATTTAATCTAGAAGGGTTGGGATTAAATGCAATGCTGGCCTGAGCCTCGTACCAGTCTCTGACACTGCTCAGAAGCGCTGCTGGGTCAGAATCGCAGCCCAAACTACTTGGACTTAAATGTTGCATATGCTGCACCCACTACTTTTACCTCAACTACTGAGACTAGAAGCATCCCTTGAACTCGTCTGACTGCTTGGAAAAAAACCCCAATGACTACCAGATCCAGTATGGAGCTGCAGCAGCAAGGTTCACTCTGTACACAAGAGTGAGCATGGCCACATCCATGGTTTTTTTACCCTACTGTTGTTCCAGAGGGGACAGGATGGGGAATCTTGAACTCATCACAGATGCTAACTTCATTCTGTGTTAGCCACCAGATGGCAACCATATTTGTAGTTAATATTAGGGTAGGTGGTAGAGGCTGAGCTCCTTGGCGCGCTGATGATGTTATTGTATTTAGTGGTGCCGCTTGGAACCAAGTGTGGCCTGCCAAGCCCTTCCCTGGTCTCTTATCAGAACATACACAGGTTCTTTTCCTAGGGAAAATTTTCCACAAATTTCTGTCAACTGTTGATCTAGCTCACTTCCTTGCTCACGCCCTGGTGGTGTTTGGAGATGTGGGAATGACAATAATAATCGAGAGTTAGCCGTGTATTGCAGGTGATTTGCACGAACTGGAAACAATTGTTTGTCTCTTTGTGAAGAGGAAAGTACAGCTTGTTTTCCTCTAAGGAGAAAACAACCCCAAAGCACTTGCTAACACAAATTCCAGACCCTTCAGCTGTTGTTATCCTGATGCAAACAGTACAACTTTGCTCTCTGGGTTCTCAAAAAAGGAAAAAAACGGCATTGCTTGCTTCATCATCTGACTTGCCTCCTCATACTGCTGCAGTATTGTCTGTAACAATTCTTCTTTCGTGAAGCATTCAGTATTTTACCTGTGTCTCTAAGGGACAGACTTTCACTGAGGCAAATGCATCAGTGTTAACTTTCAGGTCATGAGGAGAGATACAGCTGAGCATGAAGTGATGTGGAAGCACCAGTGGTTATGATGCTCTACTCTTGTGGTATTTAGTTATAAACTGTGATACTGTGTTTAGCAGGAAGGGTGAACTGTGTGTTGGGAGATAAGGACCAGATGTTAAATAATAAAAAAAAGGTAAGCAGAAATGTGCAGAGGTGGATCTGGTAACACAACTTAAAAATGTGTTAGATTTTCATGAAAGGATGTTGGCTAGGGTTGAACTTTTCCTTTTTTAGGCTTAAACAGAGACTGCTGAGGCTTGTTTTTTTCCATATTGTATTTTGATTTGAATTGAAGATAAAAAAGTCTTCCCTTCAGAATATCTCCCTCTCAACTTGAGCCCTGAGGCTTTGACCTCAGCAGTTTTCTTCATGGTGAATTTAGGCCTTGTGTTAAGCAAAGAATGATGTCTTTTTGTTCAATGCAGAATTCACACTGAAACACTGTACACATCCTTTTTTCCCTTCTCAGATGCCTATTATGTAAACCATGTAAGATATTCCTTCAGAAGTGTTATTTGTTTTGAGCCTTTCAGCAAAACTATTGGCTATTCTTGGAAGACACTTCAGCAATTCCACAGGAAATATGGGATGGAATGGTCGACTGTGCTTTTTACAAATGGGCTGGACACCCATTTAACCTCTGTCTCTACTCAGAGGTAGCCTCAAGTACAATACTTGGTAATAATTTGCCAATTGTCCAGTGAAATGCATCAAATAAGTTGATGCTGCTATCCAGAGGAACCTTGCTTAGAAAGGGCTCATGCAACTGGTTCTAACTCATATCACCTTTTGCAACTAATTAGGATAAATTAGGATATTTAGGCTGGAAATCATGATCTATTCATCCTGAATTTAGCTGGAGGATTTTCAGACTGAGATGTTGAGCTCTGGACTTTTCATAATTCTAAACTTCTTAAATGAGTAAAATTGTAATGTCCCCAGTGTCATGGTGTCTTAGAGGGAGCCTAGTGTTTGCAAGCTCTTTTAAACTTTTCCAGTGAGGCTCTGAAGTTTTTTTATTCTTTATGTCTGTAATCCATCATCTTGGTTAAAGTTTGTGTTTCTGCTTTGTGACCAATTTTTATATTAACGCTTTTGAAAATTTTAAAAGTTTCCCCAATTTCCACAATTCTCATTTTCCTCTAATAATGTCCTGCTTCTGGATGTGTCTGCACATGCACACTTCTGCTTTGAACAAGTTCAAACAGCATCTTGGTGACTTGATGCAATCCTGGTGTGAGGGTAACTCCTCTGCAAGGTTCCAGGAGGGAGCTGAGCTTGGGCAGCAGATGAATTGGGTTTAATAGCTTGGCTGATGCTGAGGGTCCTTATCACAGGATCAAGCTCTTTGCTTTCCTTCAGCGTGTTAGGCAAAGGTTCAGTGTGGAAAGATGGTATTGGCTGTACAGGCACTGACTGTTGATTTAAGTTGCATACAGATTAATAGCTTTGTCTGAGGAGATGAACTGTAAAGTTGACATCAAAAAGAAAGAAAGAAAGTTTTTTGTCCTTGGGAGCTTTTTTGTGTGGAGAGGAGTAGAAAGGAATGAACTTATTTTTACTTAGACTGAGTGTGGGAAGTTCCTATCCTATAGTAGTGGTGGTCTCTCACTCTTTTCATTATAAAGCTGGGCAAAATGAGTGTCTGTGTTCTGTCACATGAACAGACTTGTATTTTGTTACGGGTTTCTTCTGATGTACCAACAAACCTTATGTCCCTCTCCATCACTAACCAGAGGGGAAGACTTTGTTTTCTCTGCAGGACCTGGCAAAGTTTAGTTTGGACATCCAAACTCCCTTGTGTTAGGGGGTCACATTTAGGTCATAGACTGCCATTTGTAGTCATAAACTCTGACTTGCTGTGTTGCCATGAAATGTCACTTTTGCTTTCCATTCTTGGCTTTGTTAATTCCACCGATGTTTACCCACATCTGTTTGAAGTTTTCAGTTCTGCTCTCCTCTGGCTGCGCAGTCCAAGGAGGCTGGGCTGCAGTCTTGGTCTCACAGATTGTGGTTTGGGTGGAACAGGATTTGCAGAAGGCATGGTTTGCATTTTGAGTTTGCCCTGATAAGACTTGTTTCCTCCTCCTAAATCAAGCTCCAATAGATGGAGCCTGGCTGAAGGAAACACCTGGAATGAAATCTCAGCCCTGTTGAAGCAGGTGAGAGTCCACTAATGAGCAGTACCCAAGAACCTTAAAGCAAATTTAAATACAGCTGTCATCAGGATTCACCTATCAGAGGCTCCCTGCTCGGCAGATGGGGAGGGAACCTTTCTATAAAAATGGTAGATGCAGAAAGCTCTCTTAAGGAGATCTTGCATCTACCAGCTTAAGAGGAGGGAAGTTTCTTACTGGTTTTCCTTTGGGATCCTTCTGTCTCTTCAAAGCTTCGATGTTTTTTTCTTGCCTTTGCTTAGGGTAGGATGGTTTGGTGGCAGTCTGTCTTGTGCGAGTGAAGAACAAACAGCCTGAAGAGCTACAAGTATTGGTCGCCTACTGATCTGGCAGGAAAATTAACATTTTGGTTTTTTCCTGGGGGACTCCCCAGATGACAAAGACAGGGCTCTGTACTTTATGTCTGTTAGCTTGCTTTCTCAAGAATGCAGGGCTTAGGGGATGAGTAGAGTCTCAAAGGTACTTTGTGCCTAAAGGTTGCTGGAAAACAGGCACTGGATACAGGAGGAAGATCTGAATTAATGCCCCTAATGTTCAGATGATTCCAGTATGAGCTCAGACTGTATTACTGGTATCAGATAATCTGCATGGTACAGGGAGGAGGTGAAATAGGAAACCAGGTTCCACATGTCTCCTTGCCCATGGAATGGTTTGATTGGCAGGGCACTTACAGTGCCCTGCTGAAGGTGCCCTTCTGTCTGGCTATTGGCAACAGATTTCTTATATGCAGGAGAATCTCATGGATGGATGAATTTTCTGATTGGAAAAGGCCCAACCCTATTCCTGGTCACTTTATCTTCCCTGTAAGTTCTAGTCTTGCAGATAGCCCTCTCCAGTGCAGTTCTTGTGAGATCAGGTTTATAAAGCAGGATGTGGAAGATGTCTTTTCACTGAGGACTTTTAATGAGGCTCTAGGCCATAGAGAGTTAGTGTTACAGACCTCATCTCTCAGGGAGTGACATCAAAGCTTGTCTGGCCTCTCCCTCCATCCTGCATGCTAACTGTTGGGCAAGGTTTGTGGTTTCAGGCACTGATGTTTGTTTTCTTTCCAACATCGTGATTGCTCTTCGCATGTGAGTAGCAAATGACATGGCTGGCCAAGCCTTTGGGGAAAGCTGGGTGCAGCCTGAGATGTTCAGCATCTATCTGGACTAGGATCTTTGGGAATAATGCAAGTTTTCCTTTGTTCATGACTCTTTAGACAGAAACACAAGACCCTGTTGCTTGGGATCAAATGTATAATGAAGCTCTGGTTCTAGAAACATTTGCAGTGACAAGTGGGTACCTTAGGTTAACAGGTATTAGAGTGGCTATTTTTTCTGTTGTTGCAATGGTGACCAGACACCTGAGCTGTCTGTTGTGCCAGTTCTGCAACTTTGCAAGGATCATCTTACAGTCCTGGCTGTCTACCTGTACATGGAGGGATCAGCCTGTCTTCCCAGAAGTTCTGTACTAGCAACCTGACATGATCACAAAGCCAGACTCAATTTGCCCAAGCAGAACAGACAGGTCTGTCACCCTGAGGTGGCCACAGCTCAGCCCCCTAAGTGGGCTGGCCCATTCAGGGTGTGCAGACCAGCTCCTTCTAATGGGGGGTAAGACTGTATTAATGCTGACCAGGAGACTGTGCATTCTCTACGCCAGAGCAATGAGATGGGAACAAATATTAAAATATGAATAAAGCCTCCTTGGAGCACTGCTGGCAGGTAGAATAGTTTATTAAGGTACATTCTGACTTCAGGCTGTGTTTTAGCCTTCTCTTGAGGGACTGCATACTCAGATTTCTCCAGCAACTGCAATACTGAATGCATGAGTGCCAGCAAACCTGTACCATTCTGGCATTCCTACTGCTGAGGTAAAAGAGGACATCTCTCACAGGAAGGGGTTGGGAGAGAGAAGAAAGTAATTTCCATCATCTTGCCTAGTCAAAATCAATTTTAAATATGGTATTAGTTGACTACTTAATACTGTCAGAACAGGAGAGAGGAACCTCTGCAGATTTGCCTGAACTATTGGCAGTGGCACAAGGGATGAATAAATCTTGTCAGGTGTCTTTTCAGCAGGTGCATCCAAGTGGCTGGTGGACCTCAGACAGTTCAGGTTTCCGTGGGCACTTTCCTAGGCTCTGAAGCTGTTTGATCTTCACAAAGCTGGCAAGTACTGCAGGGTAGGTCCTGTGCCGCATTCCAAGAAAAACTTGAAATGTATTTATTAGCAGAAAATAGGATTGATGAGTGGTTTTTTTTTTGTTTTGGGTTATATTTTCATCATGCCAACTTGCTTGCATAGTTTTGTTTCTTAGCTGCTACTCAGAAAGCACCTCTCTTTAGATTTGTAATTTATGATCTGAAGGAAGAGCCCTGGTAGTTGGGAATAGAAATTCTTCAACCTGCTTAAGTTATACAGTTGTTTAATTTATTTTTTTCTCCTTTTTTCTCTCTCTCTCTTTTTTTTTTTTTTCTGAGCTTCTCCTTTATTATGTTGGGAACTTGCATTCAGGAAGGGTTTACCAGAGCAGGGAGTTGCATTTTGTGGATAACTTGGAACCCAGAGCTTGGGGCATTCACAGACCTAAACAGCAGTCTCACAGAATCGCTATGAAGCAGCTTTATGAAATGAGAAATAGGTACTGTGTTTACTCAGATCTCTGCTAGTACACATGTGCAACATAGAATTTTCTACTGTTTAGGCTGGGCTGGAGTAATCTTTACTCAGACCTGTGGCTGGGAGGTTAAAGTTTCTGAAAGTTGTCGTTTCCACAGAAGTGCCGTGGGGAGAGTCATGAAAGCCAGACAGTGTTGCCTTTCTTTTTGTCCCATTCTTTACAAGAAAGGAGAAGTCTGGGTGGCAGTGTGTTCTTAATATAGGCTGCCAGGCAGGATGGAGGGTGCAAACTTCACCAATAAGGAGGAAAGCAGCGCTTAACAGCAACTAATCCCTCTGTGAAAACCATGGGCTGTATTTAATCTCTTGATACGCAGAAGTGCTGCCCTCTCTGCAAGGGTTTGACATGCAGTTTCAGAAAGCTGGTAACCTGTTCTGAAATTATTTCTTTTTGGTAATTCTGCATTGATCATGTTTGGTTTGTTTATTTTAAATAGGTTTAGAACTTTTTGTTAAACTTGGTTTAAGAGCCACATTAGTTTCTTAGTTGTTTTCAAAGTCAGCTCTCCAGGAGGGAGATTAGAGGTTGATACAGCTGAAGTACAAACATTTTTCACTGGGCAATTGCTAATACTCTGCTTTGGAACTGTATTAGACGGAGCTGAATGCTTGTTTGCCAGCAGGGATGGAAAGGGAACTTCAATGGTACAGAAACTACAGTGTTTGAAAACACAGCTACAAGTGTTTATGCTTTTGGGTTTTTTTCCCTTTGTACTACTTGGCTTGATTGCACATTTTATCAGGCCAGAAACAATAATGTGTGGCTTAACCAACTCAGAACTGAGTTGGATGATATTTGTGGAGTGAAATAGATATTCTTCCCATTGGATTTACTTGGAATGGTGCCAGCAACAGATGTAAACTTATACTGAGTAGGTATAAAGACTGATGTTTGAAAAAAAATGTAGATCTCTGCATCTTTTTACTTAACAGTTATGCTGGTCTTGTAGCTCTCCAGTACCCTTTTAGGTAAAGTTAAACATTCCCGTAAGTTGTTAAAATTTTTTAGGTCTTGATCCTACCAGCTCTGTGAGCCTTGAGTGTGGAAGGGAAAAAATGGGCAAAACCCTGAGGGGAAAAAAAAGAGTATGTTTAAAAAAATTGCAGGGGATTTCTTTCCTGGAATTGGAACGTTCAGCTCATTAATTTTGAATTTTCAGGCAGTGTTGTCTTGGAGAGATACTCTATTTCCCCACTGTGGATGCAACGTGACCCCTTGGTCCAAGTGTTGAGTCTGACACAAGAGGCCCAGAAGGGATTTGAGTTATTTTACTGAGGGACAGTGTATTTCAAAGGTTGCTTGAAAGTATGTTTTTGGAAAAATTCTGTTGAGAGAGATGGCAGCTTCCGTAAGAGGAACAGTGCTCGAAAAGAGTGTAAAATCATTCAGATGGAGAAATACACTTGGGTTTTGTACTGAAACACTCCTTAAGGTACAGTTTCCTCAGCAGAGGAGTAAAATGACTATTCTTTGGTGTATTGAACCGACCTCTGCAGTAGAAGAATACTAGGGATTTTAATTTTTTTTGTCTGTGTAGACTGGACAGCCATTGTGAAAGGCCAAACTTAACTGTGTGTTAATAAATTTGAGCTATGACAAGGATGTGCTCTCTCTGATAATGTTTCCTTCATCATGCATGCAGTCAGTATGATTATTTGTTAGTATCTGCAGTGTGCTTGCATTATGTATTGCCAAAAAAGGCCATTCCCTATTCTGAAACAATTACAATATAAATATTGGACAATCTCAGTTAATAAAGGTAATTCTGATTTGTTTCAGTAAAAGCGTATTCCAAAAGACTTAAAAGGGTTTTCAAACATTTTTGCAGAAGTTTGATATGGATTGCTTTGTAGGCAAAGGTGCAGGGCTGTTTTTGCACAGTAATATTTTTATGAAAATAGCTGAAGAAAGTGGAAAAAGAGATTGTCTTTCTTTGAAGACGAAGAACAGTTTATGTGCAGTGCTGGGAGGGGAGGGTTTGGAGACCTGACTGTAGTGGGAGTCAGAAGGTCGGAGGGGTGACGTGATCCATCAATCACAGAGCTCTGGAATGGTGTGCTGCACCCAATTGCTCATGGTCTGGGACTTCTCTGTGAATGGATATCAGAGTCAGTTGCCAGACTAGAACTTTTTGCCAAGCTGGAGGCTTTTGCTCTCCTTATTTCATGACCCTTGGTGGCCATAAATAATTCAGGGAGGAAGTATGCGTGATAAGGGCTGGATGCCCTCACCATGAGGCTGTGGATATAGTAGGTTAAAAGAGCTGCTTTGTCATGCTGGATGAAGGTGACTTAGAGCTGGGGTGTTTTAGCTGGAATGTCTTCTGACCTGGGAGTCCCAAGTCTCCAGCTGAGGCCTTAATTTTTGAGGAGGCTCTTTGGGGAGCACTTTGTGGTGATTTTCCTCTCCAAAACCAGTGTGGCCCAGATTCTTAACAAGTGCTCTGGCAAAGAAGCTGATGAACTTAACACTCGTTCACAGCCAGAGGACTTCCCCTTCCAGCCTGGTTCTCTAATTTGCTGTTCCTCACCCTTCAGCTCTGCTGAAGTAAAAGCGCAGTCCTCTTGGGTGGAAAGGAGAAGAGCTGTTCAAAAACTGCTTGGGAAGAATCAAGAGCTGATCATCTGTTGATCCATTTGTTCACACTTTGATGGGACAAACCACATTCTGTAACTCACCATGGCCCTGGAGGGCACTGTTCCTAAATCCCCCATGTCTGATCCCTTGCAGCTATTGCCTTCCAGCTCAGGGAACTCCAATGGCTGATCCAAATGCCCGTGTCTTTCCTTTGCCCCGTCGTGCATGCCATGAGTTCCAAATCTGTCCTGCATTTGAGAATCTCTCATCCTTGTTCAACAAGGTGTTTGTGAACCTGTGTAGGAGCTTTACTGGCCTCTTCAGCACTCTGCATCCAGCCTGTCCCTTCTGGAGTCCCTCTCTAGCATTGTTTTGCCTTATAAGAGCTCTGCCCCTCTTCTCCTATCATGCACCTGCTCCTTTATCTCTTTCTCCAGCTCAGGCATGGCCTCAAATGCCTTTTATGTTTTTTCCTGATTTGGTTGCTTCATTTCACATCAGGGCCTGTGTAAAAATAAAAATACTTCTTGCAAAAGTATCAGCACTTAAAATGAGTGTTGCAGAGGAGGAGGCAGAGGAATTGAGAAGGGGGATTTCTGCAGACAACACTATTTATATTAAATATTCCTCTTGCTAGTGTTACCATTGGCTATAGATAGGGTTTAATTAAGCTGTGTTAAATGCCTGCCCAAGTAATAGACATTGATGTTGTTGAAGTCCCATTGCCTGGAATGTCACATTGATGCCAGCTGAATTAAGTGATGCCATTTGGCTTTATTAGGTACAGGGGTATGATGTAGTGACTATCTAGCTCCACAGTTGTGCCACATTTTTTGGTCTCTGTTTGGTGTCTGCTTAAGGCTGGGGCAGACAGAAGGGAGGGTGGAAATTTACCTGCTTTCTCAAGACTGAAATTTCCTCCTCTTTTACTTTCAGGGTATTGATAGATACATATTCTCTCCAGTTTCATCTTTGTTGAATAGCATGAACTCGGGAATGCAGCGTTTTTAGCTGCCTGCTTTGAATAAGAGCAAACCAAGTAGAAAAAAATTGCCCAGAAAGTTATGAATTAGGCATACAACTGTATATGGCTAAGATGGCCTGGTGTCACCAGCACACCTGAGAGCTGAGAGGTCAGTGGTCTGTCTCTGGTGCAGTTATGTGGCAGAGTGATGGTAGAGGGGTACCTGTGTGCAGTCTGTGCACCCTAGGCCTGACAGACTGAGGCTGACCCTAATAGAGCCTGTGTGTCTCCTGGTGAAGATGTGTTTTCAGCACCTCAGGAATTGGGCCACCTGCTTAAGGTGTCAAGATTAAAGCATTTGAAGTCTGAAAACTCTGGCTTAAGCTCTTAAGATTCTTAATCTCCTGCACTTCTTGAGGTAGGTGCCTGCTTTGGCATTGGGTTTGTTCTGGTGGGAGAAGTGACCACTTCTGAATGCTTATCTTGCTGCCCTGTCTTCTGCTCTGTGCAGCTGGTGCTGGAGCACTTTGTGTCTCCATCCACTTGCCTTAGATAAGGTCTTGTCTTTACAGACTGAGGTTTAAACTGACCCAGCTACTCCTGCTGGGGCAGCTGTTTCACATCACTCTTAAACCACCTCTACCACTGAGATATTTCACCTCTAGCTGCACCTTTTCCTCCTCTATTCTGCATTCTGCTGCTCCATTACCACCCCTCTGGTTGTGCTGCTTTACCTGTTTTTCTTTCAAGCCTCTCCTCTCATACGTACATTTGATGGTAAGTTCTGGATGGGGGACTAGAGGGGCAGCAAAAAGTATGGGAATAGGGAAAAGACTAGCAGTCCACGGGACCACAGGGCAGTGGGATGGTGCCTGAGCTGGGGCACTGGCCTCTGTCTCAGCTCAGCTAGACCTGTAGCTAGCACCCAACTTCTTAATTTTACGTTCTCTTTGGCTTATATTCTGACTCTCTGAAACTCCTGGCTGAAAGCTATTAAATAGATGAGGAAAAAATTGGAAATGAAGTTTAAATCACATTTGCCAGGATTTGTTTATATTCTCAGAAGCTTTGGTGGTGAAAAAGCAGAACATTTTCATGTCCTTAAAGATAAATGGGGGGGATGAAGAGTAAAGGGTAGAAGAGGGAAATATCTATGCTTTCTTTTTAACTGCTAAAAACTGTAAAGAAAAGGAAAAGATAAATAAATAAAAACCAATATTTTTTTCCTAATAAGCTTTTATATAGCAAGGCAAGCTTGTGCATTTACAGAAGGGAGAAAAAATAGTCCACGTAATAACACAGTGAGTTAGACCTGGAGGGAGGATGATGCATCAGTCAAATATTTGGGGGTGGATGAGGGGATGGGAACATAGATATATTTAAGAGAGAAAAAAACCAAGAAATAATTAGTATTTCAGTTTGTTATATAATGTGGATTATAGCTGAGAACCAACCCTTGAATTCATGCTGGAGTACAAACACAGTGCTTGGGCTGTACCTACAGGGCAGGCATAATGCAAAATGACCTCAAGAAATGAGAGAGAGAGAGAGGAGTAACATAACAAGAGAAATCAACTAATGTAGGAGGAGCCTTTAAAAGGAACCTGCTTTTGAAGGTGCTTGGATGGCCTCGGGGCAGGCAGACACTGAACTGCATTGCAAATGTGTGATCATAGCCCAGTGTGACTACAGAGACCAAGCATCCTGCCAGTGAGAAGGGAAATTGCTTTTCCATGCTGTCTGTCACAGCACCACTTCTGCTGTAGCATCACTTAATTTAGACCTGACTGACGATAGGAGCTAAACTGCAAAAACTGTGGGTGAAGAGGGAAGGAGAAACAACCTAAAATGTTGAACATAGTGAAGGGACTAAAATCTTCATATAAAAAAGTCCCGGAACATCAGGATTTGGATCAGTGCTGGATGTAACCAAGGGCCCCAGCCAGTTCAGCATCTCGAGGCTTGTCTCATGTATAAGTGCCCTCTGTGGGAGAGGAGATGCTTGGTTTGAGCCTGTGGTTATGTAGGTAAAAGAACCTTTCCTCTTAACTGATTGGCCACGTGCAAAAGTGGTGAGAGAGTGTGCTTGCAAAACATCCGGAGAACTGGGGATTTGTTTGTGTCATTCTGTAAACATGCTGTAGATTGCTTTGAGGAGAATAGCTCTTGCATCCTGGAGATATGTTCTTGTGTTTTCCTAAACTGCCAGGATGGCTGTTATCTAGAGAAAAGCGATCCTTATAAAGGCTGATAGTAGACATATAGAAGGTGCATTAATTTTCTCTTGCAACAGTTGAATACAGACTTTTAAGCTAGATCTTTGCTTCTACTCAGATTTCATTTTAGGTCAAGCAACTACTATTCACCTATTTCCATGGCTGGCTTTTTGTTGCAGTGCTCTTGAGCCAGTCTCCCACTTGTAGTGACCTTTTCTTTGTGAGAGCAGTTTCAGAGGTTAGTGCTACATCCCAGTCGTTTCTGAAAGTCACTTGAGGGATTTTTATGTAAGAAGCCACATCCTTAATGTTAGTGTCCTAAACTAATTAATTTTGGTTTGTTTTTAATGTTAAGTGGCAGCAAAAATCAGTTGTTACTCTTGAATGAAAAACTTTGTCTTTATCCTTGACTGTTGAATTCGCTGAATCTGATCTCCTCAGACTGGCAGGAATGGGTGAAAAACCTGCCCTCTTCTAGCCCGTTCATGTGCGTGGTGAGCTGACTGCCTTACTGCACAGAAGGGGGAATGAGGAATGAGGATACAGCTGCACAGATTAATGCAATCTAAATGGCTCTTTTCCCGGGACAAAAGAGAGAATTAAGTGATGTTACAGTTCCTTGCCACCTTAATTTCAAGGTTTTTGATAAGTGCTAACAGCAGCTTTCCATTTCTGCTGGTTCATGGTGCACCAGTTTGGTTTCTCCTGCAATGGGTGCCAAAACCTCCTTTTCAGTTCTTGCTCCAAGGTCAGTGCTACCAGGGAGTCAGAAAAGCAGACTGTTGTGGTGGTGAAGAGTCCCAGTGTTTTCTCCTTCAGTGCTCCAATGAACTGACTTTTGACAACTGCTGCACAGTATAGATGCTAATGACCTGGACAATTTACCAGGAGAAGAGCTGCTAGCTCTTCTCTAGATGATTTTCTTTCACACAAGCAGAAATGATTCATTCAAAGTCACTCTTAAATTAGGTGAGGTGTCGTCCAGGGTGGTTGGGGGAGGGAACACATTGATTTAGGACTGCAGTAAGTTGCTGTCTAGCCAGGTGTACTTGAGTATGGCAGGAGACTCAGCAAAAGTGCCTTTTCTGCACTACTCATGTCCTGTTCTGGGGAGCCCTCTCCATAAATGGATTATTTGGAGGCTCTGGAGCATAATATTCCCAATCACGTTACCTGCAGGGTCACCATGCCCTCTAACACAACTTGCAGACAGAGAGTGGCTTTGCCCTGTGTTCTGTGTTTAAAGAGCATTACTCTGATTATCCAGGAGGCTGGATTAATGGGAGTTAATGGATACTTGAGGAAGAAAGGAAGGGAGAGGTGCTCAGGAGGTGAATTTGAGCTGGCAGACCTGTTAGCAGAACAGTGCAGTCTGCTTGTGAAAAAGTCAACCAAAAAAGCAGCTCTGGGGAACTACTCTGCCCTGAAGAACTTGAGGAGGCAGATAGTAAGGTGCTTGTGTGGGAAGCTGGGTCATTAAAACTGTCACTAGTGAGTTGTGGTGATGTTTGAGGCACCCAGTAAAGTCTTCTGGAATAAAACAAGAAAAAAATAAAAGATCCTTCTGTCCTGCCAGATCTTGGAAGCTAAACTGGACTTGCTCTAAAACCTCTGTTTCCTATCTCCAGTCCTCTCCCATGGTGTAAGGAGCAGAGTCCTACCTGGTGGGATGCTAGGATCTCAAATGGGAGGCAGCACCACTCTGTGGTGGACAGAGGAGCCCTGTGGCAGAAGGGGGTTAAGGAGTGACCTGGCCATCAGAAACCTTTTGGTGTTCAAAGTCTGAGAGCAGCACAGTGTGCTGGGAGTTGCACAGGCTGCTTGAGAAAGGGAATGGAAATGTTCTCCTTGTCACAGGAGAAGATCTGACCGTGTAAAAGAAACAAATGTGTATTAGGAAGCTGAATAGAGAAACAGGGTCCAACTGCACTAGGGGTAGTGAAGAACAGGAGAAGGGTGAGGGCTGGACTGGGGCTTCCAGAGGAGGAAATGAAGCTTTTTTTCTTTAGGGGAAATGACACTAGTTCCAGCTCTTATCTAAAAAACGGCTACTTTAGAAGGACAGGAAAGAAAGGGATTGCCGAAGAAATCCCTAGAGTGTGATGGTCTGCCTTGTTTTTCTGGAGCAGGTGTTTGTGGGGGCTGAGTCCTGCCCTTGAACAGGTTCTTAACACCACTGCTGCCCTTGGCACAGGCTGCCTGTGCAGTGTTCCCCATGCCCGTCCTCACAGCCCTGCAGACACAGATACTGGGCCCCCCAGTCAGCAAGGAACAGCAACACAGCTTGGTTGCCTGGGTGAGTTAAGGTTTCACCCTCATGAATGGGGCTGTGAATGAAAACGAGGATGGGACAGTGGAGTGGCAGGCCTTGGAAATAAAGCCCTCCTTGAGAGCCTGTAGTGTCTGCCTGCCAGCCTGCAGTGATGGGCAGTGGAAGGGAAAGGGACAGCTGACCCCTCCATTGAGGGAGGAACCCTGCAAGCACGTTCTTCAAGCCCAGGGATGGCGTGGGCCTGAAGCCAGACATGCTGTAGATGTGGAAGGGTATCAAAAGCCTTGATGGATATTTTTAGCCAGAATGAGTAGGGGCAAGGGTGTAAGGGGCCAGAAAAAATTAACTATTCCTGCATTTTCAGTCTCCTGATGCTGAGGAACCAGGTGTCCTTTTTAAGGGATGACTAATTCCTTGTTTCGTGGAATGGAGAACAGAAAGAAAAGCATTTGTTTTTCCTCATCAGATGAAACAAGTACTTGTTTTTGGAGGTGAATTTGTCATGTTTGGAACCTGCTGCCTTCAGAGCTTCCTTCTCTGTTCTTCCTTGAGCCATTGGTGGATCTGTGGCACTAAGACGTGTCTTTGTAATGTAAACATTAGCTCCCTCCCACGTGGAAAACCAAAAGACTTGAGTGATGTCTCTATCTTTTTTTAAAAAAAAGAAGGTCAGACGTGGAGGGAAGGCTGTTCAAACAGAGAGCATTGTTCAGTTGCTGTGGTCTGTTGCTGTAGGGTTGCTTATCAGAGCTGGGTTGTGCATATTTATCTAAGTCCTTCCTGTTCCCTCCCTGACCTGTTCCCCCCCCCCCCATTCCTCCCTCCCATCCCTAAGATTTTTTCTGTGGTGAAGCTACTGGGGAAGATGCAGAAAGGGGAAACCTGGGGTCTGAAAGACGTGCAGACTGTTGTGCCATGCTTAAAGCACTCACCCGCAAGGAGTCTCTGGGTGATGGGAGATGAAAAAGTGGAAAAGAGGATTTGTGTCAAGACAACAAACTCTTCTTTAATTTCTTCCCTCTGCTGCCACCTCCCTTAGTTTTCTGACTATAGTGACCTTCCGATGATATTTTTATTCACAGGATACTGTCCCCAGTAGTCATGGTAGCCCTTTTACTCTAACCCCATGTGCATGCACCAACCCAGATAGCTTTTTTGTGTGTTACCCTGAAACTGTGGCCAGGATAAGCAGGGATGTTAACAAGTGGTTGGAAACATGACGAAAATATATGAAAACAGAATCTGTTTTCATGGTGACAGGCTGAGAGATGAAAATTCATGTATAGTGCTTTCTGCTGCCTTTGCTGTCTGGCTCTAAGGCTTCCTTACTAAAATCCATTGATCTGCTTTCTGTTTGTTGCTGTCATTCTCTCTGGTGTTCCTTCTAGTTGTCAGTCATGCTTGGATTGATTTTGCCATTTTTGTAAAGAAAAAAAAGGTGCAAGTCAGGAAATTCTCTGTTCAATCAACTGTGACTGCTCTGGGGGGGTCTTGCAGGGAGGAGAAGAGGAGGAGATAATGTGAGGTGAGTCAGTTCCCCTGTCCTTGTGCTTTGTCCTTGGGGCATGTTGTACCGATGCAACTAATTTCTTTTGTCTTCCGAACTAGTTCCTGCTAGTAACATGCGTATGCAGGAAAAAAAGAGACGGAGTAGCTGTGTTCATTTACGTGTGTTAGTATATCTTGGGACCAATATCTGTGCATCCTGGATACTTCAATCCTGTCTTGTCCAAGCAATAAATTTCACTTTGAGAATGACCACTTGGGAATGTTCTTTAGGCTGGTTTTCAGTTTTTTTACTTGATGTCCTTGGAAGGAAAAAACTCTGTGTGGCTGAGATGTAGCCTATGCAATGCTGACTCAAGGTCACAAAAGTAAACAGTTTTTCATCCCGCCCTCACCATTACCCAGTATTTAAAACCCGGAAGGCTGAAAGAGAGCCAGGAACATAATCAACATCCTTGTCCAGCTGGACTTGCCTACCTGTCAGAAATCTTGCCTTGCAAGAGTGTAGTGCTACCATACACAATGGCCCTAGCAGTGGTAAGGGACAATGTTCAGAGTTATTAAATTAAGCACCTGATTTTTTTATATCGTGCTTCCTCAGAGGCTATGTGAGAATACTTACTCCTCTGTGATAGGAAGGGAAGGTGGCATCATGGTTTGTGCAAAACTGAACAGTGCATCTGTGACAGAGGCAGATTTTCCTGGGTTTGAAGGGAACTGTGACAGCTTCTCCATTCCTTCAGTAATAAACATTAATGTTTATTATTGACCTACATGTAATTCAGGGTAGCTTTGTATCACTGTTGCATACTCCTTGTACAGCTATGGCCGAGTTACTTGTTCTCTAGAAGTCTCATTCTGACATCTTCAAATAATGGATAGGAAGTGGTTCTGTGTTGGGGTGAAAAAAAGTCTTTGAACACACGTGTGTGCCAAGCCTTTGCACGTAGCCTGCTCTCCTCCTGACAGTGCTGCTGTGATGTGGGTGAGACTGCCCTGCTCTCCATAGCAGAAATGTACTGGGTTTGTGTTGGCTGTGCTGGTGAAGATTGGCAGAGACAGACTGCCTCCTTTCAGAGAGCGTCTTTGGTTTATTTATGTCCCTGCTCTGAAGTCAGAGATGAGAAAGAAAGTGTTTTGTGCTTGCACTGGGGCAGTACCAGTGCTGTTGTGTGATGTGCTTGTTTCTTTTGATACAGAAGAAGGTTCTGTGCTTGTTTCAAAGGAAGATGTCCAAGCATTGCACGCTCACCCACAGATGCATGTGGAAAAATAGCTGCAGCTGGATACTCCTGTTCACAAGAAACTGGTGATCAGGTCTGATTCTGCATTTATTTCTTCCTTTCATCTGCTTAGCAAAGCACCTAAGGCCTAGATAGCATCAGCTGTGCATCGTATCAGTTCCTACTTCCAATCACATCTTCCTTTCAATCTCACATGGTAATCCCCAGCCATCTCCATGCTTGGCAGAAAGCCAGGTGCTTAAGGCCTGGATACCCTCCTCAGCTACTGAGAAGGGCTTTCCCCAGAGAGATCCAGGGGAAGCCCTGGGAGCCTGGTCCTGTCACTGTGCTCCCAGGTCCTTTTTGTTGTCAGGAGTGCTCCTGCTTCGACTGTGTTTTCCTACTCTTGGAAAACCCGAAGCTGTCACGTCAAACAACTCTTCAGAGCTTTCTGTCCTCTAATCATACACCAGCCAAAACACAGTCAACCCTTACTCTTCCAAGTTAAGGCTTCTTTCTCAGGATCTGTGGTGTTCCACAGTAATATCTATTTAGTTGTTGTTCTAGATCTTCCTTGTTCTATTTTTTTCTTTCTCTTCCCATCATCTTTAACCTTTGCCTGTGGCAGCTGTGCAATCAAATCAGAATCCAGACGAAGCTGCCTCTTGGATCCCTGCCTGCATTTAATAATAGGGCTCTGGTTGTTACTGAGGAAATAACATTACAAAGTGCATTGGCTCTCCTTTCATTCAAAAGTTTCATTAGTGATTTGGGCAATATACGGTTGTTTTAAGCTCTTAACTGCTTTCCAGAGTTCATCCTGACAGGAGATAACACAATTGCAGAATGGTCTCATCAGGCTGAGAAACTGTCTCAAAAAGCTATGTAATTTTAAAAACAGTTTAGATATAAAAATAATTTTAAAATTTTTTATAGTTTAGATGATACGTCTTTAAAAATCTGATAGTAATGAAGTCTCAGAAACCCAGTGCTCAGTTTCTTGGAAGGTTTGTCTTGAGTGGACAGCAAAACCTATCCCAAAAGTTACATGAGCTGTGAAGATAAGTAGTAAAGTTGGTTTGGAGTTTTGCCATTACAGTTTTATCTCCATGATATTTGGTCATACTCTGTGTGGCTGAGAACAGTAGATTCACACTTTTTTTAACACTTGAATCTCAGTGAGAACTTCAAGTGTTATAGAAAGGGTGTAAAAACTGAGGTTTGGAAATTACTCTTGGTGAGCAAAGCCAAAGTTTTCAGTCAATAAACTAGTTCCTAAACCACTGAATTTGAGTGGGTTTGTCTGAAGTTGTGGCTGCATCTTATCTGCATCTCCCTTGTATAATTAAGAGTTCAAAAAATTTTGAAATGCTGGGACTAGAGCTCAGCAGCTTATCTTGAAAAAGAAAAAGGCTTGGCAGTGATTTTCCCACTGTAGGAATGGATGGGAAATTTTTAGAGTTGAAACACAAGTTTATACAAGTTTAGCAAGTCTAAATCTTGGTGTTTTCCAGATTGATAGAAACAGGAGACATTCAGCCCAGCCACTGAATCTAGTCCTTTAGCCCAAAATTCACCCTTACTCGTGTGACTGACTGAAAACAATGGCCCAACAATTTACAATAGGGCATAAGAACAGCAGTGCTGCTTGGAAAATCAATCCTCCACCCCTTGTGAGCCATGCTGGGACATCAGAAACCATTGGTTGCTTTCAACCCAACCTGTATTGCTATTTTGAATGGAGGTTTGTTTCTCAATCCTGTTTCAGCATTTAGCCCTCACATTCTTGGTTTAGCACAAGGAGGGACAGTGATACAGAGGCAGGAGAGAGAGTGGGAAATGAAGCTTTTTCAGTGGCCTTCTTGGGAAAGCCTTTAAGTATTCATGAAACTGTGGCCTCTGCAAAGACTCCTCTGTGCTTTGGGAATTTCTCCAGTCCAAGGTAGATTTTCTTCTCATCCCCTGAGCAGGATAGTTCCATTCTGGAATTGAGGATGGAGGGGATGCTGTATCCATCTGTGCTGGAGAATGTACTTCAAAGGAAGTTCCTATTGTTTCTTGCAGGAGATGAATTAAAGCAGAACTTTGGCTCTGGAAACTGCTACCATCAAGTCTCTCGCCTGGAAGTGATTAGGTGGCAGTACTTTTGAATGTTTTGTATATTTAAGCTGTCTACAGAAGATGGATTCCATGTCTCCTATGAAGTACCTGAAGGTTTTTAGGATGATACTCTTCTTAAAAGCCAGGTCCCTTTGATATGCAGTCCCCCCCAAGTGCAAGTCAGAGGTGCACAGAAGGTAGAAACAGCCTATATTCTTTCCTATCCCATCCTGTTTCCTAGCGCTGCTGGAATCGATCCGTGTTGATTCTGGCACAGTCCTGCGAAAGCCACCAGGGGACAAAGGCTCCTTTTGTTGGGAGCTGCAGCCCGGGGCATGGACGTGCTTCTCAGCACTTGCCTCTTGCTGGGACATCACGCAGTGATTCCAGTGTGATTTCAGAGCCTCCTGGGGTGCGTGTGTGTCTGGTGTGTCTCGGCTCAGAGTCGCCACACTGACCAGAGAGTGTTTCCTATTGTCTTATTCTGGGAGAGGAAGAAGAGAAAAGGGACGGATGAGGTCGAGGTTTGCACAAGGGGAAGCTAAATATTGGGTGAGTGTGACCCTTTGTGGCCAGGTGCAGGTAACAGTGAATCAACAGGGACAGACAAACGTTGTTCCCTGTTCTCTTCTACCTTCACTCTTAAAGATACTTTATGCAGCTAATCTCAGTTGTGTGTTTGTTTTGGGGTTTTGTTTTTCCTAAACCCTGTCTTTGTTCAGTAATAATGCTTGGTAATTTAACACCTTTGAAACTCTGCAGGCTGCACATCTCTGAAACTAAAGTGTGGTAGTTGGTGGGGAAAGGTGTTGGAGGAGCAGGTTGGGAATGGGGAATGAGCCAGGGAACACCCACCTGGTAAAAGAAGTTCTCCTCCCTTCTCAGGTTTCTGTTCCCCTCCATGGAAGCACTCCAGTTCCTGTCCTTGCTTGGCTGTGGTCACGCAGAGCTGTTTAAAGGCATGGGAAGTGAAACCTGTGGCAGGATAGGATCCAACGGGGAGGTTTTATTCTGTGCCCATGACTGATAAGGAAGAGAGTCAGCAGAGCACCTCTCTTTCCAGTGAGAACTCAAAAGCTCATGTTTAATCTTTGACACACTGTCCCATGCCCAGCAGGTATCTGCCACATTGTCCAATATGGGGGGGAATGGAGCAGCTGCTGACAGCAGCCTCAGTGCCTACCTCGTTCTTGCAGGTGATAGCAGAATTATTTGGGTGATGGCACTTGCCTCATGGGAATGAAGGCACAAAGATGTGTGCACATGCCATTTTTGCTTTCCTGAGATACCAGTGTGGATAGCAGCAGCCATGGAACACTTGCTGGTTGCTGTCATGACTCATTTTTATTAAAGCCACGCTGAGCCAAAATTAGTGTGTAGGAGCTGCCCAGGGGGCTGGTGTGACTGTGCTGGAAGGACACTCATATGAGCCAGCACGTGGCACACGCTGGCACCTGCAGCACCGAGGACTGAGGTGTGTCCTCTCCCGCTCCCAGCAGTGACCACAGCCATGACACTGGTGTTGCTGAATGTGGCTGAGGTAGGAGCCTTACTGGATACATAACTTTGGACAGCTGTACTGGCAGGCCTGGCATGGCTCTGTGTTTAAAGACCAAAAAAGAGATGTTACTTAGTTCCCCTTACTTCTGCCTGGGAATTACAGAAAACAGAGAAGGCTTTATAAGGTTTTTAGCAAGAAATCTCATCACTATGGTTCGTTTGTTTTGTACTCCATTCACTCCAGGTTTAAGTCTTTATTCATAATTGGAGTAGATTGTGCTGTGTTAGTCTTAATGAGGTGCTTGTTCTGTTGTCAGACACACCAGGTAATGGCTCCTGTTGGGGGGGTTAGACCTGGCAGACTGAGTTGTGTCTAAGGGGAAGGAGGTTTTTTTCCATTCCCATAGTTGAGTTGTATGTGAATGTGTCAGTGGTATTGAACAAGGTTCCCTTAAAACCATGAAGAGGAATGTACCTCATGAAAAAAAGTCTCATCCATATTCTAGATGAACTAGAGCAGGGCTTCAAACCTTTTCTTATATCATGGGGCCTTAATTTTCTTTTCCAGGGGTTTGGCCTTCTCTGTAAATGCCAGATATACAGCTTGCTTTCCATAGTTGTTCTTCATTGGCCTTGAAGTCTGCAGACCACATGCTGAAAATCACGAGACATTCTTTTGTGTTTGTTGCCAGATCTGTAATTTCAACCCAGTATCTTCTGGCCTTGCTGTCTGTTTAACTCCCTGTGCTGTTTACAGTTGGGAAAAAAAAGTTGAACCACCATCCTACCCACAATCTAGCATGACTGTTGCAGAGTGAGCTCAGACACTTATTTTTTTTCCTAACCTGGTCTCCTGCATCTGGAATCCTGTGCTGATGAAACAGATTTGTTTGTGGTGATGGTCTAAAAACTCAGTGGGGTTTTTCTCCCTGTTCTGAAGAAGTTGGATGAATGACATTGTACCTTTCATGTGTCATTTGTGTTCTTGGGGTACTTTTAAAGTAAAACTGGCAACCCCCACCCATGCTGTGTTGAACCACTAGAAGCACAGTATGTTGGTGCAAGCTGGACACTCCCATTCAAATATGAGCAAAGCAAAATTGCCTTCTCAGATCTGGCTGCCAGAGTGGTGAGATGGCTTTGCACCGAGTGCCTCCCTCGTTGATCCCCTTGTCTCTGCTGAGAAGGATGATTTTTGGTGATACATGGTGGAGGTTGTTTGTGATGCCTGTGTTTGCCTGGCTGTCACTGTCCATCTCACCCCTGACTGACAGTTGCTTTAATGGATAATCAGAGAAGTAATAACTTCTACAGCAACTCTCACATGTCATCTGTGGCTGCTCTCTGATGCTTCCTACAGTGCCAGATCATCTGTTGTGGTTTTTCTGCCTTATTTCATGTATCGAATTCCTGCCCTTCCTGTTCGCCTTGAGCATAGATCTGGAGTGTCCTCTGCAGGTTACATTCTTGGGGAATTTCATTTTCTGAGTAGGTGAACAAAACCTTCAATCACTCTAGTCCCTGAAATCTTAGTTCCCTTCTTTTGCTGGTTCTGGCTCTTCCCTGACTTCAGCAGCAGGAAGAACAGAAGCAGGCTGGGGAACCACCAGGATAAGGGGGTCTATGTCAAAACAAAAGTTACTCTTAAGTTACCTATGGAAAAAATCCACTGCAAGGAACTGGGCAAATGAGAAGGCCTCTGTTGTATTTCATGTGTGGGATGAAGAAGGGCAAAATCTCTTGCACATAATTATTTGGAATAAAAATGCTTTAGATGTTGACTTTGTAGTAAAGATTCAAACAGGTCTCTGTTCCAGTGACAAGCTTTTCAAAAAGCTGTTTGGGAGACTGATCGTTAATGCAAAGTTGTACATGACTGTCTGGAGACAGTTAATGTTTAAATTAGGCAAGTTTTAGAATAGATAACTTGCTCTGTTTGTTGTAACAAAGCATTTAAATGTATCCTGTGGGACAGAAGTACAAAAGCTTGCTTGGTCCCTTTTTGTTATTTGGCTTTCGCAGTAAATTTTGTGCAGCAGAGTGAGATGAATGGAGTGCTGGCACTGAAGTGCTCCTACACTGGTGAATCTACCTGAAGTTTGGTGCTTTTGTCACTGTGGTGGTGATCTGTACTGACAGTAAAACTCACAACACGACCTGACTGGTTACTGGACATAGTTGTAATGTATGAGTTAGAATAAAGTGTGAGTTAGAAAGCATACTGTGCTGAGTTTGCTCTTGTTCCAGTGTGTGCTGTCAGGTCGTTGTGTCTTACAGCATTACAGGCCATTGAGTCTTGCAGCAGCACTGCACAGCCAGCACTGAACAGCAAAGGAGTCTGGCCGCCTTCCTCTGAGGGCAAACTTGCTGCAAGGCTGGGACATACGTGTACATATTGCTGCAGAGTGAGTCCAGGACTAGAGATGTGTTAGGAGGTTCTTTGGTCCAGCTTCTTAAGTGGAATCCTTGAATCCTTCCTGGTCATCCAGTGTAGTGCAAGGGTGTCTATGGCTTGTCAGTTTAACATGTTGAATATGAAATGTAATGTAAGAGGCTGTGAATGTTCTTAGATACCAGTAGGAGCTTCTCTGTTCTGTATGTGTGACTTGAAGTGTGTTAGGTGGGGTTTCAAGGCACTGGCTCCTGGTACTGAAAAGGGAATCTAGAAAAAGTTTGTGAAATACAGAAATCTTGGCATAGAAGATTTAGTGACTTTAGACATAAAGATGTCCTGATGGTGTTCTTGCAGCCCATGTTGAATGACAGAGGGGACTTCACAATGCTGTGCAGTTGCAGTTATGGTGGCATAACCAAAGGTAGGCACCAGTGAATGTGCATTAGGTCGAAACGGAGTGATGTGGTTAAAGAGGCTTGCTGTGATCCAGAGACAGCTTGAGTTGTATCTGAACTTGCTGCCTCCTGGTAATCCTTTACAAATAAACTCTTGGGCAAGAGGAGATAAAAACAACTAGATGCAGTTCCAGCCCTCCTTTTGTGAGTGCTGCTAGCAATGGAATAAGCGTACTTTAACCACAGAAGGTCAGCAAGGCCTTCGGGCTCCATACAGACATTATGATTTTATTGTTAGCCTGTATAACAAGATTAGCACCAAATGACTCACAGAACAAGTCAGGTGGTCTTTAATCTTCTGTATCTGGGTTGGTATGAAGACATTTTCATTATCATGACAAGCATCGTAGCTGAAAACTTTGACTAAATCAGGTCTTCAGTGACAAGTGTTTTCTGTAGGAACTCTCAACTTTAATAAGAACAAAACACTGAAAGAGTGGTGGGTTTATTTTTTTTGGGTTTTTTTGTTTTGTTTTTTGTTGTTGTTCTTTCTGTTTGGTTATTTCTGTTTGTTGTTTTGTTGTGGTTTTCTTCTTTCTTCTTTTCTTTTTTTTTTTTTCCCCAAAAAGATGAAAATTCCCACAGGGAACACATGAAGTTGTTAAAGTTTTTGGTGGGAGAGAAAGCTCTGTGGTGATTTCAGAGGTGATGCTGAACTTCCTGACTGAGGGGGCAGTGGATATCACAGCTGAAGCTACAAGTTGTATGAGATTTCCTTCTGGAGTGCAGGTTCCTTTCTGATTCCTGGGATGCTTTCACTTGTGTACTTACAAATTGCAAGCTCCTAGTGATTGCTCCAGCATGAAGATGTAATGTTCATAGTATTAATAAGTAGGTGAATCTTCATAATAAATGAAGTCTATGCTAATAAAGTTTGTGCGTTAACGACCCAGATACTCCCCTGTATAGTAACTTCTCCTGTGATCATGGCTGACCTTTATGCAGCAAGGCCACAGGGCACAGCAGAGTTTGCCCCCATGCAGGAGTGAGCTCAGATCCAGACTAAAGTATCTTTATTTTGTCTCCATTTCAAGCTTCCTGTAAACAACACAATTGATAAAGTCAAAGCAATAAATCAGAACCACTCTGACAATATCAGTTTATATGTCATGTTGAAACTCTTCTGGAGTTTTCCTTACGTCGAAGTGAAGCTTATCCCATTTTTTTTAAATGAGAAACATTAACCTATGTAAATACCAGGTTCCTTTTGCTTATCAAATGCTGTGATGGGATGGGGAAGGGAGTTGTATTTTAAAAGTGGAGATCCTGGGCCGATAATGAAAATACAATTTGAGTTAATAATTTCTGGCAAGGTAACTTGTCCTCCTTGTAACTTTACATCTCTCCCCTTTTGCTTATTATCTGGGCACGGTAAGTTTATGGTTCTTCATTGTAACTGTTTGCAAAGGACTTTGATTTGTGCAACTTTTGTAGGAGGGAACAGAGAAGCCCAGACTCTGACCCCTGAATTTCCAAGAGGCCCCTTAAACCCTTTTTGCAACTGTGCTGAGGGTGAAGTCAGCTGCACAGGAAGGGTGAGAACTGTGTGTTTGACTCTCCTTGCAGGAGCTGGGACCATTTAGAACTGTGGCACTGCTTCTATGTACCAGATGTGTAACAAAAGCATGTGAAGATGGGGAACAGAAGAACACAAGCAAGAGGGAGGCCAGGACAGAGTAGCAGGGGGTATAACTGAGCACGTGGGTGTCTTAGCAACTGTTGATTCTGCCCCAAAAAGATGAAAATTCCCACAGGGAACACATGAAGTTGTTAAAGTTTTTGGTGGGAGAGAAAGCTCTGTGGTGATTTCAGAGGTGATGCTGAACTTCCTGACTGAGGGGGCAGTGGATATCACAGCTGAAGCTACAAGTTGTATGAGATTTCCTTCTGGAGTGCAGGTTCCTTTCTGATTCCTGGGATGCTTTCACTTGTGTACTTACAAATTGCAAGCTCCTAGTGATTGCTCCAGCATGAAGATGTAATGTTCATAGTATTAATAAGTAGGTGAATCTTCATAATAAATGAAGTCTATGCTAATAAAGTTTGTGCGTTAACGACCCAGATACTCCCCTGTATAGTAACTTCTCCTGTGATCATGGCTGACCTTTATGCAGCAAGGCCACAGGGCACAGCAGAGTTTGCCCCCATGCAGGAGTGAGCTCAGATCCAGACTAAAGTATCTTTATTTTGTCTCCATTTCAAGCTTCCTGTAAACAACACAATTGATAAAGTCAAAGCAATAAATCAGAACCACTCTGACAATATCAGTTTATATGTCATGTTGAAACTCTTCTGGAGTTTTCCTTACGTCGAAGTGAAGCTTATCCCATTTTTTTTAAATGAGAAACATTAACCTATGTAAATACCAGGTGCCTTTTGCTTATCAAATGCTGTGATGGGATGGGGAAGGGAGTTGTATTTTAAAAGTGGAGATCCTGGGCCGATAATGAAAATACAATTTGAGTTAATAATTTCTGGCAAGGTAACTTGTCCTCCTTGTAACTTTACATCTCTCCCCTTTTGCTTATTATCTGGGCACGGTAAGTTTATGGTTCTTCATTGTAACTGTTTGCAAAGGACTTTGATTTGTGCAACTTTTGTAGGAGGGAACAGAGAAGCCCAGACTCTGACCCCTGAATTTCCAGGAGGCCCCTTAAACCCTTTTTGCAACTGTGCTGAGGGTGAAGTCAGCTGCACAGGAAGGGTGAGAACTGTGTGTTTGACTCTCCTTGCAGGAGCTGGGACCATTTAGAACTGTGGCACTGCTTCTATGTACCAGATGTGTAACAAAAGCATGTGAAGATGGGGAACAGAAGAACACAAGCAAGAGGGAGGCCAGGACAGAGTAGCAGGGGGTATAACTGAGCACGTGGGTGTCTTAGCAACTGTTGATTCTGATATTTGTGTCATTTTAATGATGGCAGAGGATTGAAGGAATAATGATTATGTCTGTAGACATACAAGTGCTTTTTAGTGGATAAACAGATAAGTAATGTGGTGGGCAAGGAGTGCTCAGATACTGGTGGCTGTAGTTCCAGTGATATACATGCCTAGGGACTGAGGTGAAGGGTGTAACTCCCCTCCTTTAGGTACTGCCCAGCTTTGCTCCATGCAGAAAGCCACAAATCATGTCTTCCTTCTCATTACTCTACTTTTTCTATAGGTGCTGTCTCTGTTCTGCTTTGAAAGGTCTGTACTGGAAATTTAAAGTCTGTAGTTTGTAACAAGACAATCCCCTTCTTTACACCCTTTCATATCCGGGATTCAAAACAAAATGAGGGGGCCTGGTTTTGTCCACAAGCACTGCCACAAAGCTGGAATCCTTCAAATAAAAGCAGTGGGGTTTGCTCCCAGGTTATTGAGTATCCACCAGTTTCCCAGAGAATCTTATATTTTCAGTGAGCCCTTTTTCAGAGATGAGAGATTCCAAGTGCCAGGCTGCCTCCCTCTCACTCTGTAGTAGGATGTGACTGGGATGGTGCAAAGCAAATGCGGGTTCTTTGTGACACACCCCTGAGGGATGATGTAGGTGAGCTGAGCCTGTGCTCAGCTTAGCCTTCTCATGTGTGCTGCTCTGCAAACCAGGGGCAGCTGCATTGATTCATATATAAAATGTTCTTGTTTCCTATGAATCCAGTTGAAATTTCAGGCCTTTCCAAGTGAGGCTGTAACATCAAGTGGTGGCATGTGGAGCTGGGCCTTGGGAGAGCTGCAGGTTGTTGACAGTTCCCCTGGTTATTAATAGCCACAGCAAGGGCTCGCAGATTCTGAGAACAGACCCTGCATTTGCTTTGGGGGAGACAGCTGGCAATGGTGTTTGATACAGCAATATGTCTCTGCCTGGCTTTTGATTGACAGTAACACAAACTTATTCTCCCAGCCATGACTTAAACCTGGTGACATTTACAGCAGAGTTAACTTCTCTGGTCTAAGTTTAGATGGTGATTTTGTGTTTGTCTGCGTGTGTGTGCTTAATAAGATACAAAAACAGGAAAGGTCTTCTGCAAATGAAAATGTAACCGGAATTTCAAACCATGGCTGAATGTGAAAGAGGGAGGTGTTAAACCTTCATGGATTTTCGTGGACTAGTTGCGGTAGATACTTGTTTAAGATACCAGAGTGTTGAAGGGTTATTGCCTATTTTGGCACTTTGGGTTTGCTCTCGTTAAATGCGTGGCAAATATTCATAACTGTGGGGCTGTCAGTATGACTGGGCGGTTTTGGGTTTTCTGGGCAAGCTGAACTTAGAATTGGCTGGTAGCCTTACCCCCACCTGTGCACAGCTAATGACATGTTTTGTGGGTGGATGTCCATAAGCCATCTGGAAATAGCATGTGGTCTAAGCTGACTGCTGACATTTCATTTCTTGCCTTGTATCCCTGTTACGCTTCAGAAGAGTCTCCTGTTAATGAACCTTGTTGCAAGAGAAAAATCCTCCTGCCTCCCACAGCAGGCTAGACCAAGAGAGCAGAGCTGGCAATGTGCTTCTCAGCCTTGCCTTGAAGGATGAGGACTATCAGGGGAAGCATGTTCCGTTTAATCTTCAAGCAAATGGTACTGAAGCACAGTGAGAGAGAGAGAGGAGCAGATCCTTGTCCAGTGATGGCTGAGCCAGAAATATCCTGAGCTTATGCATAACTTGACACCGTTAAATGGTGCTTGAGTGAGAGCACTTTTTGGTCACTATTGCTTAGAGGGCTATTTCAGATTAATTACCCAAAGAGGAATGTTTTTGTCTCCCATTACAGACCTTTGGTAAGCTTCTATTCTTTCAGGAATATGACTTTCTTCTGATGCTGTCTTTTGCAAGGCCTGGTCTGGCAGCAGATTTTTAACCCAAGCAGGAATATCTGCCTCTTTGACTAGGCCCTGAGGCTCCATATCCTCCACTAGGTGCATGAAGGATTTGCTCTAACGTTCCTCTGACATTATAATGAAAAATGTACCATGAAAGCTGGTGGAACTCCTCAACCCTCTGTGAATATCATGAACAACTTACTTGCCTCATGTTTCTGGAGAGGTGACATGTCACTTCAGACAGTGCTAACGGAGTTACTTGGGCAGAAAGGTGTGGTTTCAAGTGGTGCCCAGAGAAGCCATATGCATAAACCAGATGAACTGAGAACAACACCGGCATAGAAGAGTGGTTTCATCCATTCTTTATAAGACAGGAAAGCTCCTAGGTTTGGCTTCTTTTTTGTCTGAAATGAAGGTGCAAATGTACTTGCTCTTCAAGTTCACAAAACTACACTTACATAAGCAGCGCCAGCAGTGTTATCCACTGTCACTTGAGATTTGTGGAGTAAGCTGCATCTTTTTTCTGTAGGAGACTTGAAGATTTTCAGTTGAGTGTGCTTTGCAACCTTTCTGCCCTTTGCTAAGCCGGACACATGGTCCAGTTTCATTCTCATTAGTGTGATAGTGCATTAGTACTGCAGCACTTCTGAAGAGTAAAACTCCAGGGTCGGGATCCCACTGTAATCAAACAAATCTGGAACAAGAAAGGCCTTTTGCCTTGAGGTCACATACGATGAATGATGATACAAAGCAGACCAGGCTTTTGGAGCTGCGCTGATGCTGTAATTGGCAGTCCTGGTTGCCTGGATTTGGGATTTTCTGGGGCATGGAGTACCAGGGTGAGAGAGAAGAGTTGGTCCATCAGCACTCCTGTGAATGAAAGGAGTTCTGCTGACTGATGAATCTGATTATTTCAGCAACTGTGTATGGGATAGAACTGAAATCCCTAGGCATTCCACCATGTGACATCTGTAAAGATATGAGTGGTAGATTGGTACTGCCTTTCTTAGAGGAAAATAGAATAGGAAATACTTTTTCTTTCTGCACTTCATCAAATAAAGAGATGTTTTGAGCCATTTCTAGCTGCCTAGTGCTCTCCGTGAAATACTTTGTGGCAGTTTTAAGTTACTGTTCCTGTGTTGTTTCATGGGCCTGTTTTAATGTTGATGAATGTATGGTGCACAG
>NW_008236764.1:1381636-1402345 GCF_000691975.1 Corvus brachyrhynchos
GCAGGAATAAAAACAATCTGAAGATCTTTTAACTTTTAACAGACCCCCCCTCCAACTAATTTATAGTGACCAAATTTCCTCAGTGTGCCTTTTTCTTCTCCTTAGGGAGTGACAGCTCATGTCCACTTGTTCGTAATATATTCAAGCATCTGTCGACACCCTTCCAGCATGAAGCTGAGCAGAGCCATCTTGTCCAAGGCTGGTAACTGAGCTCTGAGACTGCCATCAAAAATAAAAGCTGCTGAGCTTGAACCAGATCTGGATATCTGAGAACTGGAAACTGTGAAGGACAGAAGCGACTGCGTTGATAACTAGGAGCACTGCATGCTTTGCCATGTACTGTGTTTAAGGATTTAGCAGACAATGCTGCTGCTTTAGCATATGAAGGAGCCCTCACTCTTTAAAGTAAATCAAAACAAAAAAAGCAAAAGCACCCTGAGGTGCCTCTCCCACTCTGGCTTCATCTCCCAAACTCACAAGATACAGATACTCAGCAGTCCCTGCTGTCTGGTGCAGGTGTGGCAGAACCTCAGCACAGCACTCTTGCTGCCCTGTGCTAATGTCAGCTGAGCTGTGCTCTCTCAGCTGCCCTTGGCATCTTCTTCCACATAAGAAAAAGACACTTGAGAAGTCTGCACAGCTCTATGTTGAGGACATAGTTGTCATCCTTTGGGAGGAGGGGGCAGCTGAACTCATGTCATTGCCTGCTGTGGGAACATACGTGACTGGTAACAGGGGGACAGCATCCCCTTTCACACTGCTGGTAAATCCGTGCCTGATGTAGGTGGCGAAATGTGGAAGGGCACGGGCCCTGTTCTCCCCAAATGGTGCAATCAAGAAATGTAATTTTTACTGTACCTGATACAGGTGTGGTGAATGTCCTTGTGTCCTTCACCTTGGTTTGTGCTTTTGGGAAAAAACAGTGAAGCATTCTGGATTGGCCTTTGCAGAGATGAAAGCATTTGCTGCCAGGCCAACCAGGTGGTCTTGGCTTAGTCTCTGTGGTATCTTCCCTCTAAAGATCTCCAAGTTCAGGGTCCATCTTGCTGGTATCTAGTAGAGCAGATCTGCTTGATGCAAATGTGTTCACAGTAGTTGTTGTTGGAAGGAGAGAGCTTGTGCTTGGCAACCTGTTCTGAGATGGAAGAAAATCTAGGGACTGGTCGTATGACTTAAAAAACCTGCTGATTTGTTCAGAAATGTCTTTTTTCTATTGACCACTGAGAGGGTGTTACTGTAGGGTCTTGAATAAAAGAAGGCTTCTATATTGCCAGTTTTAAAAATCCTTGTAAGCATATTTTGAGCTTTTCCTTGGACAGGTAATAAAAACCACTGGACATACTGCTGTTAAGGGAGCAGTTCTAGTCATGATTTTTTTCTTTTCCTTTTTTAAAAAATTACTTTGAGTAACATATTAGGTGGAACAATGAGCTTGGGGTGTAGCTTTTAAATATTTGCCAGTGACATTGGGAAGCTCTTGAGTTTGGGGTTTTGGAGGTTTTTTAAGTTTGTACTTTTTTCTTTAGCACTCAACTGGAGCTATTAAAGAGTAATATGAACAAATTTTTTTCCCACTGAGAGTGCTTATCTGAAGTAAAAGCAAGGGAATGCATATGGAGCTTTCCCATTTCTTCAAAGAGCTTGTTATTTATAGGCTTTTTGCCAAAGCTGATGCCACAAAAAATTGACTGAGCCCCTGGGCTTTGTGTACCCTTGAATGCCATCTTTATTTTTTTTCCTTAATGAGTCTGTATGAGGCTGGAATCAGCACAGATTAGCTGCACAGTACTTACTGTGCCTTTTGGTTTAGAATTCTGACTTGAACAAGTCCCACTGCTGTGTTCTGGGAAGCCAAGAATCAACCCATCCCACTTAGATACTGTAGCCCAGTTCTGTGGGAAGTAGCAGTGAGCCTCGTAAGAATGTAAAGGACTCGAACATTTTTTTTAAGCATTACTTGATGACAATATACTATAGTTAGAGACAGTGTTAGCAGATCCTGATAGTGAAGGCTTCCCAGAGTGGGAGTGGCATTAAGGCAGGGAAATGTCAAAGCCCATTTTAGATAAGTGATTTGATCACAGCATGGAAATTGAAGGCAAAGTGTTTGGTACCTTCTTGAGAAAGAATTGAGTGTTGTCAGTAGGGTGGGAATGGGCTGGGGAGAAACTGTTGTAGGTTCTACTCCAAAAACAAAGATGCTTTTAATGTGGGTCCTCAGGGATGTTGGTCTTGCTGAGACAGAGAGTGGGGTCAGCAGATGTTATTGCAAATTCTGAAAACAGTAGAAAGAGAAGAAGAGGTAAACAGGGAAATGAAAATCATCCTGGCCTCTTTCCTAGTGCAGAAGATTAACTGGGCTTCTGGCCCCATGTCCAAGAGGGCTTTTATCTTGGGCACAGGGTTCTACCTATGGGTATAGCAATTTTGACCTGCCAGGCAAGACAGGAGTTCTCCAACAACAGCATGCAGGACAGGTTCTTGAGCTCCAGGTACAGGAACAGCCTGAGATCCACTAAACCTGTGGAGGTAGTTGTGGGAGAAAGGTCCAGAAACTGGGGTTAGACCTGATCCTTCTCTTTGTGGTCACCTAAGGTCCTAAGACACTCGATGTCCTGTGTATTTTAAGATGCTGACTTTAGCCTGGTGAAACTTGTTGCCATGAACTCTTTCTTGAGCCCATTATGGGGAAGCAGGTTTTCCAGGAAATAATTCTGAGTGAGAAAACTGGAACTTTATTTTTTTCTATATTGACTACAGAGTGAGAGAGAAGGATGAAACATGAAATGCAACTCAGTGTGACCACAGTGAGTCACGTTAAACTTGAGAAGTGTGTCCTGAAGGTGCAGGTCACAGTGAGGCTGCTGTTTAACAGCTGTCAGAGGAAAATACTTGAGATGAGCCTTCAAGGCAATGCAGCATGACTGGCTCCTACAGAAATTTTTTAATACAGTAGTATTTAGGAAAAGGTGGTGGCTCTTTGACACATACATGGTGTTCCTTTGGCTATGCATGCTGTTATTATCTAGTCACCCTTGGGTTTATATTGTTCTTCGTGTTGTATGGAGGAAGGAATGGGGTCTTTCTGAATAGGATTTTTTTTTGACACAAAGTGATTGACCTTCACTGAAGCTGTCATCTTCTGGATTTGGGAAGAACAGCTTTGGAAGGGCCTTACAGGGTCTGTCTCTTGTGTAGAGTGAGATCAATCTGGCTTAAATCACACTCGAGATGCTTGTCTTAAGGTCTTTCATTAGCAAAGGACCTTCATGCAGTCTATCCTAATGATTTAAAGTCTCTACTGTTCACATATTTTTTGGCTATGTGAACTGAAAATAGTATTTTTAGTTGTTTTAGAATATGGCTCTAAGCATGAAAATTCTCACATAGTTTAGCTATAGGGACACCTGTGAAAATCAAACTCAGTGTGTCTTGAGCTGAGCACTGAAAACTGGTCATCTCCTCTCTCTGTTCCTCTCTTATTTGCCAGCTGGAAATGCCAGAGATAAATTTGGTGACTCTGTGACATGCTGACCAAACACTCCTCCTTACAGCTGGATGGATGTGACATTAGAATGGCTTTTCCAGGTCATTCAGGAAGTCTCTAACAAAATGCACTATTGAACCCTCATTTCCCAACACTTAGTTCTGTAACAGAGGCAATATCCTGTCTTTGTGGGATCTATTGAACCTTGTTAGCAAGTAAGAAGCAAACAAGAACTGCTCTGTGTGTGCCAAGTTTGACATTGCCCTTTCCCATCTTCCGGTGATCCAAGGGCCTTGGTGATTGCTCAGCTATGGGAATAATTTCCTCAATTTAAAATGAAACGTTAATATGTTTGGTGTTTCTTCCTCTCCACCCCCATCTCCCTTTGTCCAGTTGTGTGAAAGAAAGACTTAATTGTGTCAGGCTTGCATGAGGAAAGCCAGGCTGTCCCCGAAACCAGCCTGGAGTCAGGCATGGAGGGCAGGAGGACATGCCCTGCTCCTGGGGAGGGCTGGAGGGGGAGCAGATTCCCACTGCCGCTCGTGCTTTTCTCCCCAAAACTGAATGCAATAACCTAAGTATTCCATGAGCACAAATCTGCTTCATTGAACAAGTCACATGGCATCTTGGCACAGAAGAAATGAGGCTTAAAAAAGCTTATGAAACTTCCTTTGTTTGTACCTTATTAAGTTACGTGGCTTTGTGCTTTCCATCTGACTTGGACACTGTTTTCTTCTCTTCCGAGTAGAATGTCTTCCATGGAATAACAGGCAGCAGCCTGGCATCAAGGACTTATTTGTTCTGTTGCTAGTTGTCCCATTGGCACATGCCAATTTATTGCAATTCAAAATTAGCCACAGTAGTTACTGGCTTAGTGCCCACTTGGGACTTGGAGATTATGCACTGGAATTGGCAGACACAGCAAAAGTCAGAGGTGGTGTTGGTGAGGGGTGGAGAGGTCAGGAGATGGAGTGATTTAGGGGCAGTGGGCCCATGTCAGTAAGATATAAGTGCAGCCCCTCTCTGATACAGTGGGGAGTAAGATGTGGACTTGCAGGGCTGAAGTTCCCTGGCTGTGGGCTTAATGACTTCCCCTTCATCGGGGCTGGACCACTCTAAATTCAGGTGTTTCAGAGGCAGATTTAGCTTTGACACAAAATAAATGCTTTTATTTTATTGCCTTCCTGCTCATCAGTTGCATTCCCTAAACTGGTCCTTGGCCTGGGTGACCCATATGCCGTGAAAAGTAGAGTTTTACTAGGTTATTGGTTCACAGAATGAGTCTACATGGGGTTTGTTGAGAATATTTGGGGCTTCAGGGCTTTTGTTGTGTTGCGGCATTGATATTTCAAAAGGGAGCGAGGGAAGGTGCTGACTGAGAACTGTGGCTGCACTAAGCAGCTGGCATATACTTCTTTATTAGAAAGCATAAATGTGAATATGTTACAGTTGCTTTTTTGAGCAAAGCTGAACTGCCTTTTAGTTGGTCTGATACTGCTTCTTGATGCTGACAGCTGCTGCATTGCCAGCAAGTGTCTGTCCTTAATGGGGATTGCTGTTCTGTGTCAGAGAGTTTGGTGGTCACAGGGCTTATGCCCCGATCTCCATTCCCTTCCTGCCCAATTCTTGAAGCAGAGCTGGAGACCCTATACTAATCAGTGTGGGGGCTTGCCTTTCAGGAATATTTCCACCTGTAACAAACCTGGCAAAAAAAGGGTAAACTGCAGCCAGATAAGATGCTTCCTTTTGAGTCCTACAAAGCTGTGGTATTTAGGTAATACTCAGTCATTGTGTGAATCTAATGGTCTTTGAGGAAAACCTGCAACTTGGATATCCCAAAGCACATTTTCAAATTTGCTAAGAAAAAATGCTGTTTTTAAAGTCTATTTCATGCCTTTACTTCTCTGACCATTGCTAGCAAATGTCACATCTCTGATACGAGAATTTCTATATTTCCCTTTTGCTGCTTCCTTACCTCGCTTCTCAAAGTGTAGCAATTCCAATCTTACTGCAGATAGTTCTGCCCACAACAGCAGATTACAAACACATCAGTGGTATGAGAGGAATGTGATTATTTACTGATTTGTTAATAGCATCTTGCCTTCTAGGTTCTTAAAGTGCTTTCAAAACTTCAGTTGAACTCTGAGTCTCCTTGTTTTGCTTGTTGCTTTTACTCAAATGCAGGAAAAACTGAGGCTCCATGGGTGGAATTTGGCTCTCTTTGGAGATGCTACAGTAGCTGGTCTGTGCCTGTTGATCGTAATGTGTGAGAAATGCAGAGCATTTGCAGGTCTAGCTATAATTATTAGAAGAGAACTGGTTTCTGAGAAACGCTTGAAAAGATGTCTGGTGCCTGAGGCCAAAAATGCTGGCTGGGATGACAGCCCCATCCTGTCATAGTGAACTGTACTAAATCAAGACTGAAACCCACAGCAACACTAGAGCCTCCTCTGAAATCTGTTTCACAAGGTGTTTTGTCGGATTCATACAAAGAATTCCCTTCTTCACCCTAGCTTGCACCATCTTGAAATGGGCCCTATCCTTAAGCAGGGCCAGGACTCCTGAGGTCAAGGGCAGACCAAGGAGCCTAGCCATGGTTGCTGCTTAATCTTTAAATGCCAGATCCATGCCTGCTTCTGGTGTGGTTTGCCACCAGACAGCAGCTGATGCATCACATCATCTCTGATCTGCCCTGAGATCTGGGAGCTGCGGTGGAGTCCTGTCTCCTGCCCTGGTAAATCTGCTCCATTAATAGCTATCAAAGGGCCTGAAGTTTCCATCCGAACTTTATCTGGCTTTGCAGTGAGCTGGAGGATTAAAAACTGTCGCAGGGGAAGGGAGGGAGCAGCCGTGGCTCACCCGGAATAGCCTGACCTATGACGGCACGTACCAGCCTGGGGAGGGGAGTTGTCCTGTGAGCTCACGGGTTATTAGCAGTGAGCACAGACATGTCTGCAGTCAGCAGCACACCCAGGGCCATCTGCTCCATCCCTGCCTGGTTCAGGGAGTCCAGAGGGATTTGTTTGTACAACTTGCCAGCACAGCTCTTTGATGGGGGAGCTGGAGTAGGCTTGAGGGCCAGCATTGCGGCGCCATCCTTCTGTGTTGCTCAGATGACTTGGGGTTTGACCTCTGGGCTGTTCGTGTGGGGCAGATCTGGTTATGAGAGAGAGCATTATGAGAAGATAACCCCTGTCCTGCTGCAGGATTGTTGTCTCTCTGCTATGTCATAGCAGGTAAAAAAGGGATCATTATATGGCCAGCAGACATGGGGCACAAGCCTTCTTCTCCCAGATGGGGAATAGCGTAGGAAGCAAGAGCAGGGTTTTTTGTGTAGCCAGGGATTCACTTCTCACAGCCTCTCTCTTGTAACTAGTTTTGTTTTCCTTGCTTTGTTCCTCTGCTGACATCCCCAAGTCACCTGTTTAACCCACCTCTTGTCACCACTGTGGAATCACACAGGGTTTCTCCTTGCTTCCTCTCTCCTCATTCAGAGCTGCTCCCCACCTGAGCTTCCCTGTTACAGTGGGAGCTTTTTCCTTAGAGATAGACTGGGAGTTAGAGCCCTTTCCAGTGCCCAGTATTTAGCAGGAATTGTGCAGAGCACCTCAGCACAGTGGAACAAGATTTTCCCAGCTGACCAGATGATCCCAGACTAAGTGTGCATGTTCCCCAGGGGGCAATGGGACTGGAAATTAACTCCTTGGATGTGCTGGAAGCAGACACGTGGCTCTGTAATGAATAGTCTGTGAGTGCTGCTCAGTGTTTTTCACCAGGAAGCACTGAGGCTGTTCTAAACCTTTGACCCTGGTGACATACTCCAGATTCCTCCCAGTTAATTGCTCTCCTTCCCTCCCCTCCAGGCCTGAAAGCATCACATCTCCTGACTGGCCAGACAGATGCATTGCCCTGTAAAAGTCTCCTCTATATCCCCAGTAATTCTATTGATCTGCACATTGAGAATGTCATCTGTTTTGGAATTTACAGCTTGCATACTTTGTTGTTATCAGTGATGGGTGCTATTGGTGTTCCTGCTCTTTGAACACCTAGGAAGTCATCCAGCAGGTGGGAACTCTCTACTGCATAGATCTGGCAGCTTGGGGGAGTGCAGCTGAACAGTATCTGGAGGAGGTTCCCCATACCACCTGATAAGAAAGATGGGGCCATACTGAATCCTTCTCTCCTGCTGGCATGGCAGAGGAATGTGTAGCCTCAGCAGCAGTGTTGCTATGGGATGTGCTCCCCTTTGCTGGAGTGGGTGAGCACAGGAGACACCAGTGTCTGGTCTACAAGACTCTGCCAGTACAATCAACATTGCTTCTTCTCTCTCCAACAAGCTCTTATGTGCCAAGGGTTTGTGAGGAAGAAGGGAATATTCATGCTGTCTATGTCCTGCTGTGTAGACAGATTTACCAAGCACATTAGGCATTTGTAGCTGCAGTGTTTTGTTGCTGGCACTTGAGCTGTAGAAAGTTGTGCTTGTAATTCTGGAGGTTCTTGATTCAGCTCTTGGTGACAAAGAGAGCACTCTTTGTGTGTGTATCCTTTTTCCTCCTTTTGCTGACATTGGAATACCTCAGCAATTTCTGGAGGTGAAGAGAAGCTGTTGAACAGAGGGAGAATGAAAAACAGTGAGTCCCTCCTAGACATTTAATCCCAGCTGAAATAAGGGGATTTAGGAGCTGGATGCTGAATGACTGCACTGATTCATCACGTCTACCACTACAGTCAGTTACTGTGGTGAGGGCTAAGATTGGAATATCCATTCATGTATGGGGGAGAGAGGAACTGAGATTAGCCAAATAGCTGTAACAGGTGTCCTCCACCTCAACAGTATAAAAATAATGAGAGTGGGCCAGTAGGTGCATAGCCAGTTGGACTGAATGATTGTTGTAGGTCACTTCAAATTGAAAATATTCTGTTCTACATCCCTTTGCATGATCCTTTTCAATTCCATTTTAGGGACTAATCATGAAAGACTGATCCCTGCCTTGCAGAGGAAAAATTCCCTGTGTGCTCTCTGAGAAGATCCATGCCTAGCAAAGGCAGCTGGAGGAAACTGGTTTGGGTGACTGTCACGGCTCTCTGGTAGTCCTTCAGAGTCTGGAAACACTTACTAATGGTCTACCTGAAGACCTGATGTCAGTAACAGACACCTGCTATTTTCATCTTAATCCCCTTCTCCCCAAAAAGGGCTGAACGTGATAGCTGGGGTCTGTGGGTAAAGGGCTGCTCTGCTGTGCTCAGCAGAGCAAGGGAGACTCCAGCTTTCCAGTGCATTCTGCCTCTTGGGCAGTCATGCCCTTTCCAGACAGGGCTGCCTCGCTTGTTGAGGTGCTCCCTCAGCCCCCTTTGTAGCTCACCTCTGACTCACCAAAACGTCCTGTGACTGAGGACTGGGTGGGCTTTTCTCTGGTTTTACTGTCCCTGGCTTTTTTTTTTTTTTTCTTCTTTTTTCTGGCATGGTTAGGTTTTAGTTTTGATTAAGAGAGCTGATGTAATCGACCTTAACCAGTCACAGTGTATATTATATCCCAGTCTCCCTGCAGCTGGAGTAGCTTGGGGCATGACAAATAGCTGCTGTCCTCCTCCACAGGTTTGCCCAGAATTCTTGTGATGAACATACCTGCCAGCCCAGAACATGAAATGCTTTTTTGTTCTAAGCCTGGAAGCAATCCACTTAGCTGCATGGAGAGGGAACTAAGAGAGAGAGCTGATAAGGGAAGTAGTCTGATAAGGATTTCTTTACAGGCTGTGGGGAGCTGTGCTGTGCAGGGAGGTGGCTGCTGACACTCTCAGGAGTGACACTTGGACTGAGTGTCACACAGATTAATGGTGTAAGGTCCCCAGTTGCTCTCAGCAGCCAGCCCTTGCCAAGTGTGTGCACAGTGAGAAAAGGTGGAAAGAAGGTGGGACTTTTCGCTGCTCCAGCCACCCTCTCTCCCTGAGATCTCTGCACAGCTTTCTGTGTTTGAGGACTGTCCAGCTGTTCTGGGAACAGAACCTCGCCCTGTCTGGACTAGAGACTAGTGTTAAATTGGGATAAGTGTAACTACACAACACAAGGCATATTAGGGATGTGGTTTGTGTCTTGCTGGTTCAGGAGATAAACAACTGGATTGCTATTGCCTTGTCTGCAAAAAGCGTTAGACCAGCGAAAGACAAGCCTCAGTCATGCTCTTCAGTACAGCAGCATGTAAGAGGTCTGAGTTCTTCCTGACTCATCTGTAAATCTGTTTGCAAGCTATGACTGTGTGGAAAAATATTCTGAAAATTCTGAGTGCAAGAATAAGGGTGATTTTTTAACTTCTCTCAGCCTCAGGACTAAAAACGTGCAACTGTTTCTTTGTCTCTGCTTTGCTGTATCTGTGTTTGAAGTCTCCTTTCTTCACTCTCTCTGCAGGTCCTTCAGAAGCTTGGTAAAGCAGATGAAACAAAAGATGAGCAGTTTGAACAGTGTGTGCAGAACTTCAACAAACAGCTGGTAAGATAATTGGCGATATGTAATTGCACCCTGGGTTTCAGTATTAGCTTCCAGTCATCTGCTGCAATATGCAATTAAAGGCCATTAAATTAAACAATGACATAGGCCTATTGAAGTGACCCATAACTGCTAAGTTTTCATTTACAAGAAGTGACACTGTGACTTCCAGGGTCCCTTTCATCATACAGTATGATGCAAGTTGGAAGGGGCCCATCAGGATCATTGAGTCCAACTCCTGGTCCTGTGCAGGACACCCCAAGAGTCACACCATGTGCCCCAGAGCATTGTCCAAACTCTTCCTGAACTCAGTCAGGCTTGATGCTGTGACCAGTTCCCTGAGGAACCTGTCCCAGTGCCCAACCACTCTCAGGGTAAAAAACCTTTTCTTGATACCCCACCTAAATCTTCCCTGCCTCAGCTTCATCCTGTTTCCTCAGTCCTGTCACTGGTCATGAGAGTGAAGAGATTGGTAAAAATAATACTTGTTCTAGACCCAATTTTAGAGAAAGAAACAGCTCAACCAGAACACTTTCTTCAGTTGCCAGTTGCTTTGTAATGTAATTTTTGCTACTCCGCTGGAAGCAGAGATATAAGAGCAACATTGTGTCCCTGAAAGATGGATAGGGTGGGAAACAGATCAGAAATAAAAAAATAAAATGGAACAAGGCAGTTTCGGCTTCCTAAGCACAGTGAAGGGCAGAAGAGACAAAGAAAGCAAATGGTGAAAAGGGAACATCTTTCCTTGCTAAGACCTAAATCTGACTTCCTCCCCGTACTTGCACAATCACTGTGTCAGGCCTGAGTCATTATTCTTCTGCGTGTCTGCCTCATCCCCAATATTTTAGTGCACAGAAATATTTTAACAGTGTAGCAATTTTTCCCCACCCTCCTACTTCAACAGCAGTAGGTTTCTATCTTCAGCTGGGTGTGTTTTGCTTTATTTTTTGTTTTTTGTCTAGAGCCTTCAGCTTCCCAGAAGGGAAAACACCAGTTACCTTGTGGGTTTTGCATGTTGGTGCTTGTCAGGGGAAGCATTGCTTCTGTTTCGTGGCAGGAAATGTGTGCCACAGCATAGCTCAGGTGGTGCTGAAAAAATCTGTTACTCTTTTGTGGCCTGACACATTTAGGACCTTTTTCTAGAGCTGTTAGTGGCAGCTGCATCGTGTCTGTTGAGACTCAGCAGATGTGGTTATGTGTCGCAAAACCAGCTGAGTAGGGATTTGCCACAGCTGAATGTAATGAAAATCCTTCAGCCTGGCTTTGACTTACCTCTAACCAGAGCTGATTGCAAATTCTTGGACACTAATGCTTGTTCTCTTGGCAGCAATAGTAGCTGTTGCTCCAGAAGTTCATGCAGCATGTCTGTAGCATGTCCAGCAATGATACTCTCTTGTACACAGCAGAATAGATTTTAGCTGCTTTCTGACAGCATGACATTACTAGATGTGACTTTTTTGGTATAATTTTTAAGTAGTTAAGAAATAACGTTTTTAAAGGAGAAATACCAAAAAACTCAAATCCAAATTTCTAGATATGACTGTCTGGGATGGCTTTTTCGGCTTCCAAAGCCATGAGTTCCAGTGGTGCAGTGAGAAGCCTGTTAAAGAAACACTGCCTCTTGTATCCCTTGCATCTGAATTTCTTTTCCTGTCTTGTGGAGCAGACCATGAACTAAATTCCCCAAATAATTAATCAAAGAAGCTGGAGACTGCTCTGCATTTGCTGCTTTGGGTCTGCTGGTTTTGCTTAGGCCCTCGGTTTTCCTATTACTAAAATAGATGCAGGCAATGCCTGTTTTACAGGGCAAGCTGTGAGTGTGAGTTAGCTGGATTCTTAGGATACCCAGAGCTGAGGAATTGTCATGCCAGGTAGACTAGGGGAATAAAAAGGCAGCTATGTATGCATATGTACACACTTGTTTTTATTTTTGTATGTATGAGATATGTGTGTAGTAGTTATCTTTGAGATTTCTATGACCTTTCATTATAAAGTCTGCTCCAGTGAGAAATGGAAGTCTGGAGGAAAGCTGATCTTTTGCTGCAGGCTGGTGACAGAACAGCTCTGCTCTCTTGTGGAACTGGCTGGGGTGTGAGCAGGCAGTGGCCTCGTTCACTGGCTGATTAGAGGCTCCTCTGACTGTAATGACTGTGTTGGACCACTTTGACGTATGTTTCTGTGTGTGGGCTGTCATCAAATGGAATGCAGGTCTAAAAATCACTTAATCATTTTCAACCAAGGTATTTGTGGTTCTCTCAAATAGTGGTTGAGTGGACGTAAGGGAAGGCATTGCACTTCCCAACTCTCTGTCCATCAGGTTCCTATAAGAGCACCACTCTGAGGTCCCTGAATGATAGGAACTTTTTAGCTCAGATGGATTTGCTTTGTGACGAAAGAGCTGGACACAAACATGCAGCTGCAGGTCTTGCCTGTGTTTCTTGAAAGCTTGACAAGCAGCAGAACTGCCCCACATTATTCCCTCATGGTAGATTATCTTTGGCAACTAACCTGCCCAAATGTCCATTTGAAGGCTCCCCCCTCCTTCCGCTTCCCAGTGTCACTTTTGTTCAGTCACTGGCACAAGGATCTGTCCCAGATATTGTCCTTGCTGGCCTGGGAGTAGGAGTCCTGCTGTAAAGGTGCAACTCAGCTCCTGACCGAGGTGTGCCAGGCTTTGGCTTCTCTTGCCAAAGTGCTTACTTCAGTGCACTGCGTTGAAGAGCTCACTGGGGGGACTGGGCGAGGCTGGTGGCAGCCCTTGCACCTGGCACCGCGTGTTTCTGCCTGGCAGAGCAGCTGGGTTTCCATACCCTTCAAGAGCTGCCAGTTGTGTGGAAGTTCTGGGCTGGTTTGCAGCCTTTCACACCAAGCACATGAGAGGGAAGCTGCTGCTGGCACAGGCTGCATCCACCTCTGCCTGCACCCTGCTGTGTTCAGCGCAGCCCCAGTTGCAGGACAAGCAGCGGGGATTGCATCTTCCCTCTTGCAGAGTAGGTTCCCATTACAGTCAGTAACCCCTCAGAAAGACGGTTTTTTCCCAGACAAACACCCTTCATGCCCAGCAGTTTCCATTTCAGCCCTATGTGGCAAAACGAGCTTAACAGCCTCCCTGGTACCCCTGGTACTCCCTGGAGCTTCTCACCAGTTGTTCGTGCTTTGTCTTAACAGTTCTAAAGTTTTGCTGAGTGGGGGGCTTACCTGGAGCTGTTGTTTCAATGCTTCCCCTCCCTGTAGTTACACAGTCTGTTCTTCCAGCCCTGTGTTAATCTAATCTGGAACAGGACATTACCTCCTGCCCCTCTCAGATGTCAAACATCCCTGCTGATAATACAATCCTTCCTGCTAGATCTGCAAAACCAGAGAGCTTATGTAAAGGGGTTGCAGTCTAATATTAGGATGAAATAATTTCTTTTTAAGATTGGGGTTTTAGGAAACCTGTCTACTACCAAGAAGCAGCTCTACAGAAAATCACATAGCTAGGGCTTGGTTTAAAGATAAGAAAGCACAAAAAGATATGAAACCACTTTTGTGTAAGTTATAGGTGGCTCATTAGATCTTTGAGGAGAGAGAGAGGTCTTCCAGCCTTCCAAGCATAGCACTCTTATTTTTACATATCCATCTGTACAATGTCCTTCATGTTATACCTGGTTGTGTTATAGGCTCATGGGCCTGAATTACACTGTGACTTCAAGTATGGGAATATCTGCTCAAACAAGATGACACTTGTGTGTTTAAATATCTTCATTTTGAGACATACCTCTGTTACTTCCCTCTGCACACCCTTAAACTCTTTAATAACTGGGAAGTGGATTTGTTTTCCTGAGTCCAGTTTGACTCTTTTTTCCTGCCTTTTTTACCGTTCAGTTTAAGAAGCGTCTTTTAAATGTGTGCTCAAGAGTGTTGAAAGTTTCTGTTTTGTATAGTATTTGACAATGTCTAACTGCATTGTGAGAGGTATTTTGGAGAGAGCATTGGAACAGGCTCCCCAGAGAAGCCATCCCTGTAAGTGTTCAGAAAACACATAGACATGGCACTGGTTTAGTGGGTATGGTGGCATTCAGTCAGAGTTTGACTTGGTGGTCTTGGAGGTCTTTTCCAGCCTTAATGATTCTATGATTTGTGCAGAATTGTGGCAGTACTTGACAGCTCAGTATGGGCTGCTTGAAGAAAGCAGGTGCTGCATGCACAGAGAGAGTGCAATGGTCTTAAAGTTACCCCAAAGTTTTATGGGAAAGCATTAATGCTTAAAACAATTTAAAAAAAGCCTTTGTAGCGAGGGAGCTGCTTTACTGGTGGACAAGAAAAAAAACCCAGAAATGCCAGAGAGGGAAGTGAACAGGAACCACAGGTGCCTGGGGGAGCTGGGAAAACAGGATTCAGGGCAAAACTCTGAACATGGGTCTCTCCTTGAAAATCCTTCTGCTTGCAGATCTTACAGGCTGTACAGTCTGTTCACTCTCTCTGGCAGGTTCAGTACTTCTAAGAGACTTAGGTAACCCCATAATGACAGAGATCAGCTGTAACTCTGAGTTTAAACATCAGCAAGAGGTGACTGAGACCACTCCAGTTGCAGGATGCAGCACCACATACTAGTGAGGATGCCTGGAGAACACAGAAGGCTGGTTCTGCATTGCTGCAATTTCATGCTCCAGTTTTCAGGCCCTGACTTGTAGGTTTTTCAGGTGATCCATCTAAAAATATTGATTAGGTATTTAATTGTGGTGCTGGTTTTCTGCTCAGAGGATACTTTTGTCCCCATGGCTTTGCAACTGGGTATTAAGGCTGGAAGAGTTCTGAGTTTGGCTTGTGTCATTTGCTGCTGTGGCAAGATTTGGGCAAGCATGGACACAGTTTTAGAGGTGGCTTCTGCTTTTAGATGCTACAATTTTGAATGTTACTGCTCCAGAGATTGCAGTGCCCAAGTGGGTGAGCTCTGCAGAGGACCTTCCCTGCTGATAATTTTTGATAATCTCAAAGCTGAGAGTTCAAATTTAGTCATTCTTTAAAATGATACAGCTGTAGGATAATAATGTATTGGTGAGATTTTGCATATCTTCTGCAAAACAAGGATGCAGAAAAGTGACCACTGCACCTCACAGCCTGCTGTCATTCCTCCTCCTTCCCAGTTTGTGCCCCACTGAGCAGGCACCCTAGCAATACTGGATTTTGACAGCTGAAGCCAACTCCAGAGACAGGGAGCTCACAGGCCATCTCCAACAGCTGCCTCAGAGCTACTGACTTCAAAAGCAGATGTTTCCCATCAGCCCTCCCCACCACTCAGGCACCTCTTGTCTCAACTGAGCTCATGCTGAGATCCTTTGTGCTCCCAGTGCAGCTGTGCTCTCTGAGCAGCGGCTAAATCTGCCCAGCTGTTGAAGTGGCAGTGATAGCATAGCTTTGTGAGAAATCCATCTGCTTCCAACAGCATGGTCCAAATTGTTTTCCATGCCTCGAAAGTTCTGGATGAGTTCACATTTGTTCTTTTCCTACTGCCATCAGCAAAGGAAATGAGGGATCAGAAAGAGCTGCCCAGTTATACAAAGTCTCCTAGCCTGGGGAAGCATTGGGAACTCACCCAAAGAGAGTACAAGAGGAGAGGAATTATGTTTACATTTGCTGCGAAAGTCCTAGAAGTTCATAGAACACAGAGCAAAAAAATGCAAAAATGTGATAGCTTGAAGTTTCATGTGATCATAGAACTGGTGTGCAGCCCATCTGCAAGACCAATTTTCTTTAATCAGAAATGCTTGAGTGCTTCTTACACTCTCTTTAACTGAGAGAATAACTGATGATGTCCTTGTGTTGACAGTCCGAAGGCACGAGGCTGCAGAAGGACCTCCGAACTTACTTGGCTTCTGTAAAAGGTAAGGTCTGCATGAGCAGAGGTTTGTTCCCCTCTAATGCTTACCTATGCAGTGAGGTTTCTGCAGCCTTCCCCTTCTTGGTGTTTCCCCAGGCATGGGTTCCAGGAAAGGTCAGCTTTGTCTGGGAGGAATCTTTCAGAATCCTTCGGGACCAGCTGGGATGGAATGGGGTTGTGCTTTAATGCTAAACACATCATGCTGACTTAGCAGATGGACCTTCACATGTTCTGCTAGGGAGGATAAACACAAAGGGTTTGCAAAGGTTCCTTTCTCCCTCTGATTACCTTCCATCTCTGTGCCATCAAGGGTCAGACATTTAGTAAGGAAGAGCTCAGCATCTGTTGTAATGCTCCTGTGCCTCCATTCCTCAGGATAAGGGTTAAACTGCGAGGAACACATTATTTTCTTCTTTTTCTGAACAGTTCCCTCTTCTTTCCTAGCTATGCATGAGGCCTCCAAGAAGCTGACAGAATGTTTGCAGGAAGTTTATGAGCCAGACTGGCCTGGGAGAGATGACACAAATAAAATAGCAGAGGTAAGACCTTGTCCAGGATGTGGGGATGTCCAGACTTGCTCTGTCAGCAGAGATGAGCTTTGGAAGCTATGTCTGTGCACCACATTTCTTCAGGCGTATGACTTCGCAGAAGAATTGGAGACAAACTCAGCACTGTGAAGAAGGGAAGGCTGAAAGGATGTGGCCTGTATTTTTGTAGGACATTGTTGCCAGATGCTTGTACATTACACAGAACCACACACTTATTCCCAGAAGCTATTTGTTCCCCCCAGAGTGGCTAAATAGGGACGGAGGATGCCAAAAGAAACTCAGTAGGGTCAACTGCGTGTACTGCTTATGTTCTGTGTAAGAGAAAGTGGCAGATAAAGCTGTGGCTAAAGCAGTCAGAGCAGCCAATTGTGTAGCTGCAACAACCCCTCGTGGCAGTACCACCAGCTGCCTTGTTCCAGTTGCTCCCTTGTTTGGCTGAGCCACGTGTCACCCCAAACTGCTGTTGTTCTCATCCATTGGCGGGTGATGCCTGTCCAACTTGCCCAGGTGTTTTCTGTGGAGCTTAGGGCACAGCCTGTCATTTGGCAGCGTAGATCCCCCTTGGCATGTGCCTGTGGTGGGTCCAGCTGGAGGCAGCACCCTTTGCTCTCTTGCTCAGCTGTTCTGCTGAGCAGCAGCTGTGGCAGTTCAGCTCTCTGGATTCATTTGCCATGAGACTTATCTGCAGCTGTCTGTGGCATTGGAGAAGTGGTGAAGGAGTAGACAGGAGAGCAGGAGGAGGTTTCTTTCCTTCCCCTTCTTTCCCCTGCAGAAAATCTCACCTGAAATAACATCTGTATCTTGCCCAGGAAATAATGACTTCAAAGCAGATAATTCAAACAAAACCTGAACATTTCCAGGTCAGTTTTTTCATTAACATGGAAACTTTGCATTAGGAAGTGCTGTTGTGGTAAATAATGGAGTTGCATTTCAGCTGGTTTGGCTTCACAGTCTTTGTTGGCCTTGTTTCTTCCTGAGCCACTGTGGTGCCTCCTGAGAGACTGACCCTTCAGCAGATTTGAGCCAGAGAGGTCAAAGGGAACATGAATCCTGAGAACTAACTGTAGCTACCCTTTGGGTCTGCAAGCATATTTCCAGCTCTCCACCTCCCCCTTTAATGCCTTGTTTATATTTTGCTTGTGAACAGACAGGTGAGAGAAAAGAGTTATTCCTGACAAATAAAAAGCATAAAGTGGAAATTTTTCCTGAATGCTGTAGCCAAAACCCTTTGTTCAAGTGGAAAAACAGGAGAGAGGGGTAATTTTCACCTAATCCAAGGCTGATAGGAAGTTACCATGCCTGAGCTAAGGTCAGGATAAAGTGGGCACAGTTCAGGGTGCAAGCCTTGGCTGTGGCCTCCATTGGGCTGTGGGGGCAGGTGGTATGAGGGCTGCAGACTGCTAGAGTATCTGCTTTCTATTGTTGTTCATGATCCTTCAGAAAGCTGTATTGTAAGGAAAAGCAGAAAATGGTGCCTTGTGATGTCAGGTGTCCCTTTTTTTGTGGCTGCTGGGAGGAGGTAAAACCAGCCTGACATTCATCTTCCATTGTACAGACTTGAGTTTAACATTGCAGGGTAAGGATAGGCCTTCAAAGGCATTTTGTCCTTGGAGAGATCACCTGAATTAGCAGCATCAGGCTTTCTCATTTCTGCCAAGGTCTCTGTTTTCAACTGACTTCTCTGATCATTAATTTTCCAAAGAAATTACTGTTTCTTAAGAGCTCTCAGGCCTGAGATTGTTGACTGTAGCACTCACAGGGAAAAACAGAAATGTGGAGCTCTGTGTTCTTAATAGTTAACTCATTACTTTTGTTTTTCAGAACAATGATCTCCTCTGGACGGATTTCCATCAGAAGCTGGTGGATCAAGCACTTCTGACCATGGATACATACCTTGGCCAATTTCCAGATATTAAAGTAAGATTCTCTTTAAACCTTTTGATCTAGAGAGTCACAGCAGATAAAAGCTCTGAAGATCAATTTCTTATATCCCCATCTTCTTTAGGAGAATGTGTGTGCTCTGCTGCTCCAAGGTCTTCTTTGAGAGCAGCCAAGATCTCTGCAGCTCTGGTTAATTGAAAATGTTCTGTTCTATATTTGGGCTTCAGACAAGAGTGAAGAATCCAGGGGAAAGATGCTGAAGAGAAAATATAAGTGTGAAATGGGAGGATCCCTGAAATTCCCTATTGCATCAGAGTGCGGGGGGGCAGTGTCAGCAGTAGCTCAGAAAGTCTCAGTCTCTCCTTTTGGTCCTTTTGTCTTTTAATTTCCTCGTAAGCAGAAAACATTGAGGAAGCAGTTAGTGGCAAATATACTTTACAAGAAGTAGAGGCTGGTGTGGAAGGCAGATTTCTGCAAGTCCTTGAAGTCCTCCTGTGTGTGTAACCAGCTTTTTTCAGGGAATGGGGAATGCTGGATAGGTGTCTTTTTGGGAGAGATCGTATCCAAAGACTTGGGTTTGAATGATGTCCTGTGACCTTCCCTTCCCCCACTGTTATCTCTTCTCCATTCATTTTGAGGTTATGCGGGAAATGTTTTCACCATATGGAAGCACTAGTAATGATATCACCATATGGGAAGTATCAGCTTGGCTACTTCCCAGTGAAAACAACCCTTTCCCCACCACGTGTCTCTTAAAACGTTTGTCAATATTTATTGCTTCAGGAGGATTGTGCTGTACCAAATGGGGGCAGGTCACAGGCTTGTAAAATGAGCCCCGAACAGCAATGGCCTTGTCTCCTGGGACTCCCTGTTCTTGTTTCATTTTTCCAGCCTCTTCTGCCCCTGGAAGTCTGAAATGGGGAAGGGCTGTGGCTTTCCACCCACTGAAGGCTGTAGGGCTGATTTCTCTGGGGTGTGATGCCATGTGCCTCAGTCAGCAGTGCAGCCTCTGTACTTCTTCCTGAGCAGGAGGGCTTACTTTGGGCTTGCTGTAGACTCAGACTTTGGCACTGCTTTGGTCCAAATCACATTTTACAAGCCCCTTTGGCTGTGCACTGGGTCACCTCAGAGTGTCACTTTTTTCCATGTTGAGTATCTTCAGGATTTTTAAATTCTGCTGGAATCCTGCTGAGGTTTTACAGTGGGATTTTAACAGGAGCGCAAGAGTGGGAGCACCCAAATTCCACCAAAACTCAGTGTTAGGTACTGAGCACCTTCAAATGCAGTAAGATTTATCATGCTGAGAAAGAGTAATGGGCCCCTGTTGGCATTAATATCACAAAGCCTTTGTGCACAAATTTAAAGGTATGCAGTGAAAACCATCACACATACCTGAAAAACCTGGCCTTTTCTCTCCAAATTCAACAATCATGTTTGCTTATATTAGAAGAAAAAGTTATGACTTTTTTACTGAAGTTGTAGCTATGTCTGCAAACTAAAATTCTTGCTACACCATTTTGTGACACTCATGGTTTCACTGCATCACCACAGTTGACCTCAACAGCCTGAATTTTACCCATAGGTCTGAAAAGTATGGGGAACAAACAGGTATGCAAAGATGAATAAATATTAAAATGTTGTTAGAAGTAGCTGACTTCTGAATGGGTCACTGAGGTATTTATTACTAATGTTTCTTCTCAGTCGTCAGATGATGCCCTAGAAAAAGTGAGTTTTGTATTATTGCATAAAAGCAATTTCATGTGCAATTCAAGTAATGTTTTAGAGAGCACTACTCTGCTTCCCTTCCTGAAAGCCTGAGTGGCATTATGTTGGTTCTTACAATAAGATATCGATGTGTTTCACAAGAGTTGACTATTCCTTTGAAATGGACTTTCAGTGATACGAACTTAAAAAGGTCAGTATGTTTTTATGGGTAATTCAGCTGGATGCATCATCCTCCTTACCCCAGAGCAGTGAGAAGTGCTCAAATCGAGTATGTTTTTGTCAAGTGGTAGAAACTCCTAGAAATGCAGTTGTTGAACATTGCTACGCCTGTACTGAATTATCGTTTGGCCTCACATAAGGAATTAGAGTTCTTGAGATTGGCAGGCAAAAAAAGCAGCAGTCTTACATAATTTACAGAATATTTGAGTTGTTTTTTTGTTGTTGTGGTAATAGTTTTCTGGTTTTTGTTTTCCACAAAATAAAATTTTCTGCTTTTCTTGGAATTCTGGCATTACTGTGATAAAAAAAGTTGATTTATGGAGAGAAGATGATTTTAATTTAGTTGTTTAAAGGCCTGTTTTCTATTAAAGGCCCAGTAATTAAAATGTGGGATGACTTAGATCATGCATGCATTATTTTTTTGTTAAATTCTAGCATGTTCTGAATCCATCTTCACTTGAGGGGCTGGAAGAATTCCCTGGATTTTGGGAAGAGGGATCCACAGCAG
>NW_008236764.1:1402508-1411919 GCF_000691975.1 Corvus brachyrhynchos
AATGTGAAAGCAGAGCATGCCTTTAGAAAGGAATTTTTGTGTGTTAAAGAAAATAATTTATTCAGTGTTGGATATTCACCCCTGAACAAAGCCTCTCCATCTTCTCTAACGACAAATGGGAATGCAAAAAGTACTTTAAACTTTCTTTGCAAGTTGGTGCCTGTGCTTCTTGGAGTAGGACTCTTCTTACATCATCTTTAATATTTCTGAGTGAGTTTTTGGTTGGTTTTGCAGAACATGCAATAGAAGTACAGGTCTCTGCAGTGAGCCCAGAGAAGATAAACTACAACCCAAGTTCTGAATAGCTGTGGAATTGGGAATTTTGTCTTGTACTAAAACTGGTGCTCTACTAGCTGTAAAACCAAGTATCAGTAAAGGAGGGAGTGGTGGGGAAAAGTTTTTTGTGATGGCTTGGCTTTGGTTTGGTTTTGTTCGCTTTTTAAGAAGGCTCAAATTAAGATGGATCAGTTGCAAAGTAATGAAGTCTGTTGGAGTTCAGCTGTTACATTCAGGTGGTGTTGGGTACCTGCAGCTGTCCTGGAGTTGTACAAGGGAGCCCTGCAGCCTTCCAGGACTGGGCTAAATCCCATTAGTGCCATCACAGGCAACGGTGTGATCAGTGGTTACTCCGGGAGGGCTCACACCCTGTGTGTCTGTACCTTGCAGCATTTCCATGTACTCCTGTACAAAAATGGGGGTGGGCGTTAGAAGTCTGGCAGCTGCATGAACATGGAGGAGTTACTTTGTTTGAGAGATGGGTGGCATTGAATCAAACTCCGTGGTGGAGTAGCAGGACAAACCTGGAAGTGGCTGTTTGCTATGTCAGAGGTGGGGAAAACTCCATCTGCCTCTACCAGTCTGACCTGGGGGAAAATAGAATCTTTTAAATCCCAGATGGGGCCGTGTGTTTCCTCTGGTGTAAGATGCATTAAGATGCATCTCAGATTGTTGTGCTGCTGGAAGCCTGCTCCAATAACTTGTCTCCTGACTGGCAGTGTGATGTTTGGGAGGTGTTTTCTAGTGACCTCGGCTGTAGGGTGGCTGAGCCTCCTCTTCGTGACTCCTCTCTTGGAGTGAGCTGAGCATTTAGAAGTGAGTTAGGGTGTGCATGTGGCTGAGATCCTGCAGATCCGCCATGACTCACACGGAGCTGCACCAGCAGTGCAGAGGAGCCTGTGTGGGAGATGTGCGAGCTGCTCCCAGCTGGTCTGGCTGAGAGATCAGCCCTGAGTGTGGTTGTGCAGCTTATCTGCAGGAGCCTGGGGAGCAGAAACCACAGCTCCCTGCCAAGCACAGGAGAGGAGGGGATTCTGCTTTTGCAAGTAAATCCCAGTGCTGATTCCTCATTCTGCACTTTCTATGTCCCTGGGTTTTGTGGTTCATTAGAAATCCTCTTGGCTCCTTGCCATGCCTTTTCACTCTCTTATCCAGCCTGTCTCTGGACTGCTGATTACTGACGCTGGTCCAGGCTCTCTGAGCTGGGGGGGAGTGTTATGGTCAGGCTGGGAAGACCTATGCTCCAACCCAGATAGTCTGGCGTGTTTACAGACACTGTGGGAGGCAGGGGGCAGAGGGGATGGGTAATTCCTAAAACAGGGCAGCCCAGTGGGCCAGAGCCTCAATAAAGTACAACTCTGCTGGGAGAGAGAGAGAGCCTGAGGCTCCTCAGCTCAAGAAGGGTAACAGGCCACAGGCCTGACTGTCTGTCCTGGATTCTCAGCCATGGCTTTGTCAGGACTCCATTCCTGAATCTGAGCCTGGTACACAGCCAGCTCCCTCCTTGTATTTGTTATGGCTTCTGTGTTGCCTATTGGGGACCCAGTGCTGCAGGTTTTCCCTTGCACTTCCCTTGCTGAAATGCTGGTGACAGCAGACCCTTGCCTGTGTCTGCGATTGCTGCTGTCTGCAGCTCCTGTTACAGGGTCAAAATGCTGTCCTAGGCATATCCTGAGCATGTGGACGAGTGCTTTTACTGTGCTGGCAACAGAAATGCTTTCTTTTGTTGAACTTAATCTCTCAGGCTGCCACACAAACTGGTGAGCTGGTTAGTTAGACACTGGCTGCAGCCCTCAGGAAGCCCTGAAAACGATGAAGCAGTGCCTGTAGGATGCAGGCACATCATGGGGCTTAGAAGCAGGGGAGCTACAGTTCTGAGAACACTCATGTCACCCAGAGGTGGGGCCTCTTGGCTGGATCCCTTTGCCTTCCTTTGATGGGTCTTCTCTCCTCCTGAGGAGCTCCCTCTAGAATGCTGCTTATCGCAGGTGGCTCCCAGGGCTGTCTCTCTGTGTGGAGGGTCCAGGGGGAGTCCTTGTGTGGGCAGAGTGTGGGGTGCTTTGGAAGTCGGGTGAAAATGAGGGTTTTTTTCCTGGGAGGTTTTGCAGTTTTGGCTGCTGGGGAAGATTGGAGTGACTCTTTTCTCCATCTTTCTTAGTCTCGTATCGCGAAGCGAGGAAGGAAGCTTGTGGATTATGACAGTGCCAGACACCACTTTGAAGCCCTGCAAACTGCAAAGAAGAAGGATGAAACCAAAATCGCAAAGGTAAAGCAAACAGGAGCATATGCAGCCTTCCTTTGTTTTTGGGAGGTCTGCATTTGCCTGCTGAGCAGCTTTTAAGTTTACCTGTACCTGTTCATTGTGTTTTCATAGAATTCATTCATATTGGAAAGGACCTTTAAGATCATTGAGGTGTTGTGAACTGGTGAGGTTTTGCTAGGTATTTCCTTCTCATTTATTTAGCTTTCCTGGAAGGCAGGATGGCCTCTGTTGGGTTGGTTCAGACCCACCATCATCAGTCTGCATGTCTTGGTGGCCAAATGCTTGGGTGTGGGTTTAGTCACGTGCACAGGACCAGTAACCTCTGGCAGAAAAGCCTGTATGCCCCTTGGGGAAGCACAATCTTGCAGTGCTCCAGAAAAATGTTCAGTTTGTCTGCTTCCTGGGATTCTGTCTCCCCATCCTAGAGAAGTGGTAAGCATTTGAGTGTTACTTGAGGTTGGTTGTGTTTGTGAAGTCCTCTGATATCCTAGGAGAGAGACTCTTAGGAGTGTGAGTGACAAGTACATTGATGGAAATGCACTCTATGCACACTTGATGAATGCATTCTGTTGTCTGTTGGCCACAACTACTGGTTAATAAATATGGCTGAAAGCAGAAAAATAAGTTTCCTCTTGTCAGGTTTCTTTCCTGTCTGTGAATAGCTTGATCCAGGGCTTGCCCAACACTCAAGTGAAGGGTTTTATTTTTAGTGAGATTTATTTTAATTAAAAATAAAGTTTACATTTTTAAAATGTAGCTGAAGAAGTATAATGGTGCTAATTTTGTTCTGGAGTAGGTGCTTGGATTGAATACTGCCCCTAAAATGAGCTATGGATTCCTCTTGTACCCTAAGTGTATTTGAACCCATGTGCTTCCCTTCACAGGACGCTTCTTGACACAACAGAATAGTCCAGGGCTGGGGAGACATCCTTAATTCTCTTCAGAGTGGGCCATGGTAAATTGTGACTCTTCAGGGTAGAAGCAGTACAGGAAAGAAAGACCCTGGATCTGTATCTTTTAACCAGGCTTATAAGAGTTGTCATCCTTTGCTTAGGGTTATTTCTGGTAGGGGGAAATACGAGCCATGTGTGAGATGCTGGTGTTTTTCCTGCATGGAAGAAATTAAGATGCATCTCCACCCTGTGTGGAGTGAGAGATGTGCATTTAGTGGCCACAGCACTTCTATTGTTAAGCTGCAAGTCATCAGTCATCTAGACTGCACTGCATGCACTGTGATTAACCTTGACAGGCAAAGGGGAGACAGATTGATGGCCCAAGTGTCATTGCATCATTTGTGTGGCAAAGCAAGTCTTGATTCTGTATGCAAGGCATGAGGCCCAGCTGGTTGTGCCTTCAATTCAAAGCAGTAATTCATTGTGTTTGGGGTAAGAGCAGAATTTCCCTGGGGCATGTTATTTTTATTGGTGTATGCCAGTGGAATCTTTGCTGCAGTGGAAATGGTTTTTGTAGGAATTGATCTACTCAGGTTGGTGCCTGGTGCTCTGCAGCAGAGGTTGGCTGACTTTATCACTGCTGCACTCACTGTTGCCCCAAATGCTCAGCTAAGATGATACAACAGGTATGCAAAAACGTGCAGTTCGAAGAGTGAAATATTGAGAGTTAGGAGTTGGTGCTCTCTTCCTGATTTAGCCTGTGCAAGGGTCTCTTAGTACTTGATTGGACTTTTCTCATTAGCAAAAACATGCACTGGATCAGATCTTTCCATCCTCAGTAGTTTAGGCCATAAACTCATGCTTATAAGCTCAGGATAATCTGTGACACGTTGCACTGTCCTGATCCTGCAAAGATGGGAGCAGCAAGTCCCAGGGAGTTACGTAGGTATGGTCTTCCTCCCAAGTGGGCAGTTTTTACTGCCCAGCCTGTGATCTGACATTTGCAGTCATGCAGCTCTGCAGGGCTGTGGGCAGCAGCCAGGGCTCAGTGGGTGCTCAGCTGCTGTAGGTACTTCACATCTCTGTTCTTCTGCCTGGAGTTTTGCTCCTGTGACCTTTGAAGTAGGGTTGTTCCAGCGTAAATTACTTTGGAATGTGATGACAGACCCCTCGGAAAGAGAAATTATGTTTCTGACACAGGATACAAGTGGGAACTGACTTGATTAAGGTTTCATGGTATAGTATCAGCAACAGCAGTGCAAATACTTTTTGGCACTACATGGTCTCTTTTTTTCCTTCTCTAATATATGGATGTTCTTTTCCCACCCAGGACCCCTGCTACTTATTGCTAAACTTACATCATCCTATTAAAATAAATCACTGTGGACTTTCAGCTGTTGCATGCAAATAATTATGGTGGTTAAATAATCCTGACCTCTCTTTAAGGAGCTCCAACTTCACGGCCATGCCTTGGAGTAGGGTTGTCTGTGTGCTAGGTCACTAACAACTGTATCTGTTGCTCTTACAGCTGCCTGGCTGGTCTGCAGTATCCAGCCCACACGGGAGCATTAATTACTGCTAAACTCGGCATGCTTCAAAGGATTCATAACTGATCAGTCCCAGGATGTTTGTTTTTTTCTCTCGCCTTGGTGATACTGGTTTGGCCCACTCTCTAAATACACTCTCTGTTGTGATTTTAATTTTTTTTATCCTAAAAGATACATGTTTGTGTCTCTCTTGTTCTCTGTTTATTTTTTTTTTCTTTTTTTTCCCACTCAAACATGCTCCCTCCCCCAGCCTGTTTCGCTGCTTGAGAAAGCTGCGCCTCAGTGGTGTCAAGGGAAGCTACAAGCTCACCTCGTTGCACAAACTAATCTGCTCCGAAATCAGGTGACTGCTGATCTACCTGGCTCTAACCCTGCATGCGCTATTTTGGGCTCTAGATTGTACCATGCAAGTAATCTCTAGGCAACGTTCACTCTAGTCCTCTCTGCTAAGTGTGTCCTTGACACTCCTAAGCCTCAGTGGGCACATGGAAGTTGCTGACCAGTGAATGAATCTGTGCCTGCCTGATTGATTTCTGGTCAGGTGTGTTAATACTGGACTATTGTTTTCTCCCCCTGAAATGAAATGTGGGTAAAGAAAGGCTGTGGAATAACTCCTAGACACAGGGTGATGTAGTACAGTTCCTCCAACTACTGCTTTCATTTACAGTTCCTCCAGTTACTGCTTTCATTTTGCTCTAAGAGAAGAAGTCAATTTTTATTGTTGCTGTTTCGAAAAAAGAAAAAAAAAAGAAATGCCGAAAAATTGGCTTATGGATTCATGTCATTGAGTAAAGTCAGAAAAAAATTAACATTGCGATTTCTATGACTGCTGAGTTAGGTTGCAACATTCTCCTGTGGTAAAGTCGGAGTTTCCCAAATGGGCACTGTCCTGGCTGTTGTGGTTTAAAAGAGTCATTTTTAGATACAATTTTGATCTGCACAGGAGACGAGATCAGGCAATTTGCACCCTGTGTGACATATTCAAACAGTTCCAGGCTGAGGTCATGGTGGTGTCATCTGGCAGAACTTAGGTTATAGCGTTTTGAGGGACGTGAGCAGCTCAGAGGAACTGCAGGGAATAAAAATTTCAATCCTACTTGCACAGAAGTGTGATTTCCTGATGAAATCTCCATCAATGTTTCTGTTGGAACACCTTAAGGGATAAGAGGGAGTTGTCAGAAGACAGTCAGTGAGAAGAAAATGACCAAGGGATAATAAATCCTTACCCAGACTGGGAGAGCACCAGTTACCTGCTCACAAGTTCCTGGTGAGCTCATCTGTTCTCATTCAAATGCTCCTGTATCTTCACATTCCTTGTCCTGGATTAATTGCAGTTTAGAAACACTGACTCTCTCTCACTTTATGAAGCCCCTGGGTTTTTCACAGTCACTTTATGACCCTGGATCAGGAAAAAGACTTCATTACCACATAAGTAAAGCCTGGGGAAAGAACAGCTGTTAGCAGCCCTGCTTAAGATGCAGAGCAAAGGGAGGAAATATGTATTCATTCTTGATTGAAGGGAGGACACATGGCAGGCTGCTGGGGGCTTTTCTTGTGCCTCTGCTGGCCCAGCTGGGAACTACCTGCACCTACGGTTGTGGTTCTTGACTGGTCTGACTGGTGGTATTTCTGGAGAGCTAGAAAACAGGTATGGGAAGTTTCTGAAGTCACAAATCTATAAATCAATCAGCTCTTGGGCATTTTTCCTCTTCTCAGACTTGGCTGTGGTGACTGGTATAAAAGCAGCATGCACAGATTGCCCAGAGAAGCTGCACCTACAGGTGCCCTCATCCCATTGCCTGTGGATCTTAGACAGGCTACCAAGAGTCACTCCATAATTTCACTGTACTGGGTGACTTTGCCCTAAAGTATGTTCAAGAGGCTGTGTACTCTTTCCACCCACTGTGGTGCAGGGGCGTTAATCTCCTAATACATAGCATTAATATTTTTGGTCACCACAGATCTTTTCAAAACAGTGCCTTTTATTCCTCAGCTAAGTAGTGCTATTGCCTACCCTAATTTTTTGTTTCTATTTGTATAAGAATTTGGCATTTTTTTCTTGGCTTTTTTCTTTATTTTAATTTTACTTTTGGTTGGAAACTAACAAATAAAAATGCCTCAATAAAGAACATAAGCTGTATTCTGAACCTGTAGGTTTTCCAGCTTGCCTTCACAAACATTAGCAGGTAGGCAAAAAAAGGCTTCAGTTTCTACATTTGTGTGATTGCAAGACTGAAGGTGTTAATGACAGCCCTAAATCTCATTAACCTCTTGATAAAACCAGGAGGGCTGATGACGCTGGATTTATTGAGAAGCTTCAGAATGTTAAGCCTAAAAAAAGTCTCCTTTTACCAGCAGCTGTGTTGCTGTCTCTTCTTGCCTGATAATTTTACAACCTCCATGCAAAAATGGGGTCAGTGAGATCTGATGTTTCTACTGTAAAGCAAAGTCCCTCCCTCCAGTGTGCAAACTGCTGGCTCTTTAGGCCTTTAGCAGATAATAACAAAAACAACACAGTGGGTTTTTTTTGTGAAGACTCCTGTGGGAGTTGCTGTTGCACACTCCCAGTTAGAAATGTTAGTGACTGCTTTTTGAAATAAAGAGGAAAATGGCTTAGAACAGCAAATTCTTGCCTTTTGACTAAACTCTGCTGACATGTTTAACACAGACTAAAAAGCAACATCCTTGGTGCTGCAGTGATAACAGAACAATATCTCTGTCTGAAAGTCAGCAAGTTGAGTCCTTCTGAGAGGCAGGTCTGGCTGGGACTGGTGGGGCTTGGCCCTGGAGGGAGTCTCCCTGCTCTCTTCCTTATCCCTGCCTCTTGGATATCTGAACTGTTTACTGAGCAGTGCCTAATTACCACAGTTCACAACATAGTCTTTGAAGTGAAATGGTCACCAGACTGCCTGAAAACACCAGTCTGGACATAATCAGACACTCAGGAGGGCTAAGATGTGTGGTAGTAGGGGAAGCAGTATGGAAAAATTGCCCCCCCACCACAAGTGAACTGGTTGTGCTTGGCACTCTGAGCCTTGGCTAGGTGGAAGGTCAGGAAAGCATTTATGTTGTCCAGCTCCTGCTTAAACCCCTTCCCCCTTTTAGGCAAGGAGAGGAGAGAAAGATTTTCTGAGATCATATTTCATGGACATGGGCATTATGTCCTTCTGCCTCAGTTTCCCCTCAGGGGGGCAAGGATGGCAGCTGAACCAGAAAGTGCACAGATGTGGCAGTGGGCTCTGCCCTGGAACCTGTCTCTGCCTTTCCCCGCCTCACTCCCTGAGCTGGCTTTTTCTCTAGAAGGGGTTTTGACCAGGCTGATGTCTGGCTTTGGCTCCAGCTGGAAGCAGTCAGGGCTATCAAGTGCCAGGGTTCTGGCTTCCAAGCAAAATAAATCCCACTGGTGAGAAGATCCCTGGGCTGACTAAGGACTGAAGAATTAATTCAGTGCTTTACCTGGGACTGAGAGTGCTAGCTGAGCTGCAGGCACTGAATGGATCCCTGATTCCTGCATCTACTCTAGAGTGAACGTTGCCTGTTGCTGATTTTGCCTTTGCCTCGGGATGTCACAATATTCACACATTGCTTTCTAGGTTCTTTGACCTTACAAACAGGTAAACGAGAAAAACTAACAGCTTTCAATGGTGCCTCGTCTCCCAGCTTTCACATCTCCTGGGTTGATTCTGGTTCCAGTATAGTTTGGAAATTAGAATAAGATAAAACTAAAGGGTGGACTGGTTGGGTTTTTTTTACTCTTTTTGAAATGGTTGCATTAGAAACATTCATTCATAAAGGTAGTTTAAGGCAGAATGAGTCTTTGTGGTCATTGTCTCTCATTCAACACAAACCGTGTCTCTGTTGAAAAGATTTTTTTTTGTTTGTTTTGTGCAAACCCTCTTGAAATGTTGAGTTTTTCAGTGAGTGTAGCAGCGAAACAGGGGTTTCTGGGTGGAAGCATCATGACCCCTTCTCCCCTTGCCTGTTCCTCACAAGGTCTGCTTAATTTCTGAATACTTCCCAGTTGTGTCTTTTTGTGGGAGAAACTTTCTCCTCTGATCTTGAGTACTGAGCCTTAGCCTTGTGTCTGGCAGCAATGAGCATCCTTTTGACAGGTGAAGCTAGCTGGAAGGCAGGAGCTCCTGTGTTTTGCTCTTGAGTCAGGAGAGAAATGGAGAGTGAAAGGATCCTACACTATATAGTGGAGAGTGATTCCTGTGAGGAACAGGATTCTGAACTGCAAAATATTTTTAAGCCCTTTCTCCCATCAATTCTGTCGTTGTATGTAACTGTCACGAAGGAGCAGTAAGCTGGATTTCTTTAATTAAGCTGACACAAAGAAGATAAAACTTGATTTCTTAGAAGGCGTAGGAATCTGACTGCAGGCTTTTAGGGAGATCCAGCTTCCATGGCTTGTGGCCTCTCTGCAGCAGCC
>NW_008236764.1:1411948-1424101 GCF_000691975.1 Corvus brachyrhynchos
GGGCACTTGTGCTGACCTTCCAAGTTGCTCATGGAGGGATTTTTCCATTCTACATCCCACTGGATGGTGGAATGCTGTGCTGTTATAGATTACAGAATAGAAACATCTTAATTTTAGAAAACTTTCAGTTTTAAGTCTGGGCACTGAAAAGAGAAAGAGGTCACCTAGAACAGATGTAGGAAAGGGCATATGCTTGTTGCTGGTGTCTGCTGTCAGCAACAGAAACCAGGATCGTCCTTTTTGTCACTGAAACCTGACAGAATTCATCCATTAGAGTTGGGATCTGTCAGTGTCTAGGTCCAATGAACAGATCAAATTTAAACTCTCAGCTGGGAGAAAGAGATCCTTTTTGGTGTTGGGGCCAACAGCCAGTTAGGGACTGTGCTTGTGTGAGACCACTGAAAACAAAATGTGCTGCTGAAGCCCTGCAGCCTGGCCTCCCGCTGGCACAACTCATGCTTTGCATACCCTTCCTTGCTTCTCCAGTCAGCTTTGTGGGAGAGCTGTATCAGCCAAGGATGCAGCCCTTCTCCCTTCCTCAGAAGAGATGGGGCTTTGGCATGACCTTACCTCAGCAGAGAGAGTCCCCACGAGGGGAGGTTCTTATCTAATGGCATTTGGGATGGATTTAAACTCTTTCTGAGACCTGGCAAGGGACAGAGGCCCCTATTACCTTCATCTGTATCCAAGCTGGAGGCTGAACTGCCTGATCAACTCCATTCAGTTTCTGAAGTCAGGGAAATTTAAAGAACTTAAAACACATTAGTGATTGTTTGAATTACTTGCTGAGTGTGCAAATGGGGAAATCCATTGAGAGAACCTGAGAGGAACACATTCAAGCTGAAGGGTCACCTGTGGTGCAACCCTGGTTCCTGGGAGACTCATTTGGGATGCTGGTTACCTCATGCCAGAATTTTGCCTGGTCTCCCAAAAAAGTCAAAAGAGTCACAGTTGTCCCAGTCCTGCAGGGTACTTGTCTGTGCTGGAGCTGACAATCTCCCTTCTCTGTTACTAAGGCTGAAGAAGAGTTAGTAAAGGCTCAGAAGGTGTTTGAAGAGATGAACGTTGATCTGCAGGAGGAACTACCTTCACTATGGAATAGGTGAGTGCTGGAAGTTTTCCCAAGGGCTGGTTGGAAGGAAGTGAATATCCAAGCTCTTGTATCACTGTTCTTCTTAGCCTGGACTGGGTGTCAGCTCTTTTTTTTCTGGATCATCTCCATCTGTCCTAGGATTCCCCCCAGCCACAGGTTCACTCTGTGCTTTACTTCATGATTTTCCTGAAAAACATGATTTTTTGCCACAAAGAGAAACTGTATTTCTCTGCTTTGCCTGCTTAATTCCTTTGCCCTACCAGGTCTGCTCAACTTTCTTGAAAGACTTGAGAGACCATGGTTTGCCATACCAGTGACTGTGGTGATGAAAAGGGAAGTGAAACAAAGACCAACTTTAGCTTGAGGGATGAACTGTAGGGCAGCAGAAGCTGATTTATGGGGAGGACACAGTGGAAAACTGGCAAAATCTTCCTAGGAGTGTCCCAGTTTCTTATTTTTAAATGCAGTGGTCATGTCCAGGTTGACAATGCTGGTCTGGGATGATTGAGAAAGCGGGCAGCAGCACGGTGAGAAAGCAAAGTGCTGATATCTGCCTTCACTCCCCATTCTACCCAGCCCGAGTCAGGACTCCTTGCTCAGCCTGCAGGCCTGGCTGGAGAAGGAGCTGGGAGGGATACAGGCATCTGGGTGGTTCCCTGTGCAGAGCCATGATGCTGCTGGCCTTGGACAGCTTCCCCCTCCTGCTGTTGCTCCTTCAGCTGGGTGCTGGTACAAAAAAGGCCGTGGGCGGGCGGGCCGCAGGCAGCTGCTGGGATTTTAAGGTGCCACAGGTTTTTCACAGGCTCCTGCTATCCAGCTGATCTTTCTGCTTCCCTGTTGCTCTCTGAGCTATCCTTTGCTTTCTTACTCTCTCTGCCCCTGAAGCAAAAGTTCATGCTTTTTTGCTTCCCCTGGTGCTGGGACTTCTGGATGAATTACTATCTGTCCCCCTTCTAATTCCCCCAGCTCTGCCAGCACTGTTTGCTTCAAAGCCTTTATCCTTTTTTTCTTTCCATCTTTCTACTGCTTGTGCTCTTTTTTTTTTTTTTGTGTTCTTTTGTATTTTTCCTTTCTCTTTCCTCCCCACCCTATACCTCACTCTCCCTTTAGCCAGCATAAATTCAGATCCTGTCCTACTTGGTCTCCTCTTCCCCCTGGACACATTTGCCCTGTGCCTGGCCTTTGCTCCATCATTCCAGCCACATTTCCCTGCCACTGTCTCTTCTCACATGTACCATACCTGAGAGAGTTAAGTTCAAATGGGAGTGGTGGGTGGGAGGTAGCAGAAAGGGCAGGATTGAAAGGTTTTGAGAGAGCATTGTGTCCATTAAATTCTTCTGTCTCTTGTTTTTCATTTGGCAGTCGTGTTGGTTTCTATGTCAACACATTCCAGAGTATAGCTGGCCTAGAAGAGAACTTCCATAAAGAAATGAGCAAGGTAAGGCAACTAACAGCTTATCATACTTACTGTCTCTTCACTGTTAATGAAAGAAAAACAAAACCCAAACTCAAACAAACAAACAAACCCCAAACAAAACAAAGAAATAAAACCAAACAGAAAACCCAGAATAAAACAAAACCAAAGACAACAACAAAAAACTCCCAACAAACAAACAAAAAACTCCAAAAACCTCAGGCTAAAAAACAGCTGGAGAAAATCACCCTATGTTGGAGAATAATACAAACCCTTAGTTTTTTTCTGAGCCACTTGGGACAAAGGCAGTCTGACATACAAATGTGAAGGGATGGAGCACAGAGAAGAGACCACAGGGCCATGGGCAGCAGTGGGGAGTTCATGGCACTTGACAGCACTCTTTTGCAGATCCACAGAGGAAAGGGAAGCCACTCTCAGACCCCTCTCTTGCTGCCTTTTTTAGTTCATGTATATTATGAATCTGTAACCTATAACCTGGTCAGGCTAAGCATGATATCTGTTTTCTTCCTCCTCTGCTGCCTGGCAGCCAGTTGCTGTGTACCCTCATTGTACACATGTGTGGGGTTAAAAACAGCAGGGAGTCTGCAATTAAGCTGAAGACTGAGATCTGCCTCACTCCAGTCCCTCAAAAAGGCTCTCCTCCACAGTACCTCTCTGCTTTGGCTTCTTTCCTGCCCTGTGACCCCAAAGAAGGCATTTAAGTACGTAGCATGGGCCTTATATGGGCTACCAGTGTGCCTTGAGTTGGCAATCACAACAGTAAGCAGTGTTGGCAAGCCAGATCCTGGTGCTGTGTGGCACCCAGAGGGAGACCTCAGGACCAGGTGGGAAAGTCCCCTATTGGCACTGTCATTTATAAATACGTTCTTGTTCTTTCAGTTAAGAGCTAGAGAAATCCTGAATTCCTTAGGTCTTTATGCTGCTTTCAAGACTTGAAAATGTAAATGTTGCACTAATCTTGAGGAAGGACTGAGAGCCCAGTTGGGAAACCCTTATATTCCCTCTGCTCCCTAATGTCATCCTGACAACAAAACGGCCACTAAGCAACAGGAAACATTATAGTCCTTCAATTCCCAGCAGTCAGGGGCCCTCTGCCTTGGTGTAACACATCAATTTTGAGCTCTGCTGACATTTTATGGGGTCTTTTCCAGTTAATAGCCTGCTCTTCTCCACTGAGGGATGAACTAAGTGTTAAGAATAGGGAGGATTGTTATAATTATTAGTTCGTTGCTGTTAACGTACATTCAACAAAACATGGGAAAAAAGCTTGTTATACAGGAATTCTCTTCTTGTATGATTTTTCTTGTCTGGATTTTTTCTTTCTTGAGGAATTTTGTATGAGGGCAGGGCTTTTGCTTTGTTCCATAAGAGCCATCTGTTTCTTATTACTGCTACAGCATCCAATTAATTGCTGGTGTTGCCTGCACAATGCCTCCAGCATTGATTGCATGGGATCCCTCCTCCTACCAGTGATAAATCCGGTGTCTTGTCTTGTTTATGGATTGGCTGTTTCAGAAAAGGAGTGTCTATGACTATTGCAACCTTTGGTGCCAGAGTGTTTAACCCCTAATATTGCATTTCTGCAAAGATATCCAGGTTCTGCCCAAGCCTAGATGGCCCAGGCAGCTGGTGAAGTTAAGGCTTATTCCCCTGAAGTCCAGCTGCCTTTGGCTCCATGGTTGAAATGGCCATATCCCAAGCTTTGGTAAGCAGGCCTGAGGAACAGCTTTTGGCTGCAAATCCAGAGTGAAGCTCCAGCTGTAGCACACAGATCTTAGGTAAACAGTCATCCTGCTTCTGCAGTGGTACCTGGCAGCACAGTGGTGGGCCCGGGTGATAGAGAAGCAAAGAGGGTGATCTGTAAGGAAGACAGAGCATTCATTCCCAGAGATGCCAGCAGCTCTTTGACAGCTCAAGTGCTGTAGCACTGCGTACCCCACAGAGAGGTGGAAATGGATTTAGGGTTGTCCTCTCTTGAAAAAGCTGAGGAAGTGTGTGTGTCCAGCCACAAGCCTGTGTTTGGTCAGTCTGTGCAGCCCAGACTCTCTTCTGGCATCCAAGCTATTTTCTCATTCTTTTTCTGTCTTTTGTTTTTTGTATTTTGCAGTTGAACCAAAATCTTCATGATGTCCTGCTGGGTCTAGACAAGCAGTACTCAGGCAATGCCTTCCCTGTTAAAGCACAGCCCAGGTCAGTAACTGTGGGTAGTGTCTTTCCCTCAGCAGGGAGGTGGGACAGGGATGTCTCTGCCCAGGGGTATTGAAACCTCCAAGTTGTCAGTTGCGAGTGATTTGCCCACCTGCCAGTGCCCTCCTGAGACTTCCTAGAGCCATGCCCAAGATTGCACTTGGGGCTGGGTGACACAATGCAATACCCTCTTACCTTTCTAGGATAGCATCTGGAGGCCTAAACTTTCACTAGGTGCTGATATTTAGGCACCTGACTCTCAGCTCTGCTTTTTAAAGTCTAAATCCAGCTACTGAGCTGCCCTTCCTTCTGGGTCCAGTTGCCCAGCACCTGTCCTGTTCTTTCCCTCAAAAGCTCCCACCTGCAGCTTGTCAGCTTGAGCACCAAGAGCCCATTTCCCCAGCCCCTTTGGCCCTCCAAACTTGGAATCACCATTTTGCCAAAGCCTTAGCCCATCCTGTGTATCCAGCTGAAGTGTGTTTCTCCTTCCTGGGTGTTGCAGAAGTAGTTGCAGCCTCACTAATATGAGGCCTCCCAAACTCAGAGCACTTTCAATCCACTTGTGTGCAAGGAGTGAGTGTCCTCTGGGCCTTCAGTTTTCTTCCCTCAGCTGGGTCCTGTCCTGTATGTTTAAGTGCAACTCTGCACATTCCCTAGCACTGAGAAGGGAGGGAGAGGTTAGGCTTTGGATTAGGTTGACTGGGTCCCATCCAAGTGCATGAGTGATGAAATAGTGTTGGGCTCCGACTTCCAGCTGCTGCTAATCCCACGTGCTGGGTGAGCAGGAGCACAGCCCAGGTCCTCAACTGGTGTATTGATGGAGGGAGGTGGTGAAGTCAGCATGAAGTAAGGGCAAGCTGTGGCCTGAGTGCATTGGTTTGGAAAGGGTAGATTGGCTGTTGAGACCTCTGTGCTCCCTCGTCTCTCCTCCCAGTTTAACCTGTTGCAGTCATGCATAGATGACTTGCGTCTCTTCTTCCAGCATTCTTCCAGTGTGGTGTTTGTGAGCTCTAAAGAAAGAGGAAATTTGAGTTGAATTTGGCCTCTGAATTTTGGATTGCTGACAGTGCTGCTGTAGGAATGCTACTTGTGAAAATAATGTCTTCTTCCCAAGTTAGCGTGTGGTGTCTGTCGATCATCACAACCCAACCAGACTGAAACCTTGTGAGGAGGCTGTGGTGCCCATCTTCTTGCTGCCATGGGCTGTGTTGTCTCTGTTAGCAGCGTCCTCCAGCGTCCTTGGAGGAGGATGAGGTAATATGACAGAGGAAGGTTGTAGCTATTGCTTTGCCCAGCTCCTTCTTCCTCCTTTCTCTATTCCTCAAGGAACTGATTGTAGGCAGCAGTGACTACCTGGCCCAGAGGTGTTCATTGCTGTTGTGGCAGGAAGTTTCTGGCCTTAAAGAGCTTTCAGTGAACAAATTGCCTGTCTTTACAATTCCTGCCCCCCCTCTTTACAATTCCTGTCCCCCTTCAAACTGCTAGCTTCCTCTGGGGCTGTAATGGGTGTCTCAGCTGCAGTTCTGTGCCCTTTGGCTGGCTATGAGACCACATGACCCTAAAACCCAAAACTGAGTGCACGCACAGAGGTCCCTGTGTGGGCAGCAGTCTGAGTGCTGCTGCTTCATCACCTTCTCGCTGCATCTCAGCTGTGATGCCAGACCTGTCCTAGAGTGACTCTTCCTCCTGAGCACAGTGGAGTAGGGTGTTGTAGGAGGATGTAGAAAAGGTTTGCCAGGCTAGTTTTGCAGTGACCAGGAAATGCTGTGAGGCACTTCTTTGTCTACTGCACACCTGGCCTCTCATTGTGGCACTGGGCTGGGGTGAGTGTGCAGGAGGAAATAGCCCTCACTCATCTGATGGCTTATTGGGGTCTGCAGTAGGAGCAGATGCTTCCCTAACCCTTTCTACTGGGAAGGGGACTGGAGGTTGATACAATGGCAGGAAATGAATGAGGAGGTGTGAGAAGAGAGGCAATTATCTGTGCGCATCATTATGGCATTCATGTGAGGCCCTACAGAAATACTGCTGTGGCTGATGTCTCTGGTGCTGGCAGCGTAGCACAGTAGCACAGAACAGCTGGTATATTTCTGGGAACCTCAGACGTATGTTTGGGATTTGTTTCTGAAAGAGTTGGAACATTCAGGGCTCAGATGCCTAGAAGACTGAGGAGATCTGTGGGATTATCCTAGTGTGATTGGACAAGCTGGAAAAAGACGTGGTAGGAAAGCTGCTGATCAGGTTCCATGTGTAAGACTGCACAGACTGCATGAGGAAAGAAGAATGGGGAGCTTGTTTCTTTTGCAGCAATATGCACAGGGGAGAGTGAGGAGCTGTGAAAGAACATGTACAGTACTCTGGTGCTCTATACAGTTTCCTTTTTCTTCTTCTCCCTGTGCACCCTGGCCCCATATTCCAAAGTGCAGGGGAAGTTCTAGTTTCCTTACATCTATCTATGTATCTATGTATCTATGTATCTATCTGTGTATCTATGTATCTATCTATCTATCTAGCTATCTGTATATATCTTTGACAGGCATAAAGAACCACCTTCTACTTTCTCCAAACCAGCTCATAGCTTTCTAGGAATGAAGGGAAGTGTGTGTGCGTGGGTATTCATATGTGTGTGAGAGAGAGGAGATCCTGTCATCTTAATTACAGCAAGTTTTGCGGCACCAAATAAATGGGTGCTTGGAGCTTAACTTTTCCTCCCTGGTTTGACTGTGCCATCCTGTAACTGAAATGATTTGCGTGCCATCCTCAACAGAAAGAAAACTAAACTGTTCGCCAGGCTGAGGAAAAAGATGAGCAGGTACCGGTACGGAGAGCAGCATTTCGATACGTGTTTGATTTAGTTCCTAAAACTGGAGAGGCTGTTGCTGGACTCTAACAGCCTGGCACGTGTTAACCCTGTGGTGGGAAAGGGGTCCTTTGCATGATATGATGTGTTCATGGCCTGCTGGGTCCTGCTGAGATCTCTCTGTGTCTGGATAATCCCATTAACTGCTTGTGTGAAAACTCAGGCATTGTCTGTCCAGTTGTTTTTGTGTGATGGAAAATGCAGTGCTGGGTTTTCCATGGGAAATAAAATCAATTTTGGTGTTTAACAGCTTCTAGTTTTACCTAGTGGGTTTGTTCTTTTAAACAGGTCTGAAATGCTGCATTCTCATCCCTTGCCTGGCCAGGGAGAACCAGTAGGCAGGTCTTTCACACTCAGAAGTCCTATCCTATCTACCTGTTGCAATTGGGAGAATGATGAGGTGGGAGAATGATACTTCTGGCTTTGCTCCTTACTTGCTCTGTTCATGAGGATCCTCACTATCTTGCTCCATCCATTTAAAATTTTGTGCAGGGCTGGAGGAGGAGGAAGCCTCTTGTATAAAGACTAGTGTCTGCATCTTGCCTTTCAAAACAGTGGTGGCATTGATTGACTGGATTGCTACAATGCCCGGAGTTACCATGGGTCAAGGACTCGGACAAGAACATGCTATGGAGCAAAGTGGGAATTGCTGCAGAGTGACATGGAAAATTCCTCTAAATTTTTGTTTTTCTTACTCCTTGTGTTGATACTTCCTCCATGGGATCCTTATAGGAAGGAAAAAAAAAATTATAATTGTCAAGATGGTGTACTGCCAGCAATAAGAGACAGTGCCGGTGGATTGGGATCCTTGTTTTTCTGATCTGGTGTCCTGCTGCCTACAGCAAGTCATGCAGCCCTTCTCTTTGTCTCTGCTATGCATACTTAGTAAAGTGGGAGGTTGGAGAGTGAAGAAGGGTAATTTTGCAGGGAAGCTGGTGGTCAAACTTAGATATTTGTATCCTCAAGTTAAAAGTAGTAAAGCAATATATTGTGCTGTTACTATTCTGAGGTTTTCTACTGTAGGAAAAGGTGGCTTCACTGGAGTACTTCTCTGGATGTCTGTCTCTGGTCTTGGTTGGACCAAGTGTTGGACCTGGTGTTGTACCTGGTCTAATATTTCCAGTCACTGAGAATGGATGGATTGCACAACAGAAGGAGAGCTAGTAAATCTCCCCTTGATGAGCTCTACTCACAATGTGCTCCTGCTCTGCCTTGGTAAAGTCTAACTGCCCCAGCAGTTAAGGTGCCTGACCTGGGCTCTGCTGGGCGTTTCTGCTGTCAGAGCAGCTGCTGGGGTCACAGAGAAATGTGCAATCCCTGCTGCAGGGAAGGAGGATCTGGAACTCAGTCAGTCTTTGATCTGCAGCAAGAATGTACATTTGTGCCACCATATGTTTAGGTGTGTAGGTTCTTTTTTCCTTCTTTCTCCCACCCGTTCTTTTAATATTTTTTTTATTTTTAAATAATTCTCCAGCATGCTCTGGTGGTAAAAAATTAATTACCTTTGACTTAAAGGCCCAGTGTGAGCCTTAACTGAGATGCCAACCTTTTTTTCTCCTTTAACTTGAGAACTTTGCAGGAGGTAACTGATCTGTTTTTACCATATTGGAGAGTAGGTTTTATCCTCTGATGTAGGATTGTTACAAGTGCAAGGGAAACTCATCTGCAGATGTTAGTCTGCCCTTCCAGAACAAATGAGGCAGCGCCATGGAGTGTCTGGGAGCTCAGCAGCACTAAAAGAGGCTGGGGGATTTTGACTTTCCCTTCAGCTGCATTAGACCCAGCTCTCTTTCCAGTTCTCTGTTTGCAGAAGAAAGTTGACACGCCTTTCCCTTCCTTGCCTGATATTACTGGATTTGGCATCACTTCCCAATTGCTCATGGGAAGGAAAAAGAGCAATGACCTTGTTGTTTTGGCTTGCTTTTACTGTGGTGCTCGTGTTTGGTCAGTGGGTAGAGTCCCCACAGTTGCTTTTTCCTGTGTTTCCTGGAGAAAGCAGTTAGCTGGAGGCAAATCTTTGCTCTGTGTGGGCAGTGTGTGCTCCCTGGGGACACGTGAAGGACAGAGGATCCTGGTGACCATCTCACTTGACGCTGGTTGCACTGGCTAAATCCCTGCAAAGCGACAAGTGCAGGAATGAAGGTGCCGCTCCGGGGGCTGAAAAAGGTTCAGCCAAAATTAGCACTGGCATTTTCCTAGGGGGACTGGCCAACACATCAAACAAGCTGTAAATAGTAGTGACTTAATGAAGGCTTTAGTGTGGGGCCCTCACAGCCCAATTTCTTCCCCGTGTCCTACAGGGACTGACTCACATGGGAGCCTTTTACCAATATATCTCCAAATTAAGTCCCTGCCAGACACCAGAAATAAGGCACTCCAAAGCTGTTTCATGGCCTTTAGAAAATAAGCCTGAACTCCTTTTTCACTGGGAGAACTGGCCTTTTGAAGTCCCTAGAAGGAAAAGTCTACCCTTGTCCTGGTAGGCCAGCTGATAGCCAGCAGTGCCAGTATTCCTGGTGTAGTCTGGGAAGTTCTGGCACTCTAGATGTAGATCACTGTGTCCCCCATCTTCTCCAAAGTGCTTTCAGCTCCTGGGGAGGTAACAGGTAACATGTACTTTTTTTCCCCCCAACTCTATCTAGCATTAGAGGATGTTTTTTGACATTTCCTGGTGTTTCCTGGTGACTCCTGTTTAGATCAGGACTTTACCGTCACCCTCCAACCATTACTACTTCTAATCTATAGCACAACTTGGTAAATTTTGCAGAATTCTTTACACAACCCCTGTATTGAAGTGATTTCTGGGAACTTCCGAGGAAGAACACGGTTCAGTCAGACTGAAGAGCTGCAGGGGTTGGCATACGTGTTCTTTAGTCTCTCCTCTTCCCTTTTCCTTCTTCATTTCCCTCTTCCTCCCTTGGTGTGTGTGTCCCTGGTTGAGAGCTGCTGGCAGAGAATGTCACTGGGTTTGTTGCATCATGTTGGTGTGCTGTTGGCATCAGTGTCATCAGAAGTGTCCAACCTGCATGTGGACCTGAGAAACAGTGCTTTGTGGGGAAATGTGCGTGTGGGGTGTGGGTATGGGTATGGGGAGAAAGTGGGGGGAATGGGAGAGGGAGAAATGAATGAAGAGGGACTGGAATGGGGAGCTTGAAAGCTGGAATGCTGAGCAGGGTGAGATGCTTGCTTGTAAGAGGAGGTTTGTTGAAATGCCTTGCTATCCCTTCTTCCTCTTGATATCCCCCACTTGTAAACAAATGTTTAGGAATGAGGCCATCATGCATGTTGGCCAGTGACCACAACTCAGGCATCCAAGTGTGAGTGGATGTACATGTCTGAGGCTCTGGGCTCTCTTGGGACAGAGCAAAGTAATAAATTACTTGATCTCCCTGAAGAATCAGATCTGCCTTGCTTTAGTCCTGGGTCTATGCCAAGATTTAGTGTCTCAAGATGTAGGAAAGGATCTGTTTCTTTCAGCTTCTCTCAAGGCCTTGAATTTTACAGGAACTGTGACTTTTTAAGTGGAGTCAAATATCATTCCCTGTAGATGAGGTTGCACAGCCCTTTTATTATATTTTCATCTGTGCATGGTTTTGCCAAACTGTAACCACTTCTGCTAAAATATCCCCCAGCAGTGAATTGTCGCTATTGAAATTCTCTGGTAACCAGCTTATTACTAAATCTCTCATGATTCTGTATTTTGAAGCAGAGACTTCACACCCAGCCAGGGCACGCCTGTAGAAAAATTGGGGAAAGGCATGTGCCTCTTGCCATTCCTTTGAAAATTCTGCCCAAATCTGTCCAAGCTGTGAATCAGCAAATGCCTTTGGCATATGCTTCTTGCATGTTAATTCCCTGAAGAATCCCTCTTGACTGTGTGTCAGTCTTGGAATAAAGACCAACTAGGGATACATTTCATAATAGAGAAGTCTCTATTAGTAGCCAGAACCTCACCGTTCCTTTGCTGTCTGGAATGATCTGTGAAACCTCTGGCTACCTCTCTACTAGCTTAGCCAGTTCATACCACATCAAGGAACAAGATATTTTGTGATTACAGCCTTAGTTCAGGTGTTGTGAATCTATCAGTCATAACCCATGCAGGTGTCCATAGACTACCACACAGCAAATTCTAATCTGTGGGATTTAAAACTAAATGGGCAGCACTGAACTCCTTTCCCCCTCTGCTTCCCCAGTATTAAAGACTATAATTTCACATCAGGCACTTACATTAAAATCTAGCAAAATTAAGGATGCCTGGTTGTTTTTTGTTTTTCTGTGTTTGAGGCAAGCATTATCAATTCTGTAGGAATGTAGTGAGTAGCCTGCTGCAAAGTAATGCTGCTGCAGTGTGTTGGACTGCAAGTGACTCAGCAAAGATGCTTCTCAGAAGCTCCAAATGTCTTCATTGCGTGTCTGGGCAGTGAAGCAAAGAGATAATGGAAGCCACTGATCTGTGCTGGTTAGCACAACTCCTCCTAGGCCTGGCTCAGACTTCTCTCTCTCTCTCTCTCTCTCTTTCTCTCTCTCTCTCTCTCTCTCTCCCTCTCTCTCTCCACCCTTCACTCACCGAGCGCCACC
>NW_008236764.1:1424208-1433672 GCF_000691975.1 Corvus brachyrhynchos
CCCTCTCTCTCCCCCTCTCTCCCCCTTTCTCTCTCCACTTCCTTCAGTGACAGCACCCCAGCGAAAGCAAATAAAAGCCCCTCGCCTCCACCAGATGGATCTCCCATCACCAGCCCTGAGACCAAGACTGTCAACCATGAGCTGGAACCATCCACTTTGGAAGCACCTGGGGCCAGCATCCCAAAGTCACCGTCTCAGGTAGTGTCCCCATGACATTGACCATGTCTCTGCTGATGGCACAAGCTCTGTGAGTCAGACATCCATCAGTTGTTTTTTTAGACCTCATCCTGCTATGGAGCACACAGAATACGACGTGATGGTTGTTCTCTTTTCACTGCTTCCTGAGAAAGTTCCTAAGAATGCAAGTTGCTTATTGGCCATCTTTATATCATAAGAACTGAGTGTCTTTGAATGGTTTCACTGGGGGAAGGCCAGTAATACATTTCACTGTCTGGTAGGATGGCCAAGAAGATCCAGGGAGGATGGAGTTGTAGCTAAGCGAGGAAGTTTGTTCTTTACATTTGAATTAACCTGTGGAATTCAGTGGTCCAGTTTCTTCTCAAGAACTTCTGTAGCTGAGGAAGGTTAAAATAAAAAAGCTTAATATTGTTAAGGAGAACATCGGTACTTTGGATGATGTTTCACTTTACTATCAAGATAAAATATTATGCTTAAAAAAAAAAGGGGATTGTATTTTTATGCTATGAAGAAATTAGGTGGGTTCCAGGAAGAAGATAGTCCATTGTATGAAGTCTGATACCTTCCATATGGCCTTTGTTAGGCCTTTCCTTACGTAGGAAATATCCAGCAGCATGTTCAAAACAGTAGATGTAGCTACTCAGCATATCATATAATATGTTTTGCTTTGGGATGATTAAACATTTACTTCCTCTTCCTGTCCCTTTGTTGCTGAGCGGGGGAAAAGCTTAGTAGGGGAAAGTAGTAACTAGGCCAAATTTAATGTTGGGTTCCCATGCTTGTATCTCAGTAAGTGGGGCAGTAGCGAGTAGTCTTCCAGGAAGAGTTAAAGCTAAGAGGGATTCTGGCCAAACTGGTAAGAAAACCCACTGCCTCTGAAAAGAGATGGGTGCAACCCAGAACTTCCTTACTGTTCCCATGCATAGCAGCATGGTTCCAAATCCAAGACTGTGGGGTAGGCTTTCTCCTGTTTCTCGATAGCCTCTCACAATATTTTTCTCTTCCCTGCATTTTTGATTTTTAGGATTATTGAGGGGCAGGAAGGGGATGTGTGGCAAAATTTCTTTTCCAGCTCTGTGAGATATGTGGATGCCTGGCACTGTCTTTTCAGGACTGCTCCAGGGTCTCTCTCGGCAGTGTAGAGCCTGAGAGTGGCTTCACTACCAACCTGGTTAGGATCTTTGGAGTAGGCTGTGTGTATGGGGGAGAGAAGATAGGATATCCAGAATTGCCTTTCTGTTGCAGGTTTCTTCGGGTTTTTTTCCCCCCTCCAGAGATTTCCAGAACTTGATTAAAATTTGGAACAAGAAATCATACAGATTTATTAAGCTGTTCACAGCAGACTTCACTCACCCTGCCCGTGGATTCGTCTCGCTGAGTTTGGCTTCTTCCCTTTCCTTTAAATAGCACACATAACCCTTGTTTTTGCCAGCCTGCAAGTGCTTTCTCCTTCACTTGCTGCCTGCCTGCCCGCAGGAATGGGGCTGGAGGCACCCCTTGACGAGCAAGCAGGATATTCCAGCGCAGCCCTGGCTTGGATGGGCCACAGGCAAGACTGAAATGGTATTTGCAGCGAATGCTGCCACCGCCTGGCAGCTCTTTCCCACTCTGTGCTTAATTCATCCCCCCGGGAGTCACTAAGGTGAAGAGCAAGAGCTCCGCTCTGTATTCACAGTAGCTGCTAAGAGATTGAGCTGGCTCCAGAGGGAGGGAAGACAAAGGCAGGAGTTCCACACTCAGAGCCAAGCCTGGTGTCTGTATGGATAAAATCTAGAAACCAGGTGTGTGTCGGCTTGCCAGCCAGCTGGGAAACACCAGTGTCTGCTCCCTCAACAATGCCCAACCTTAACACTGAAATCTTCACAGGTGTCATTACTTTTGACCTATGGGTAAGTGATTTGTTCAGTGGGCCTCCAAGGGAGGCTGAAGGGCCTCACCTTCTATGGGAGGATGGAGCATAAAGCAAGAACAATTCTCTGGCCTCTTCATGTCTGAAATACCAGTGCAGAGTGTAAGCAAAGGCTGTGGAGAGAAAGACAAAACCAGAAGTGACCAAATAAATGCTAACTAAATTTTGAACTATTCCCTATACAAAAAAAAACCCCAAACCCAAACTCTTTTACTGTCCTTTAATTCTTAAAAACAGTTTATTTCTGTGTTTTGGAATAAATGAATGCTCTCAGCTCTCCACAGAATAATTTGATGATGACACAGGACTTCAGGGAATCTGTGAAACTTAAAAGGTCAGACTTCTGCTCTCAGTTACACCACTGAAACTCTATAATGAGACTTTGGAAATCAGTGCAACTATGTTGAATTTGGGCAGATAAAGCTCTGTGGGATCCAAGTCAGCAGAAAAATTTAAGAGGATTTGTTTTATTTTAGGCAACAAAGTTGTTAGTACATGATGAATTCATGGGTATAACTCAACATCAATATGCAATCATCTTGTCTTTGAAATGTGGTTTTAGACTGCTGTTGGAAGTAATGCTGGATAGTGTGGACGTGGCAATTTTCAAGTCACTATTGCATTGGAATGAAGGAGACTGACTATATTAGAGGAATAAATAGCAGAAGAATTGTGATATTTTTAACTTGAGAGTTAGTAATTGGAGCCTTCCATTTCTGCAGAGGGTGGTTCTGTTCTGAGAACAGCATTTCCCTGAAATTTCTGGTCCCATCTTGCAACTGTCAGGCAGGCGGTTTTCAGGAAGGGATTGTTCTCACAATGGACACACCACCTTCTGCAAACAGTGAAAAGTTGAAAGTGAACACACTTGTTTCCATTATTTCCCCTAGCTAGCTATTCAGGGGAAAAAAAGTGTGTTTTCATACACAATCACTCTCTCTAAAGTAGGTTAATCCAAGTAGAAAACTGGGCATGTCCTTAGAAATCTGATTAAAGGCCTTGTAGAACTCATTTATGTGCTGGAGGACAGGCCTGAGAGTAATGGATTTCTGTGTTTCAGATCTGGGCTTGACACTGATAGACTGGGTGCACATTGTCAGGTCTCTTGAGTCTTGCTGCCTTGGGTGCAGTAAGAAAATCAAGTAGCTATAAAACTTCACTGTAAATGGAAGGCATTGTCATTGCTTGAGCATTGCTGTGATGCTGGGAACTTGCATGGCTGATTTGTTCCCACACAGCAGCCGCTCCTCAAAGTCTGATTTGATCTAGAAATGATCATTAAGCCTTGTGCACAGCAAAATATGAAAAGTATGTGGATGGGTTGATCTAGGGAGGGTCTTCCACAGCTTCCATGGGGTTGTGGATGCAGTGTGAGGCTGAGTCTTTAGCATGATGAGGGGTATTAGAATGGGTTAGAGTTACAGGGTGAGGTAGTTTTATGTATTCACTGGGATCTCCATTTGGGAAACATGACTTCATTACTGTCAATGCTCACTGGTGAAACTGAGAGCAGAGTTGGGCTCACAGCAGTCATGGCTTCTCAGGAGTTTGAGTTGTTCTTGCCTAAAGCCAAGATGCCATTAAGAGCTCCTGCAGACCTTTCTTACAGCACGCTGCTAACCAGTGCACCAGGGAGCCAGTACTGGGCAGATCAGTCTGTGCTCATGGTCACCTGCCCATTGTAGGACAAACGGAGTCTGCTCTCCCGTTCCCTTAGGTACGGTAAGTACGGCAAAGGGAGGCAGCGCTGGCCTGTTCTGTTGGATCATGTTCTCAGTAATTGATCTGCTCCCTTCCCAGTGGTTCTTTTGAAGGTTGCACATGCTTTAATTATGTATGCATGTCCTGTCAATGCATATTAATTGTGTTACGCTTCTCCTCTGCAGAGGGAAACTTGCCCGTGGCTGAAGTGTAACTAATGATGCCAAACCTTCTCTGGAGGCGTGTGGTTATTTATTTTGTTTTGTTTCAATTCAGCCCTTCACCTCTTCCCCTCATTTCTTCAGATGGAGTTGATTGGACCCTGCTCTGTGCCAGTGGTTGTGATTTCCCTCACCTTCAGTTTTTGTGACTAACCTGGTTCCTGTCTTTGGTTTTTTTGGGTGTCGCCGTCTGTGCTGTGGCCATGTGCTCACTTGCATGCAGTTGAGGAAAGGGCCTCCGGTGCCTCCGCCTCCAAAAGTCACCCCCTCCAAGGAGATCAAGCAGGAGAACATCATCAGTCTGTTTGATGACAATTTTGTCCCCGAGATAAGTGTGACAACCCCTTCGCAGGTTAGCTGCTATGCCCTGCCTAATTTTTCTCTGCTTCTGAACTCTTCCTTCAGACCTTTCTTCTCTTTGGAGGTGTCAAGCCATGAAACCTGGTCAGGTGAAGGAGGAAAGCAAGCTCAGCATTGGACCTCAGAAGGCAAACGATTACTTAGGAGCTAACTTAAAGGGAAGAGTACCTAAAAGGCAGTACCACATTGCCCTTTGAGAGCTTTCATAGAAGAAACAGAAGAAATGCATCTGGTCAAGGCACCAGAAAGTAATCACTGCATTTGTTTAGTACACATGGATTATGACTCTCTTCACATCCTATGATATGCTCTCTCTAAACCCACTGATCCTGAGTGTGGATGAAGCATGTTTTTTTTCTGCTCGTGTACATCCCTAACTGCTGACCTTGGCATCTCTGCCAGTTCTGGGAGAAGAGAGTTTTGTGCTCTCTGTGCCTTCACCCGTGGGGTTTGTGGTGTAAAGCCCACATCTGTACAGGAAAGGCCGATTGCAAAAGTTCTTTGCAAAGAGTAGCCTCTGCAGTTAGATGGGCAGGACTGTGCCTGCAGTTAAGACTGCTGACACAGTCTGTCAGTACCATCAAGTGGCACCTTCTGAAGCCCTGAAACAGGAAAAACATTTTCAAATTACAGATTTTCATCTTCACTTTCCCTTTGATTTACGTCAGTGCCAGAGAGGCTGTCCAGGTGGGAAGTTCTCTGTTGGATCTAGGAGAATGGCAGTCCTTATATATATAGGAGCCTGACCAGATTTCTGGCTGTATCGTGAGATACCCACATCTACTTTATTTAAAAAAAAAAAAATACATATATATACATATATATACATCTGTATATATATTTTCCCTAAATGCTTGTTAAAGCACAAATCATCTCCATTAGTGCTCATCTGTGACTCATTTCCTAATTTCTCCTTGGCATCACCCTGCTCCATTGCCTCTGGTTTGCCACCTTCCGCCCAGGTGCTGAGGAGCAGAGATGAAGTGGGGAGGGAAGGAAGTCCATGTCAGATTTGGCACTGCAGTAGATAAAGCTTGCAGAGTGGAGAGGTGATTTGATGTGAGTGTTGGAAGGTGGGGACCGCAGGCAGCTGAGCAACTCTTTATCATTTTCTGTGCTTCCTTCTCCTGTATTGTAATGAACATCTCTCTCTGCCCCATGGACTCTATCATGTATTTCCATGTGAATGCCAGCTCTTAAGACATATTCTTCTGCACCTGATCAGTGCTCTGACCCTGGATGGGATCTGCTGTGACTTTTGACCAGATGGGAGTTCTGAGGGAGGACTCTGGTTTCCAGAACAATCTTCACTGAAGGGCCCAACAGCCCCTGGCACTCAGTGTGTTGCCCAGGGCTGTTCCTGTCAGATGTCTTAGTTCCAGTGAGCTCTCGAGGGAGATTTGGGTAAAGGAAAGGGGCGTTAGCCCTTGCATTTAAGTCTTGAATGGCAGGTAAGACTATTCCATGGCTGCAGCCTTTGATGTATCACTACCAAACAAAGCTAAGGAGTGGGGTTGTAACCTCTCTGATGGATGGCCTGGATGTGGTGGAAGAGCATACTAGAATTACTAGAATGCCAGTTGGTTTTTGCATGCTGGTCAGGGCTCATTATTGTGAGATGAGAGAGCTTGGTTCCTTGCCCTCATCCTTGTGGATCTCAAAAAGACATGTTCATAAAGCAGAGAAAAAGCTATAAGAAAATCGGGATAAGAGAAAATTAAAGAGGTGAAAATGTTAGTGATGTCGGTGGTATTCAGAGGTCTTGCCTTAAATGGTGTCTCTTGCTACTTTCCAGAAGCTTTTCCATTGTGGGGTTTTGATGTAACTGTGGAGACCAACCTGCCAAATTCTATGTTATTGAAAAGGTAACTTGAAGCAGTAGGGCCAGTGAGCTGGGAGGTCATAGGAAACAGGGGCAAATCTTCCTGACTTCCAGGAGACAGCAGCTTCTTCTGAAGCTGAGTAGAAAGGAATATCTTGTAGTGGCTAGATTAAATCTAAACCACCAAAGTGATAGTCCAGTTTTAAACACTAATAACTTGGGTCTTTTGTAGTGACTTCTTATTAATGGTAATCAGCAAATGAGGGATCTTTAGGCAGAGCATTGACCACTCAAAGGCAGTTATTCTGCTGACTTTGAAGAAAGCAGCAAAGGTTCTCAAATTCATGCTTTTTTAGAAGACTTAGGTGTGTAAATTTCTGGGATGCCTGGAAATGGAAACTATTGAAAACAGCATTTTTGAATTGGGAAGGGATTCAAATCCCTTAGCTAGGGTGAGCTGCTGTATTTTGTGCTTCTGACTCAGAAGGCAGGAGGAAATGAGAAGCTTTGGGAGTTAGCTCTGAGGTCTCTCAGACTTCCCTTCCAGCAGTTTGAGTGCTTTTCTGCTTGGATTTGTGTTCCTGAGATAGGTTGTATGGATGGCAGCTCTTTTATATGTAGCTGAGGAAGTCAGTCTTGGTGTGTCTGTGTAAAGGCAGCTGGATGAGCTGTGGGGAACAGGTATACATAGAGGAGCAGCCCTTCTGTCTCATCAGTGGCAGTGATCCTTTTGACCACAACAGATCAGGTGCTCACACCATGTCAGCTCATTTGGCCAGGTGGGAAGATGAATGAGTGCTGTGGAAAAGGCTTGGATTTGGTTTACAGGGCCCCCACGTGAGCTGCCTGTGACTGTGGGCACCAGGCAGTCAGGAGGCACATCCAGTGTTTGCGCTGCCACCATTTCTTCTGCGCTTGCAGCCTCAGCTCCGGATATCACACACCCTCCCTCCACCGTGCACGCGCGTGTGTCTAATGCTCCTACTGCTTTTCTCCCTCACTGCTGCCAAGTTTGATGCCCCTGGGCCCTTCCAGGAGGGAGCCAGCCTGTTGGATCTGGATTTTGATCCCATTAAACCAGATGCCACTGTGGGGAAGACCCCCACACCCGCCTCCCAGGTTGGTTCATATCGCCATTCCTTCTCCCTTCATACCTGACTTGTTGCCACCTGTGGTGACTTGCACCCATCTGAATGATAACGTGGACCTGAGCTGTGGGTAGCTGGGCCTTGGGTGTGGGTACCCAGACCTGGGTCTTGCAGGTGGGGACCTTGGTCTTCTCTGCTGGATCTGCAAGTCCAGGAAGAATCAGGTGGCTGCTGGCCTGGCCACAGTTAGGCATGAGGTGTTTGTGGGGTGCTTGGGCTTTGCTCTGATGATCCACTTAATGTATGTCCCTCCCTAGAGCAGCATCCTCTGTATGCTGGATGTATTTAAGCTGTTACTCTGTGGATGGGAATTCAGTCTGAGCTCTTTACTCCTACTATAAATTGCTCTCAAATGGCTTTTTAATTAACAGACACTGATAATCTGCAGTTACTTAAGGTGAATAAAGCTGTAAATGGATATTCAAGTGATGTGAAGCCCTTCTTTTTCTGTGTATGACACAGCCTGCATTCATGGTTGAGAAGCAGCTTCCTGCCTGTCACAGTGTGGTATCAAAAAGGAAGATGCCTAATTCTGTTGTGGCCAGTACCTGGTCCTGTCCTCTGTCAGAGGCAGGTGGACTGTGCCTCATTTTATGTTTAAATGACTGGAGACTTTGAAGTGCATCCTGGATATGGTTGTTGTCCTCACTGAGACTTTCCATTTTATATGTATGAACCGGTTATTTTTTCCCTGTGGGTGCCATTAAAATTTGTGATAAACATAATTGGGTTGTTATAGTACATCTCCAGTATCATCATGTTAAGCAGGTCTGTATGGCACAGACTTTTGTAGGAATAAGACTTCTCTTATCAAAGAGGTCAAACATTAGACATTTGATTTTCCTCAATTAAAATACTGTATCTGCAAGATACTAGTTATTATCATAATTTGATACACACCAATATGGCAAAGCTATCTCTTTTTTGGACCTTTATGGGGGTACATGGGCATTTTGTGTCTACTTGCCTTCCAGGACAAGCTGCATACCAGGATAGGCTTTTTTAAAAAAAAAAAAATTACTAGTTGTTTTTTTTTTTTTTCCTGAATCACCAGTTAGAACTCAGATAATTGGTCATACTGACATAGGATACAAGTATAAGTTTGACTTAAAATTGGATTATTATCCTTCCAGCAAGCAACAAATATTACACTAAGTGGGTTTTTCAAAAGTGCTCAGCAATAGCATATTTAGTGTTCTAATCTAATTATTATTAGCTTCAGAAGTCATTAAAAGAGAGTCTAAAATCAATAATTTCTACTGGTGACCAAAATACAAAACATAGTGAAAAGCACCCAGTTATCACAGCAGTCAGATTTATTTCCTATAGAGTGGGAAGTATGGCAAAAATGTTAAGGTATTTTACTACTGCTCCAAAGACACCACAGAATCACAGAATGTTAAGGGGTTGGAAGGGACTGTCAAGATCTTCTGTTTACAGCTCCCGATACCATGGGCAGGGACACTTTCTACTAGACCAGATTGCTCAAGGCCTTATTTAATCTGTTCTTGAAAGCTGCCAGGATTGGGGCAGATGTTGATGTCTTATTCTGAAATCATGTTAACTCTACTGGGTGTGGATTTAACCTAATGGACCACAAACACATGAGTTTGGTTTGGTTTTTTCTTTCTTTTTTTCTTTTTTCTGACCATGTTATCTGCCACTGATACCTGAATGTGGCTTTACTGTCTCCCTTCATAGCGGGACTCTCCCTTCATAGAGGTGGAAAAAATGCTTACTCAAATGCCTTGATACTTAGATTTGAATATGCAGCGAGGAGGAGTGTATAAATTCAGGTACTAGCCAATATTTTCAAAACATGCAGAGATAAGTGCTGTTGAATGTGTATGTCTGCTTCAGTCTGATCAGTGTCTGTAATGTTTGTACTCGCTGAAATAATCATGTATAAACATGTTTTATTTTTGTTGCTCTTTGACATGCTTAGTCTTTACCTTGGGATTTATGGGAGGTAAGAAATTCATATGGCTTTTGTCTCTCGTCATGTACTGTTCACATGCCAGTGCCATCTCTGTTCACATACCTGCCTCCTTTCCCTCACTACTTTTCTTTCCTGCACACCCCAAACCAAAGTTGCTCTGTGTGCT
>NW_008236764.1:1433715-1456098 GCF_000691975.1 Corvus brachyrhynchos
CACTTACGCACCTTGTATGAAGCCCCAGGGCCAACCACGTGTTTGCAAGTCAGGTCTGGCACTCTAAATCTTATGATTCTACTAGTGCACAAACCCACTGCCTTTCCCTGCTAACCCACTCATCTTTCCCTTGGCATAATGCTGTGACCTTCACCTCATACTTAATACCACCATGGCATCATCCTCACTCTCCAAAACACTGTATTTCTTAAACTCTGTACATCCTGTTGGTCTTGTGTGCAATGCATAAATATCTCAGCTGCCCCTCATCATTACTGTCTGTGCCATTGGATACACACATCTGGAATTACCTGTGGTGTTTGCTGTTCATCAGCCGTCGTTGTCAGAAAGGCTGATGTGAATTAGCTCACCCTGTGTCTACACTGGAAGTTAAGTGCAGGCCCAAGACTTAGCTGGCATCTGCCTCAGCTTTGGAGCTTGCTGGCAAGGGAGACCCTGCACATACCCTGCATCTGAACAAAAACCTGACCCTCATTTATGCCCTTTCCATATATCTGGCCTGGACAGGTCTCAGGTTGCTGCAGATTAGCCCCTTGAGAGACATTTCAAGCACAACTACTTTTGAGTCACTCTGGACCAACAGCCAGCAGCGTGGACAGAAAATGCTTGATCTGGGTACTCAGGCCTGCTGCTGGCGCTGGCTGTATCCACTGTGTAAGCTCATGGTCTTGGCTCATGCTGGGGACTTGAGTCCTGCCAACCTTCCCGTTCCCAAGGGCCATATCACCCCCTAGAGTGAGTACTTGGGAGGACATGACTTAGCCCTGGCCTAAGGACTCACTGTGGCCACTACTCTCCTTCACATGAGCTTGGGCGATGTCGAGGAAGGTTTCCCCTGTGTGTTTTATCAGCCATCAGTGTTTAACATCTGTCATTCCCCTGTATGTGCATTGTCATTCTGTCTTTGTAGGGAAGAAGAGACTGGTTTAGCTAGGAAAAATCTCACTCCTTTCAGGTGAATGGGCAGGGGTGAGGTATGACTGTATCTGATTGAGCTATGCTTGCAGTCTTGGCTGTAAAAAGTTTTTTGGGCCACATCTCTCATCCTGAAAACTGATTTTACCCAAAGGAGAATTTGCTCAACCAGGAAATGCTACTAGTTCTCACCGTAGCAATTCTCACCTTGGCATACCATATGCAGTGAAAGAGCAGAGCTCCCTAAAGCTGGGGAATCCTCCTCTTCGAGTCTTCTGAAGTGTTTTTGCTGTAAATGTTGTTCTTAGATGTTGATGAGAGGAGACTTTTGGTATGGTTCCTTAGTCCCACAGGCCATGAAGAACTGCATAGAAACTTGAGTGCAGCAGAGCGTGCTTAGTTCTGCAGACTGGGAAATGTGCATTTGGTGTGCATGATGCTGCTGCTGGAATAAGCAAAGCTTTCAAACCTGGTAACAGCAGTGAGCAGTTCTCCCTGTACTGTCTTTCCATGACTGTAAATGCTTTTATAGGCCTTGGGATGCCCCACAGGTATATAAAATAGAAAAATTAGTAGCTGACATAAAAATGCCCTTTGTTGAAATCAGGGGATTAATTTAGATTCAGTTTCTCCGATTATTAAATACTGTTTTTGCAAATTAGCTGCTTTAAAAAAACCCAAACCCTCACACTGAGCTCCTTTTCACTTGTCCACATAAAACCCATGCTTGGTCAGATAGAGCTGGCCTGGCATCTGTTCCAGTTCCAGTTTCACTGAACCCAAATGAAAACCTGGGAGTGAATCCAATTAAACAGGAGAATCCTTTGTAGCATTTCATATGCGTATATTTACCTTAGCTCTACCAAAGCTGCTGAGGGACTCCTTGTAGGATGGGAACAGCTCTGCTCTTTATAATGTCTTCTGGCACTGGACATGGTCATGGGACACATGAGGAAGGATGTGATAGGGGAGGAAAGCATATGTTAGATGACACCACTGGAACAGCTGAAGGTAATGGATTTTTATTAAGTCAAGGATTTATTTCCTTGTTATTGCTGCTGTTACTAAAATACTGCTTGGAGCACTGTGCTAGTGCCTGGCTAGTAGCCAGATGGGGTGTACATTTAAGGTTGGCCATGGTCATTGCTTTACTCTGGGTTTTTATAAAGGTTGGGACTATGAGAATTGCAACATTAAGGAATCTGGACAATGCCTTGTTTTGAATATGATTGTATTCAGGGGTACATGTGTCTTGGTTTAACTCCAACTGGCAGTTAAGCACCACACAACCACTCACTCATTTCCCTCCCATTAGGAGAAAGTTGGAAGGGTAAAAGTAAGAAAATTTGTGGATTGAGATGAGACCAGCTTAATTCAAACAAAATAATGATAATAATCAATTGTAATGAAAAGGAAAATAACAGAGATAGATAAAACCAAAAACAATCCAAGTGAGGCAAATGAAAAACAATTGCTCAACACCAATTGACTGATGCCCAGCCCATTCCTGAGCAGTGGTACCTAATCAGGTTTTCCTCTAGTTTATACACTGAGCATGATGACATTTGGGATATCGCTGTGGTCAGTTGGGGTCAGCTGTCCTGGCTGTGTCCCCTCCCAACTCCTCATGCCACCCAGCCTCCTTGCTGGCAGGGCAGCATGAGAAGCGGAAAAGTCCTTGACTTGGTGTAAGTACTGCTCAACAGCAGCTACATCATCAGTGCTGGCAACATTATTCTCATCCTAAATCCAGCACGCGGTCCTGTACCAGCTATTAGGAAGAAAATCAGCTATCCAAGCAGTTTGAAGCAGGACAACACGTTTATCAAATGTGTGAGGCATTTAGGCATGCTAAAGCTGGGTATTCCCATGTATTAAAAATGGCAAATCTTGGGAGTCTTCCGAGATGCTGCATGGCCAGTCTCCCAAGGGGCTGATTTGCAGCCTTGATACTACCAGATCCAACGTACTTCCTGCATTGTTGCAATTTCTGGGAGGGGCAAATGAATATCTTTAATTTTGTGTTAAAAACAGCTAACCTGACTTCAGACAAGGGAGATTAAAAACCTGAACCACTGGAAGCCTGTTATAGGTGTTTGGTTGATCTTTTGTTGTGCACAGACACCCCTGTCCCCAGGCTTTTTATAACAGTTTTTGCCAGGCAGTGATTTGTGGGTGATGCTGAATGTCCTTGGTGGTGGCAGCTTTTGTGCAGTAGAAACTTTCCACCGACACAAATGTGTTACACACCCCATCTGGAATATTCATAGAAAATTCTTAGTAATAGAATATTCACAACAGAATTCAAATTCACAACTCTTTGGGCCTGTCCAAAATCAAAGGGAGTGAAAGTTAGCACAGTGTCCTGTTTTGATTCAGTGCTAATGTCATGTTGATGCTGGGTCTGGACTAAATTCCATATATGGGCACATTATTACCATGCTTTTTGTTTCTGGGAGTAGGCAAGTACTTCAATATTCTGTGATTGTTGATCTTTGGAAGTAGACTGTGGAGAGATCCTTATCCTTTGGCATGCAAGAGAACTTGTATTCTCTTACAAGTGGGCAACCTAGGTCTAATAATAGATACTGTGTGTTATGTAAAGTAGGTCTGCAGTTTAGATCGTGAATAGAAAGAGGCACACAGAATTTTTGGTGTTTCATTGATTTCCTCTGAATTATTGCCTAGTGCATGGCTGGAGTTGAGGGATTCTGGCTTTGTTGTGATTTCCATGAGTTGCAGAGAAAGAGGGAGACAGAAAGGTAGCCAGACCCTGCAGTGTCTCACTGGTTAGTCAGCAGATGTCACAGGCAGTGGCACAGAGCACTTGGGCAGGCTGAGCTGCACTTCTCTGCACACACATCTAACTGGAATGAGAATAACTTCCCACCGTGATGACTTTTGTATTGCAGCCTGCAGAAGCAGCCCATGCAGGAGCTGAAGCAGCTGGATCAGAAGCAGCAGCTGGAGCTGAAGCATCTAAAACTGAAGCTGACTCAGGATCGGTAAACACCTCAAGGGACAGCAGTCCCTTTTCTCCATCACATCCCTTTGTTATACAGCAGATGTGGGAGGCTGAGCTAGGAAAAGGGCTGTGTAGCTGCTTGGAAAAACACATCCTTGCCACCAGAGAACTTCCAATGCTCTTATTCAGGGACCAGACTTAGTTGTTGCATTTTATCTGTGTAATGCTTAGGGAGAAGTTCTGCTGGAAGATTCAGTTGAAGAATTGTCCCTTCACCCATGTTATGCAGCCAGACCACAGCCCATGCTGCCCTAAGCTGTGTTGTCAGCTGGATTCCCCCTTGCTTGCCATTTACTTTACCTACCCTGTCCTCTGGGCTCTGGCTGTGTCTCCTGAATATCCAGTCTTCCTCTCTTTTTGGTGACACTGCTGCCATTTTAGGGGATTGGGGTAGGTCCCATCTCATGGCAGCTTGGTTCCTACAGGCCGTCTGTCACATTTGAGTTCTCTGTTCCATGAGGGCTCTATAAGAATGCATTGTGACCACAGCAACTGGGAAATGCTGGGCATTATGGTCCCAGAAAACCTATAACTCATCCCTGCCTTTCTGCAGCCTTAGGCAGAGGAAGACAGCAGTCACCAATCCTGCCTTCTCACTGCTGCTTCTGTTGTCCCTTGGGGTTTTTTTGTTGCTGACTGGTGTGCTGGGAAAACCCACTGAAGCCATGGGATGGTTGGGATCTGGATCCTCCAGGGTGGACTTGGAGCTTCAGTTTTGGATTCTCTTTTCTCAATGGCTTTTTTTCCCTTCCTTGGCTGCCACTGGCCACCAGAGCTCTCTGCCTGCGGTTGTTGTGGAAACCTTCCCTGCAACCGTCAATGGCACTGTGGAAGGAGGTGCTTCATCTGAGAGAGCTGACATGCCCCCAGGATTCCTGTTCAAGGTGAGTGTGTGGTTGTTGGGCACTGAATTCCTGGTGAGGTTTTTTTTCCCCTGTAAGACATTAACTGCTTTCACTCAACATGGCCATGGGCTAGGCCACACTGAAAGGCAGAGTGGAAGATGAAGGAGAGAGAAAATTTCCTCTCCAGCAGTGCAGCTGCATGCAGTTCCAGATGTTTCAAAGGGTTGCGTAGGAGCATCAGCATCTAAAGGTCTTGCTGGGCTTTGCAGCAAAACCTGTTCTCTCTGCTGCAGTGCTTTCTATCTTGGTGGTGTGGTAGTGTCTGTTACAGACTCTGGATAGTGGATAAAAAGTTGTGCTCCTGACAGGAAAAGTTAAACTTTTGTGCAAGTGGCAAATTGAGAAGAGTTGGGAACACCAGCAGGAACAGAGGCCTCTGTGTTTGGGAGAGTTAGAAAGCCAGGATTAACACAGAAAAATTGGACTACACAGGGAAGTTGGGTGGGTATTCTGAATATGCCAACGATCACTCACAGCAAAGGTGTAGAGGAAGGAGTGATTTTGGGGGAGGATAAGCCACACATTTAATGTGCATTATGGAGTGTGTTAGCAAGACACCACAGATACATCACGCCCTGAAAGTGAGAATTGACAGCATCTTACTACAGAACATTTTTTTTTTTTGTGCCCATTTTTTTTTTTCTGTGAGTTCTATTGAAAACAGAAGAATGGTAAAGCCCTGAAGAATGACAGGAAGCTCATAACATTTAGTCTGGGTTCAGGTGGCATTATAGGCTGTAGTGCTCAAAGTGCTCCTCTCCTGTCCCTGCAGGTCCAGGCCATGCACGATTACACGGCCACTGACACTGATGAGCTGCAGCTGAAGGCTGGGGACGTGGTTCTTGTGATTCCATTTGAGAACCCTGAGGAGCAGGTGAGTGGGGGAGGCAGGGGGTGAGCCTGGGCCAGGTGGAGCCGAGGGGGTTTCTAGAGCTGCTTCTTTCTTCACTAACCATTGGCTGGCTGGATGCTGAGCCATTAGTTCGTGGCTGGGAGCTGGCAAGAGAACTGGTTGTCCTTGAGCTTGAGATTGGCTTCCTGCAACAGAGGGGAGGAGTCTGCTTGTTGTTGGAAAGTGGAGACATTATCCTGCATAAAGCATATGGGGTAGCCATGGGTTCTTGTCCCTATCAGAACATTTGAGCCAATACAGTGGCTCTCTCTGATCAAGGAGCCCAACAGTGCTCCTAAACTTGATGCACACTCCCAGTGACCACTTCAGCACAGACTGTGGCATTGAAAGAAAGTGACTCACACCTTACAATGTTTTGTTCTCTTTTGAGAAATGTTGGAGCTGTGAGAAATCTTGCACTTCAGCACAGCAGTGGCTGTTTCCAAATGACCCTGTTTGGTCAGGAGATGGCAGCAGAATCAAAGGCTGGAGCAGGTCTCAGCTCCAGAGAACAATTCTTGCTGCCCATCTTCAACCTGAATTATTTGGTCATGTTTTTCTTTTGTTTGAGCTATTTCTTGAAGCCTTGAGTAAGTCCTCCTTGCTTTCTGCATTTGAGGGCACCCAGCTGACAATCTGCAGCAATTTTACTACTTTGACTGAGAGAGGTGGTGAGTTTATAAAATACTTGCTCACATCTCCAGGTTTCTGTTTGGAAAAGAAAGAGAATTCTCCAAATCAACTCAGCAGTTATCAGCTCTTTGGGTTTGGCCAAGTTCAGATAAGACCTGGATTCCACAAGGGGTAAAGGGAAGGTGAGGTAGTTCGCTGCCTCAGAAGATGTGGATCCTCTTTGTGGCCCAGCTGTTTGGCTTTGTGAATTATAGAGGCAGATCATGCTGATGCTTGTGAAGTGGAGCTGTAAAATGCCAACAGTTCCTACACAGCTAGAGGTGGGGGGGAATTTTTGGGGAACAGACAGTGATTCCTTCTGGAGACAAGACTCCCCACTAGGTAGGACTGCCCTCCACAGGCGCTTGTGAGCATTTCTTTCTCGGAAAGCTTTCTATATGGGAAATGAGTGGCAGCTCCCCCAGTTTCTGTGGTAGGAGATGGCATTTGTGGAGCAGGTGGCATTTTTGGAGCAGAGTTTTTCAACGCCCTGTGTTTGCACTTTAGCTGGATGTGGGTGCAACAGCCATGAACTCGAGACTCTCCAAGCTGCAGAGGGTGAGCTCTGAGTGTTGCTAACATGACTCTGTAGCTGCACTGAAGCCCTCTAACCCTTCTACAGTGTATCCTGTGTTACAGCTCATTTCCCTAACCTCGATCATACCCAGCCAGGAACTGCTGGCTGTTAACATGTGCATGAACTGTGCACGTGAGTGGAGGGAGCATAGGATAATAGACTGATTCATGTCCCCACCTTGCAGCTTAGGTGTCACTTTGTGGGTACATCATCCAGGCCTGGATGCATCTCTCTTGATAGAAGAGAGGGTTTAGGGCATTTGATAGGAGGAAGGGTTGAGGGCAGCAATACTTCTAAGCTGGCACTTCAAGTGACGTGGTTTAAAACTGTCAAGGCCCAGTCTAGGTCCTCGTGTCTAATCCCTACAGCCGAGGAGACCCTTCAAAGCAGGATGTGGTGGGAGTGATACATGCATGCTGTATGGCACAGCACTATGTGCAGATGGATGAGCTTTTGTGCCTGACATGCTGTGAGCTGGAAGCTGCCTTCTAGACACTTGGGCCCAGTGTCTTCTGCCTCATTGTTTGTCTTCCTGATTTATGGCATGTCAATCCTTCTACAGCCCCTGCAGCTGGCTGCTGCAGTTGGGCTCCCATCTCGTGTCATTCCCATGATGTCTCCTGAGTGTTCCAGTCCAAGGTAGCAGGGCTAAGTGAGCCTGCAGGCTCTGGGAGCTGTGCCACTCTCATGTCTCATGCTGCACTCTTAACCCATAGGCTGCCCCATTGCAAATGAGTGGGGTATGTGCACCCTGAATGGGAGCTTCTGTGGTGGCAGCTCCAAGGCATGCAGAGAATGGAGTGGTTGCACACCTGAGCTGCAAGCTCACTGCAGACCCCTCTCACCTTGAATATCTTGAGTACTTTGAATATCTCACTCATGTGCCTAGGATGGAGCAGAAATCTCAATGCTAGACAGCCTGCAGTCTGGGAAGTCTGGTTCTGCTCATAAGCAGGTTCTACCAATCAGGGCTCCTTTTGCCTCAGTGAAAATTCATGTGTGTTTATAGATGTATAGGTTGGAGGCTAGGGAAGATGTTACTGAGAGACCCTGAATCTTAAATCACATGTAGCCAAAATTTGGGAGTTTAGCTAACTGCACCTTGCATCAGACCAAACAGACTGCTGGGTTTTGGGTAGAGGGGTTGAGCTCCTCAGCTCCCAGTTCCCATAGATCAGGATTTCAGCATAGCAAACAAGACTGATTTGCCTGTACCACCTCTAAAATCCAAATCATCTGGGTGCTCTGACTGGAGAAGGAAGAGCACCTTCCGGGGCTGATTCATCCTTTCCAAAGACTTGTACTTGAGATGAATGGGGTGAATTACATGCTGGAGATACCCATCTCTTTTATGGCTATGGAGAATGCTAGGCCCCTCATGTCTGGATTGTGAAGGATGAGATAGGTGATTCCCATCCTGTAGCTCTGGAGTCTCTTTTGGCAGAATTTCTTCTGCTTCAGTGGGTGTAAATTTTTGATGTATTTCTGTTACGCTTGCTCTAACTTTTTACTGTGTCTCTGCACAGTCTGGGTCAGATGGGAGCTTTGGTACCAACTCTGGTGGGATGTAGCCTTTTCTCTGTTTAAAAGGAAACAAAAGCATTTTTTCCTTTTCCCCCATACTCCTCCTGGATTGTCTCCAAGCCAAGTAAGAGCATGGCTTTGGTAATCCCTTGGCACCTCCTTGGCCTGCACTGTGTAATAAAAATCCCTGCTCACATCTATATCCCTTAGCACCTCATCTCTGTCTTCTCCTCCAGGACGAAGGATGGCTGATGGGTGTGAAGGAGTCTGACTGGATCCAGCATAAGGAACTTGACCAATGCCGAGGGGTTTTCCCTGAGAATTTCACAGAACGAGTGCAGTGAGAGTCCAAGTCCACCAGCTGCATTTCTGCTGGAAGAAAGCAAGTTTTCTGGTAGATAATTGAAAAAGAACAACGAAAGGAAAAGAAGAGAGAATTTTAAAGGAATAGAAGCCTGAAAAAAAGTCAACTTAAAGGGTGTGTTCTTCTGAAAGAGCAAGGTTTCAGAAGTTAATTGAAATTCAAAGTGTTATTGAAATATATACATATTAATAATAATAAGGCAATTCAGATACCCTCTTCCCCTTTGGTTTAAACAGCATTTGGATTCAAAGGACTGATGCAGAAGCAACTCAGTGAGGTTCTCCAAGTACTGCATTGACTGAATTGTCAGATGTCAGTCTGATTCCTGGAGAGGCAGTATTTGTCGAACAGCTGGAGAGTAGAAGCTGCATTTGCTCTTGGGTGGGTTAATCTGTTTTGTCTTGAAGGTGGCTTGCATGGCAACCATAAAAATTCAGCCTTCCCTACATCTTCAACCTACAGTAGGCCAAACTTTCTGTTATGCTGTTGAAAAAAAAATTTAGTGTATAGTGTTCACCAATACAATGTATGTGTGTGTGTGTGTATTTTATTTTCTTCCTTTAAAGCAATGTTACATAAACTGTGATTTTATACATGTCAAGATAGAAGAAACTACATGGAAAGGGCATGAAGAAGGTGAAATGTGTGAAGCTGTGCTCAGTCCAAAGTTCTTTCAAATGCAGACACCTACATTCTCACAGTAGTGTTGGCCTGTGAAATCCTAAGGGGAATGGACATAATCAGGAGGAAAAACAAGACAAAACAAATAGATGCCATTTGGATGTCTTTGAAATTTAGGAGAGGGAATCCTCTACCACACACATCCTCATCCCCTATCCCCCCCAAAAAACAAACCCAAACCTATTGGTGGTTTCAGAAAAGCTTAGATTCATGTAGATGGGAAATAGCTCTAAAATCTACTGGTTAGAAAATTTGCTTTTAAAGACAGAGATAAGGGAAGAATTTTTTTTTTCTGTAAGAATATCAAAGAGAAAACACTGAGAAAAAACAAATTGCTTTCTGTGCTTTTCATTGGCATTGTTTTTTGTGGAATTGTATTTCTTATTTTCCTTTGAAGAGTTCTGTAAGTGAAATATCGTTAGATCAGCTTTCTCCAGTGCTGTGCTGATGATCAAGTTAACCTCTATGAAAACTGGACTCTTGAAATGCTCGTTTAAAATGGCTGTGTGACTTCATGCTATTGTAATGCATTAGAGAGGAAGGCAAGAATATCAAAGTGTCAGTGTCAAGAAGACACTCTGCAGTCTAATACTGATGCTGACTCCTTTCCTTTACCTTTCCTTTGCTTCTGTTTGTTTTTGAATTTTTTTTTTTTTTTTTTTTTTTTTTTTAGTTTAGGCAAGCAGATGACAAGGCTGTTTCTAAGTGCATATTACACTTGTTAATATAAGCCGGTCTGACTCTCCAAGACTCTAAAGTCCCACAAAGGTACTTTATAAACTTTACTTGAATACTGATGCAGCTGGCAAGCAAGTCAGGCTATTTTAATTTTTTACAGCTTCCCCTCCTCCCCTACGATCGTCTTGCCCTGAAGGGATTTTTAACAGTGAGGTTACCCTATGCTCAGGATCACTCTGAAATAATCTTCCAAACTGGTAGGAGTTGGCTTTTGTCAAAGCTGCACAAAATGCTGACAGAGTACTGAAAATCTCACCTTTTCCAATCTGTTTGGATTATTTGTAGAACAACAGAAAAACATTGTAGGGCAAAAATTGTGTTTTTTAAAAAAATACTTAGTTTGGAGGAACAGATCTGATTTTGATTAGAAAATATATTCTTATAAATGCAAGCATTGTTGGAGTTCCTGCTGCTTTCAGCTTGGGAGATGATCCATGCTAGTTATTTACAGCAACGTAACAGGCATTAAATCTGTCCTATATACCCAACCCCCTTTTCCTTTTTAAAAGAAAAAATGTGCAGGAATTTATTTTTCATCACTGTTAGAAACCCCAATAGTATTTAGGAGTAACTGCTCACAATACAGAAGGACTGGACTCCACAAGTTAAAGTATAGTGAGTTGTTGCTTTAGAATACTGCCCTGTTTGACTTTTTTTTCCTTTTTCATCAGGGTTGTCTTTATTATTACTCTTTTTTTCCCCCCAAAATATCTATTTTTATGCATTTGTGACTCCCATTACTCCTTTAAAGATTATTCATATAAAATATACATTTAAATATACATAGAAATATATATATATTAAAAAGCGGGTTGATCCAATTAACATAATGCCGTCAGCTTAAAATGTTTATTTTTATGCAAAACCTGTGGATAATAGCTTTGTTTTTTTAAGAAAAGGACAAGATTCTAAGTACCAGAGCTGTGATTTTTGTCTTGTAGTAACTGTTCTAGACCATTTAGAAAGCTGTGCTGATACCTAATTTATTGTGGGTTTTTTAGCTGTTGTTGTCCTCTGCTGTGTTTGAACCAGATGACTGTCCCAACAAAGATCCTTGTAAGGCCTTTTCATTTTATTGAGCTTGCAGAGCAACTATCCAGTACTGTATTGTCCCTGCAGAAGTGGTAGCACTCTGCAAAAAAGGGATGTTGTTTTCAGGTCACGTGAGTGATGCTCCAGTGTTGCTGGTGGGGAGAGTGTTGTGTCTCTCTCCATTTTCTTCCCCCAACCCCAAAACCCCCAAGCCCCCTTGCTTAGAGCAGGTTAGGGTGGGTTACCTGGATCTTGCATTGCTCACAGATAAGTGGTGTCAGCACATCTCAGTCAGGTTCTGAAAATGCGGGATCAGACCCACAGTTTATAAATTGCCTTATATGAAAGTAGGATGGCATAGCAGGAAACTTGTAGATGGCAGTGTTCTTTAGAGCCAGGAGATCTGTCTCCTGGGTCATGTTCAGCCCCTTGTAAACAGCCATGGCTCCTCCCATTTTCAGTGTTCTTACATCTCCTAAATACCTTGATTCTGGTTGGTATTACCTGGTGAAATGAACTTCCCATCTTCTTTGGTTTAGGTCTGATTCAAATAGAAAGAGGGACAGTAGACTCCCAAGTAGGCTGTGCCCACAGTGGTTTTTCAGTTTGCAGGCTGAACTGAAAAATCTGAGAAAAAATGTAAGGGTGACCTGAGACAATTTTTTTCCATTTTCTCAGTGGAGTGAAAAAGGGAAAAGTTGAAACAAGCAAACAAATCCTTTAATACCAAAATGAAACATTCATTTTAGGGTTGCATTTTAACTTTTTAACAACGTTATGTCTTGGGCTGCAACAAATTGCTTTGAAGCAAAAATGTGAAACCTTCTGTTTTGAAAATGCTGAAAGAAAATGTTTTGATGTCAGCAGTCCTTTTGCCTTTGCCTTTTTTCTTAATCTGATGACTGGTTTCAGTTAACCCTAAACTGTGTTTTTTTGCAAATACATTATCCACTGAAGAGAACCCAAAGAAGCCTAGTTCTGCTCCACTGACACATACACTGGACACATTTCAGGGATTACTTGCTATCTGGCCCATCAAAGCTGCTGTTTTCCCCATTTAATAATCTTCCACTTGATTGTTCTACTGAGTGAACAATACAAGCATCTCTCATCCCGTGCCACTGACTGGTTTGGTAGCCAGGCTAGGAAAGGCATTCTTGCTCTGTTGGCCTCAGTTTGGTTACAGATTTATGATACTACTCCAATTTGAGCCTAATCCTAGTATGAAGAAGGAATTAGTATTTACCCAGCTGATAAGAAGGAAATAAGGCATTGCTTTCCCCCCCTTTTTCTATCTTGGCAGTGTCAGTAATATATCTATTAGATAGAGTTAAGGAAAGGTCCCAGGGTAAAGATAAGTGTGGTGTTCCAGGCAAGACTCCCCCATACTCTGTGCTATTTTCCATGGGCACTCCTCAGCTGTCTGCTTTTATCACCTTTGTTTTTATTGGCTGTTGATGTGATGCAGTAAAAGGGGTTGTGCAGGTTTATTTCCAGCTGCTTTGTGTGAATTGTGCCACAATCCTTGAAGCTTTGTTCACAGTTGCAGAACCCTTTCCTGACCCACTATCCTAAGACCATGGCCAAGGCAGACAGCCCCAAGTCAAAGGGGACCTGGAGCACTAGTGAGGACTCCATATACTGCCTGGAACAGCTCAATTAAGTTTTGCAGTGGCCTCTTGGAGGGAAGAGGCCCGAGGCTAAGGAGGTGAGGGAGGATGGAAGGATGATCCATTATCTTTTTCATTTTGGGTTGATGCACTGAATCCCTCACCTCTTGGTTTCAGGGAGAAACTAGGGCTGAGAACAAAATATGAATGGCCAAGATGTGCATGGTCAGGCTGATAACAAGTGCCTCTTGCCTGCCAAGGGCACTGAGTTCAGAGCTTCCTCTTTTCTGCTCTGAGCCAGACAGATGCAATGCTCTGCCACAGGTATTTTGGATGCTGTGCAATCAATGCCCCAAAACAGTGAATGTCCTCATCTGGAAGATGCAGAGGTGTCTCTCAGCCCTTTCTAAGAAGACCCATGGATCTCCCACAGGCAAGGCCTGTGTGCATCTAACACAGTCACGTCTAATTTCAGTAGCATCTCTGTCTTTCAGCATCTGGTCCCACTCTCCAGCTCCTCTCACTTCCCAGCCTCTCCCATGTTGTTTGAGGATGATGGTGGCATAGGCCACATCCCACCAGCCAAAAGTGCAAAGCTAGAAGATGCACAAACATGCCCATCAGCAAATCCTACACAATGCAGCTTCGTAGTGCTGATATCAGGAAAACAAGCAACAGCTTTTCTTCTCTGGACTGCCAAAGGGAAGCTATTCCTTGCCACACAGGTACCCTCACACCTGGTACTGGTGCAGACACATCTCTGCTTGCATGCTCTGGTTCACACCTTTTTGCATAACTCCTGATGGAAAGGAGTCCTGGGTGCTGCCAGAGCTGGACTATGTCACCAGCACTCGCAAAAGCATCCGGTCTAGTTGACACATGGGGGCTGAGAATTAGAAGACTCGGAAATTTTGCTTATGAAACCAAATGGAGAAACTACAGCTGTGAAGACTGCTCTGTATGAGCTTGTACTTTGATGTGTCCTATGGCTATAATTCCTTCACCTCTTTTTGCAGCTTATTCTACTAATTGTGACCCTAGTCTGCATTTCATGGTCCCTACTTGAAACTTGCCAGATGCAGTCCTGGGCTTATTGCTTCTCTTTAGCTGAATTAAGTGGGAACGACTTTGGCAATGTATTAGCAATCTCTTTTCCTTCTGTTAATTCAGTCTCTGAGTTTAATCACAATGACCTGAGAAATGTTTGGGGGTCGAGTGATTTTTAATTAATTTTGTTTTGTTTAAACGAAGCTGAACAATTCCCATTGTATTTAGAGCTGTGATGCCCAGTTCCACAAGTACTAGATGAATTTGTCCCATCTTGTTTCTTGCTGATGTTCAGAAATATAATTTGTGTCATCCTAAATCCTGCGTCAGTTTCTCTCTCTGTTTTTTTTGTACCTTTATATTAAAATGCTGAAACAATTCAGGACATTTTTCTCCCCACAGAGGTGAGCAGCTTCATAGAGGTTTGGTGTCCAGGCACCTTTAACACTGGGAGTTCTTACAAACGTGGGGTGGAGATGGTGATGCTGGTCCTTACAACAGCAGAGTAAGGTCTTGTGGCAGCCATCTCTGTTCCAGTTGATGGTGACACCAAATGAATGTAGTGTAGGGAAGTATTTGAGACCTTTCCTTTTTATTAGCTACTGACCCCAACGTGATGTGACCTTCATCCTCTAAGGCAAGTCTGTTGGTGGGAGTATGACACAGCAAGGACACTGCCCCACCTGGGCAGACTTCTCTCAGCCCCCTCTGGCCTGCTGCCACACCTGCGTGAGCTCAGTTCCCAGGCTAGCTTTGGGGTCAGCTCTTTAAATGGGACGTTTCCTTTGTAGATGGAAAGGGGGTGTTTGTGCCCATCAACCACAGGGACTGGGGACCTTTGAGGGACAGGATAAGAGGGACTCACAGTTCATAGCTGACTGCTTTGGGGCCATTCCCTTGGAATGCCTGATTCCAAACAGGCTTGGCACAGCTGCACATGGGACTCGGTGTGTAAATAGCAAGCGTTGGCCAAAGGCCAGACTGGGATCTGATGTAGATTGGTGCCAGTTAGCACTTTGATGGATGGACTGCCAGAGTCCGCTGCCTTAGAATGCAGCTCCACAAGCCCTGGAGCCAGCTTGGGGAGCTGGCCAGACTGTGCTTGCACCATTCCTTTGCTTTCAGACAGCCTTTTAGCCTCTCCCCTCTATGGCACTGGGATGGACCTGAGTCACATCTTGCAGCAGAGGGAGAGCAAGAGGCAGGCTGTCCCTGAACTATGACTGCAGTTGGTGACTCAGGCTCTGTCTTGGCATGGTGGCTCCTGTGAGGCTGAGACGGGCCAGCTCTGCTGCAGATGGAAGCTCACAGGTCAGGAGCAAGACCCAGTGGCACCCTATGCATGCCTTCTGCATGTCCTTCCTCACACAGTTTCATTCCCATCACCTAGAAATACAAAGGAAATGGGAGGGGAGAAGACAGACAAGTGGGAGCAGTGAATAATTCATTGTCAGAGTCTCTGCTCAGCTGCCTAATTCATTCCCAGTGATGTTTTGTTGCAGCAAACAAGGAGGCCTCATTGGCCATGTGCAGGCTCTGGCCACAGAAGCCGTGGCAGCACATCTGGAGCATGATCAGGCTCATGGGTCCCTGGTCCAACCTTTACAGCCCTCATCACACTGAGGGAAGACTGAGCTTCTGTCTGGGAACACAGCTGGAGAAGGAAGCCTCTAAGTTGGAGGAGACACATGTGGCACCAGGTGAGGCTGGAGTGCCTGGGAGTGGGCAAGGTGAAAGCCAGGGTATTATGTGCTGCAAGGGACTGGCAGTGGGTGGTGTCAGTCACTCCATGACATACCCACATGAAAGGACAATGTGACAGGAAGCTTGAGCCCCAGTGTGGAGCTAGGAGTCAGTATGCAATGCTGAGGAGGAGAAGATGGGAGTTTGGGGCAGCACTCAGCAATTTCTCCTGTTTGCTGGCTGGGTGAAGCTGGTTCCCTTTGCAGAGCAGAATTGCTGCTTCAGCAGGTGGAGGAGCCTCTGCTGCATAGCCCAATCCACAGAGCCATTAATAACAGTGTGGGAACAGGAATTCAGCAAGTGCCCATGATTAATTAGCTCATCACGGGCAGTTAATGGCCAGGCTGCTCTCCTTGGCTCTGTGGTGCAGGTAATGGAATAGGCATCGCTTCTCACTGGACAACGTGTAGCCCCCTGCCAGGAGCAATGGGCAGACTCTGTGAGCTGTTCTCATGCGCTGCTGAGAGGTATGGGGTGAGACTGTTTTTTTTGGATGCTGGGAGAATAGATCTGTAAGGGAACTTGTTAGTTATCAAAGTCAGCTAGGCAACTCTGGCACAGCCCCAATCTAATATCAGCTTTCCTTTTCCTAGAACTGGCATTATCTCACGTCTTGCTCATGCTCCCTCTTACTGAGGCTGACTTCTTCACACGTACTCTGCTTGTCTCAGCACTTCCTCATGAATTAATATATAGAAACTCAGGTGCCACCTATGCTGCATCAGGCACTGGAGGTGACAGAGCCGTGCAGTAACGAGGACATGAAAGCAAGGCTGCCTTTTGAAATCCAAGTGATGAGGAAGCAATCCACTCCACATGTGACCCTGCCAGGGAGAGGGCTGAACTCCACCAAGTGCAAGTGATCACCTCTGTCCCAGCAGCTCGGCAATAAGACAGGAGAAAGAGAAGCTCTAGCAGGAGTGCAAGATATTAAAATTAAATTGCACATATTTGCATTGTTTGAGCAGCATGACACAGCCCAAGGTGTGAAATGAATGTGATGAGACTGAGACTGCTGCTGTGCCTGTGAGGAGTGCAAGCCTTGTTCTGTGTCCCAGAGGGAATCATGTGCCCCTTTAGGGCATGTTCTGTGACAGTCACGATGTGGGCAATTATGGCACAAGTGACGCGTGTTCAGAAACCCCTGTGCCACAGGCTGTAGTTTCTCCTATCTCCAATTCAGAGACCTGTGAGAGCCTCCTAGAGTGACTTCCCCTCTCTAATGTCCAGAATTGCCTCTGTACATCTCTATTAGAGGCCTCCAGGAGAGACCTGACTATTGATTTTGCACAAAGTGCTGTATTTGCTATTGAAGGCGATGATGCCTTAGGAGTGAGCTGGCCACATGGAGGCACTCGTGACATCCGTGAACTCCTTGCCTCAGTATGAAACCCCCGAAGGTCTGAAAAACACCTTCTATATGCCAGAATTCTGGCTGGGTCCTCTGGGGAAATCTGAGGAAAGCTCAGACTGAGAGCATCTGTGCTGGGAGCAGCCAGGGTGTTTTGGTGGCTGGGCCATGGCTTTGCACTTAATGATTACATTAACCAGAGATGTTTCCAGCCCCCTAAGAACTTTCCCCATAATGCACAGCAGAAGCTGGCTTTGTGCCTCTCTGACAAGCGGCCACCTTCCTAAATCCTCAGCAAGTTTCACCTGAAGCCATCTTGTGAAGTGTCATGTCCATCTTCTGCCTCCTAAGCCCTCTTTCCTGTGTGAGGCACTTCAGGGAAGGCTGTGCCTCTTGCACCCCAGAGGCAGTGATGTACCAGATCAGGAGGACAGGTATTTAATTTGCTTTGCCCTGCCCTATCTGGCAGCTCCCGGCATTGCTCCCTGTCTCAGGCTTTCTGCTGTGTCTCTGACAAATTGTTGCTCTTTCCCATACGATACAGATGTTTTTGCAGGACTGTAAATTACTCCCATCCAGTAACTCTTTTATGAAGCACTTTTTCTCCATGCAGTAAAGAAAAATGCAACTGAAGAGGTAATTAAATGTTTACTGTTAAGTACTTTATATATTATATACTATAGATCATTCCATGCATTAAACAATCCATTTAACTCCCTTTACCAGCATTATTGTCTATTATTAGGTTGATCAGCATTCACATCCTGTAACTCTGCATTTCTATCTAATTACCCTTTCTTTCTTACTTCATATTTCTATTTAATTAAGCTCAGCATCAGAGCTGAATTCCCTGTGCTCAGCACTAGCAGAGGATTTGATCCTTTTAATGCTTGGGGGTCCAAGGGGCACCAAGTTTTAAGCAGTCTTTTTGGGTATCTGCTGAAGTTTTCCTCCCAGAGTCAGACCCTGCTTAACTCCCAAGAAATTTGTGTCCGTGTAAGAAGCTGTGGGTTTGTGACCTTCTGTTATCTCAGATTATCAAAGAGATCCCGTAGGCATGGTGGCTGCAGCTGGTGTGTCTGCAATGGTTGTGTGGAGCATCCAGGCACCACACATGGCATGGTAATGGATAGGGTTTTCCTCTACTTCCTGACTGGAAGGGCAGGGAATTTGTGTTGTGAGGGGCTCACACTTCACTCTGGATGTTGGGGTCAGGATCAGCAGCTGGGAATAGTTTGTTTCTTACCTGACCAGGGCAAAAATGTACGTGCTGATGCTCTTCCACTTGCCCCGGGCTCTGGGGCTGGTGGGGCAGGACACAGGACCTGCCTGTGAGGGGTTTGTCAGTGTGCACCAGTTTTAGATGTAACTCTACGGGCCCCATTTGACAAACCTTTGCAAAGTTGCTCAGAGTTTGACCTGCAGAGGGGTGCATTTTTAAGTGGTATGTTAGTGAAATATGTGGGTGTGAGGAGGCTGTGATGCTGCACGAGGCTGCCTGAGGCTGGTGTGGGTCGGAGCGCTGCTGGGACATGAGCTCACATCATGCCTGCTGATAACATGCTCCTTTGGCACAAACATGTGCTCTGTTCTCTCAATCCCCGAGCCCTGGAGTCTGCTACAGGAGGCTGTCAATTATAATCTCTCCCCCTCAGACGTTTTTGGGGATACCCAAGGCACACAACGCGACAGCATCACTGGAAAGCAGATTAAATAGCAGACAGGGAACACCTTACTTGTCACCACTTAGCATCCAAGCTGCAGTGGCTTTGAGGAATTGTCTGGGCCCTTCCAGAGTCCCTGAGCAGCTCTTTTTGCTAGTATCAGTCCAGAACAATCAGCAAATTGAGTTCTTTTTATTAACTTTAAAAGAAGACATTAGCCTCAGCCAGGAGAATAAAACCAATTTATGAGGCAATTAGCTCTGCAAAAACATTTCAGTCTCCCCAGAGCAGCCATCTGAGGAGCATCTTATTCCAGCTGCACAGCTTCTTCCGGCCTTGGGTTTACAGCACACTCCATTTATCATAAATAATAATAATAATGGATAAACAAATGGCTTCCTGATGAGTGTGTGAGACAGCCAGGAAGGTCTTCTCTGCCTGAAATTAGACTGTGTTGTTGATTTCCTCCTTCCAGGTGTCATTCTTGTGGCCTGTTGGCCTGACTGTGTTTCATTCTGATACGCAAGCTCTTTATAAGCTGTATTATTATCTTATGTGGGCTTTTTGTGGGATCTGCAACAGGGTTAGGTACAATTCAGAGAACCTGGACTACATGAAGAGGCCATAGCAGCAGAGTCAAAGTGTCCTGTGTGTATTTTCCAAATCCCTTTGTAGGAATTGCAGCTTTCTCAAGAACTGCCTATTAATGCTGGAAATACGGGCAGAAGCCAAGAATGGGGTCTTCCTCTGCTGTTATTGTTCTGATACAACAAATTCTGGGTGATGAAGGTGGTGCAGGAATGAATGTGGATTGGAATTAGAAAAAAAGTTTGATTTTCTATTTCTGGGCTAGCCTGAAACTTCCAAATTTGCCTTAAAAGCAAATTGAGATTAAAAGTTAAAACTCAGTTTCAATGAGCTGATGTACAATATCACTCTGCCAAACACAGAACTCATATTTTCTGTATTTTTCTGTTACAACTTTTCCGTTTTTAGGACAAACATCTGTTTCCTGATTTTAATTGCATAATGTTATTGTGGAAAAGTAGAAAATCAAAAAGCTAGAACATAGTATTTCTACTACAAATATTCTACAAAATTTTACAATTTTGTTAATAAAGCTTTTTTGTTTTTGATGTAAGGTGATACAGCTGGAGTGCTGACCAGCTTTGTTTGGCTTACGTATGGAGCGTCCCTAAGCAGAGCCCTTGGCTTGCACCATTTTTATCTCCAGCAGCAGGAGGGAATCCTGTAGATCTTAGTGTGTGTTAAGAAACTCAAGGGGAAAGAAAGTGCAACTGCTGTGATCCTACTAAAATATTCAGAAAGAGAAAGAGCTAAAGCCCAAGCTTTTCAATATGAATCGAGATGCCCAAAAGAAAATTTCCTATGGATACTTTTCAGGTACTAAAGTTGGGTTTCCTGTACATCTGTTTCTCTCTGAGCTCTCTTTCTGGATCTCCAGAAATATATACCCAGACCTGAAATTCAATATAGTTATTAGGCTAAAGAGCATGAAAGGACAGGGGAAATTGATGAAAGCCAATGTTCAGGGTCACAGCCAGCAGCATCCTGCTGGTTGCTGTGACTCCTGGATGCAGCTGTGGATACAGCACAGGGTATAGCATGAATACCTTTGGATTAACGACCTTCCAGGGCCCCTACCTCAGGCGTGGTGGCTGCAAGCCCTTGAGAGGTGAGCTGCTTGGAAGAAGGCAGTGGGAGGGAGCCAGCATGCTCAAGCCTTTTGCAGCAACTTCCCATGCAGTTTCCAGTTGTGCATTTGTCTCATGCTCCACACTGACGATGGGATTTACAGCCACTCAGCAGTGCTGCTACCAGCAGCTTGACTAGCCCAAGTCTATCAGGGACTTTAAAGGATTTTTAAAAAAATTTTTTAAAAATCCTCTCCTGCTCCACTTCTTTCTCCATCATTGAGTTGAAGGTCTGTTAGCATATCCTTTGGAATAATTCTGCCTTTAAATTTTGATGAGTCAGTGAGTCCATGCAAGGCTTTTTAAAAGCTTTTAATTCTAAGCTTTGGGGGTTTTACGCAGCCAGTTTAATCTGTAATGACTTTTTTTCATTTCCACTTGAACTTTCTGCTGTTCTGGTGCTCTTTAACTCCTGCAAGGCCTCATTTACGATCTGTTCAAACACTTGCACTGGGAGAGGAATGGTTTTTCCAATACCCTCTTTTAATTAATGTGTAGGTGATTTTTTTTAAATGATGCTGCCACTGAAAGGATTACATGTAGCTTGAAGAAGACCTAACCTCCTAAGGTGTTTGCTGTCGTGGCTGCACCATTCTGTGGGGAGTCTGTAGATTCCTGCTTCTGCCCTCCCTGTGCATGGTACTGTTCATCCAAGCAGTTTTCACAACTTAGGGACATGGATGCTTCAACAGACCATGTCAGCCTTCCAGGAAGGATGGGACCCAGCCTAGTTTTTAAAACTGAGGGGTTGGTTTTGTGCTAAGGGCTGGTGCCAACCATCACACTGGCTGAGCAGAAAGATCTCGAGCTGCAGAGAGCAAAATTGGGCTCTCCCCAGCTGAAGGTGAAGGGACACAGTGGCACAACAGTAGCAAAGAGAGCAATGTTTCAGCAGCCCTTCTCTGCAGGACAGGTAGCCAGGCCAAGCCTTTGGGACACATGAAGTGTCTCACAGCAGCAGCACTCCTAAAGCACCTCTGCCTCACCTGTCTTCAGGCGCAAGGTAGTCACTAGGCAGTTGCTTGAGTGGAAGAAAATGGAAAAATAAGCAAAGAAAATGAGGGGAAAAAGGGTGAATTGTGTTGTACTTTGAAACCATCTTCTGTTATCTGTATTGTTACATGTCTCAGCTTTGATAGCTGTTTAGTTATCTTCTGGCCAAATGTGATGATATACAAAAGCTGTCCCCCTTTGATACTCACACAAACGTAGGCACTGCTGTAGTGGAAGCAGCTGTCAGCTGGGAAATTGCACAGAGGCTGCTGGGTTTTCATGTCAATTATGCAACTATTCAGACATCCTAGTGGGAGGCTACAGTGTGATGTTTGGGCTGGATTTCTAAGGTGTTTTATGTGCTGGAAGATTCAGATAAATACTTGTGGGGACTGACTAAGAAGCCTCCATGCCTAAAGCCTGCTGAAATCATGAGTGTTTTGTTGTCAGAGATGCCAAGGTGCTTCTGAGTAGTCCCATTTTCAAGAAGAAATGTTGGTCATGTGTCATGGAGAGCTGGCAGCTACAAAAATACCCAATGCCAGAGTAAAAAAAAATAAATGTATGATTTGGTGTCCTTGCCATTGATAAAGGATTGCCTCTGGAATATTAAAGATCATCTCTAAATAAGGGTAGGTGGGTCAAAAAAGGAAGTTCAGCTGCAACAGGCTTCGGGAGAGCTGGCTTCAGTCCTTGCCCTGCCCCAGACTTGCTGCATAAACACAGGAGGTCATGGAGTTCCAGGCTCTTAAGAACACAGCAGGCGAGGCAGGTTTAGAGGTCTCTCACCCCATGTCCTGTTTAGTCCCTGAACAGGTTTTGACGGCCACTGTGTCCAGTTTCTGTTAGACAGTTTCTGTCAGAAATCACTAACACATATGGCTTCCTGTGGGATGAGATGGGCTTCTTTTTAT
>NW_008236764.1:1456172-1518610 GCF_000691975.1 Corvus brachyrhynchos
ATGATGTGTCTCCTAGGGGTTGATCTTCCTTTTGGGACAGCCTGGAAGGAACTGTGGCATTATAAAAGCCATTGCAGAAGGGACAAAATGTCTTTCAGTGTACTAGAGACATCATGATATGATTTTGCTTCTTCAAATTCAAGACTACATGGCAGCAGGCCGCCTTCAGCTGTCTGATACAAGAACAAATGATGCCCTCCTCTTACAGCTTCTTTTACACTTAATTCTTCCTTATGACATTCAGATCTTGCTTTCCTGCTACAACCAGGGTCCTGGCTGGCTCAGGAGCTGGGCTTTGACAGGGATGAGTCCTTGCTTGCAAACCCATTCCTTTACGGCTCTTGTAGGACTCGCCGCTGTGGCATTTGGGGCTTTTGCTATGACCCTGCTGTCGCGATCTCTGGCGGCTTGTCGGTGCCAGATAGTGAGGTGCCGTGAGCTTCCTAAAGCATCTCCTTAGTGAAGCTGCTCGGCAGGAGCACCACACACTCACCCACGTGTACCCGCGCACACACATGGACAGCTCCTTAAAATGGGTCGATGGCAAAGAGACAGGAAGGGTCTTCCTATACAGCTCCATGAGAGGTTTATTGCAGCCACACGTGTGAAGGCTTCCAGGGACAAAGACAAAGAACATGGCAGGGCCCAGGTTTAAAAATGGGAGCAGAGAGCGCATCAGAGAGCAATGATGTGAGGGCACGGGGGCAGTACACAGGCTGGATTAGGGTAAGGGAACCAATAGGGAAACTCTGAGGGAGTGGTGATGGGGCAAGGGCCAATGGGGGAACAGGGAGTGAAGATCCTTCTTGGGCGGGGACATATAAGGTAACAAGGGGCGGGGAGGTCAATGGGCCAACCAGGGATGCAGAACAGTGGTACCTTAACATACCAAAGCAAGTCATCGTGGGGGAAGCCCTTTTTGTCACCCTAACCTGGGGAGGAATCTCTGGTCTTAGGGACTGTCCTATCCGGGGACTGTCTTTGTCCCTTGTTCAGTAGGCTCACCGACTTCCGCAGTCTGCTACCATGCAGCAGTTGTTTTCCTCCAGCAGAAACAGCTCACAAAGACCTCAGTCCTGTAGTGTTGCAGCCTGGACTCTGAGTTTAGTGGAGGAAGAAATCAGAGTGGGAGGGAGGCTGTGGAGTCCCAGCAAAAGGCACGCTCCTTGCATGCTGTCTCGTGCTGTGGCTGGAAATTGTCTGGCAGGTGTCACTGGTCTGTGAGGTGGGATGGAAGAAAGCTAACGGGCCCCATCTCAGCTGGGGAAAAGCATTTTGTAGTTAGGATAAAGCCCTACAACCGCCAGAGTTGCAATTTCTTTTCTGCTTACTTACTATGGGGAGCAAGTCATATGGCCCACTCTTCAGAGGATAAAAGTTCTGTTGTCTGAGGATGGATCACACCCAGGACTGTGTGGCCCAGCCATCAGATGAAGAAGGGCAGAGCATAATGGCCGCTGGGCAGGTTTTTCAGCAGCAAATAGAAGACAAGGCCAACTTTTCTGATGAGGAGCTGGGGGGTGTGTGTTATGGTCGTTAACATGGACTTTAAGAGAACCAGCAGCTCCCTGTGTTTTAAAGTCCAGTCAGTAGCACTTAATAGCCCTGGCTCTCTGCAGAACTCCCTCAGCCTGTTTGCAGTCACTCCCAGCAGTGAGACTGGTAGATTTATATGATTTTACAGGGGTACAGAAGAGTTGCTTTGCAGCACAGCACCGTTTCCCCTTAATGGACTCTGTGACAAAGCAAATTTTGGTGATGTAAAAGTGCCTGGGCTGCTGGACCAAAGTACTCCATTTGCAACACCCTGCGGTGAGTGAAAGCCACAGGACTGGTTATAGCCATGCTGAAAGGTTGTGAAAGCACTGATCACACTAGGCACTTACAAAAGACAGATTTATAGCAGTGACCTGTCCATTAAAAAGAATAGCATACTTTTCGCTCCTAAATTCAGCCTAATGTTAAAGAATCAGCATGCTGAGCATTGCACAGAGTGTTGCAGACAGGATATCTCCATGAACACTTCAGAGGACTGGAGTGTGTTACTGAAACGCTTGTGCAAGGGCACATTTCTTCCTTCAAGATGGCTCAGCTCCAGTGAGGAAAGAAAAGAGTCCCTGTGAGGTGGCCAGCTCCCCTGGGAGCAGCATGACCCCTTTGGAAAGTTGCAGGAGGCAGGTTGTGAGCAAGGAAGGATGCTTGAAGGGTGGTCCTGGTAGAAGAGGAATAGTACACTGTGAGGAGAGAGAAGATCCTACATTCAGGGTTGAAACCCTGCCACAGTTTGCAGGTAGATGCCCAGATGTGGGCCTTTATACCATGATGCCAAGCAAAGCCTCTGTCCCTCAAGCACTTCATGCTGCATTTGTAGAGGAGGGCTGGGAGGCTCAGCAATGGCTCTGCTGCAGGGAATCTGGATTGACAGATTGGTGTCACAGCTGACACCTGATGGGCTTTTATCTAGACAGCACGGCTATGAGTGCCTTGCCTGGTTAACGTATTACTTGGACTTTAGGAATGAGATACATCTGTGCCACTTTGGTGACTTGTCTGGCTGAAGCCAGAAGCTTTAAAAGCTTTCTTCATGGCTGCGGGAGCTGCTGCCTAAACCAGGCAACACCAAGATCCTGTTGCCTTATGCAGCTGAACTTCTTGCTCTGTTGCTGTTGTGCAGCTCCACAGGAGCAGCTCAGGGTGGCAGTGCTGCTCCGTGGTTTGCACTGTTCCCCGTGCTCATTCCCTTTTCTTGCTGACACATGGGGAGTTGTATCCCCAGAGGGAGCATCAGGGATTTCATACAAAAAAGTCCACAGATGCAAACTGCAGAAATCTGTGTCCTGCCATGCTGGGTTTAATTAAGGGCACTCTGGAAAAGTTCCTGTTTGGCAACATCTCTCTTTCTCCAGTCACACTGTGCTGGAATTCAAGTGTCTTTATGGCAACACTGAGTTTGGGGTCACATCTGGTCATATTAAGTCAGTGCTGTGTAGGAAGAGAAGGTTATTTCTATTTTCTCTATTTTTTGCATTTCAAGTGACCACGTGTGCCAAACACACATTTCTGTTACAAGTGGTGGAAACGAAAAGTGTGTAACCTCTGTAGGCAGTATCAGAAAGGAGCACTATAAAATGCCATGCCATTGATCGTTAACACTGTCTAGTCCCAAAGGAAAGTGTCACCTTTGAGTGACAGCACTTCATCCTGACATCATCTGGCTGAGAGGGAGCAGTGGCACATGAATCTGGAACAGACACAGCCTCGTGGTGTGCTGGTTGCTGTTTCATTTGTGCTCTCAGCACTGACCTGTCTCCTGGGGATGATTGACAGAGTTTCATGGGTTTGAGAAACTTCAAGCAGCTGATATATGGATGTCAAATCTGCCTACTAAATATGTTTCATTTATTTTCCTATGCAATTTTTAATCTGTGAAATCTATTTATCCCATATAACTCACCTGCCTACCTAATTAGACACAGTTGTATGAATAAACACAAAGGCAATGGAACATTACATTTTTTTCCTAGGCTTGTCCCTTTTATTCACAAAAATCATTGTTCAGGTTGATGTCAAGATTTTTTCTTGTTTTTCCTGGATATGCAGTGTAGCCTGACATAAGGTACCTAAGCTGTACTGTTACCTTTTCCCTGACAACATATCTGCTGTGTGGATGCTCTGTGGTTTTTATGTGAAACCTGTGGCCCATGTGCTTAAAAGCAGGTATATCTGTCCAGAGGGTCCCAGACAGAAATAAGGCAGCCCTCATGATGTATAAAGAGATATAGAAATACATTTATGTGTCTATATATGAACCATAAATCCACCCACTGCTATTCACAGTGGCTTTCTGTCAGCTTTGCAGTGGAGAATTTTGGGAGCCCTGGCAGGGAGGTGTCCTGTCAGAAGCATCCTGCTGGGTGGCACGGTGTACAGGTGAGTACATGTATATATCTGCATGCTTCTTCTCTGTAATACATCACTCAGGGCTAGCCCAGCCTCAGAGGTAACATCCCATCCTGGTGAAGAGGCAGATTTAAGGCCTAAAATATCCTTGAACCTTTGTTGATTTGGGAAGCAAAGTGTCTCCACTTGTTCTAGACAGCATCAGGGCTTCCCCTGAGCTTTGGTATTGCCCAGGGCAGCTACCTGGATTTTGAATCATGACTTCTCCTCATCCAGCTGGAAGTTTCCCTCACCAGCTCCTTTCCCCTTGCTTGTGCTTTGGATCTGCTCCTTGTACAGTGAAGGAATACCTCTGAGCCATATGTGAGTTAGTTGTGATGATACAGCAGAGTGCCAGCAGTGCTTGGGCAGAGCAGGTCACGGCAGTGGATGACCCACTTGTTTCCACATCTGGTTTATATATCTCTATGGCTATGTGGAATGAAGCTCAGAGTTGCCTAAGGAGAAACAGCTCCATCAGGAAGAAGATTTGCTTTCTGTTCCTGCATTCACTTCCCCTAAGCATAAACCAGCAAGGGTATTTTGCCAAGGCTGTAGAGACTCTTTGGCTAGAACTAGGAAAAGGCAAAGCACAAAGAATAAAGAGAAGTAGCAATATGTAAAATGGAGCCAGATACAGTTTTCCAGGATTTGCAAACCCCACAAAATCCAGGCAGGGCATTTTAACCCTCAGAACAGAGACAGCTTTTTTGGAGGATGAGATATTCTGTGGACTGTCTGCAGCACAGGTCTCTGCTGCTGTGTCTCTCCTGTTGCTGCTAGAAAGGGAGCACAAAGGCTCCTGCTTAGTAGATATGGCCGAGAATTTCTCCAAAGCATCAGATGTCAAATCAACATTTTCAATCTCTTCTCTCTGCCTGAGTTACTTTCCCTTCATGTTCCTGTCACTGTTTTTCTCTGTCTAAATCCTCCCTCTCCTTCTCTCTGATCAAACCCTTTCTCTCATGGCAAACATCATTACTTCAGCAGGTGAGATGAAATACGCCTCAGTCTACCTCAATCCCAGTGCAGACAGAAACCCAAGAGAGAAGGGCAAAGAACAGCAAATCAGGAGGTTTGCAGAATGCCAACACAGCAATGACAGTGAGAAATACAAGACAAAGCAGTTAACCACACAAGAAAATAAATGCTCCTGTGGGAAAAGTCATACACTAATGCCTATTAGCTTAATAGCCCTGTGGTTTAGGCAGAGGGCTGAGAGATAGGGGGTCTGGGCTCTGTGTGCTGCTGTGTTGCAGCCTGGCTGTCACTTGGGAGGCCAGATCCTCACTCTGCCCTTGGTCAACTTTGCTTTCAGCTTTGCCCCTTTCCAATGTAAAACAGAATCCAGTTTCTGTGGGGCTGTCAGACACTGGCTGAAGCCAGGAACACCTGGAGGAACCCACGCTGCTGGATGAGGATTTCACCAGAGGTATGTACACACTTGTGCAAGGGACAGGTCTGTCCTTGTGTGTGGTTCCTTCTCTCTGTCCAGAAGCTGGAGGTGAGTGAAGGTCTCCAGCACTGGTCTTCAGAAAGAGACTGCACACAGTGTGCCCAGTCCAAACCCCAAGTGCTCTGGTGGTTGTTTTTTTGGTTGTTGGGAATTTGGGGACTGAACCTCAGAGTGAAAAGGTCAAAGCAAAATAAAAGAGATTAAATGGAAGCAAATGGCAGAGCCAGTCCAACAGAGAGCAGGAGATAATCAGCAGTGCCAGTTTACCAGGAAGGTTTATGAGGGAAGGAGAGCAAAGATTCTCTTGGAGAAAAGATAAAGAGGCAGATTATGATATATTTTACTTCATAGTGCTTCCTGAAATGGAGCTGAGGGCATTGTTTTCTGCTTTAATATATTGTGTTAAACATTAAAGGAATGAAGGCAGGGAGCCTGAGTAACGATGAGTTAATCTGAAAAGCAGACATCTTTTAGGCTGGGGAGTAGAGGAACTTTATTGGTTATTATTAGACTTTTCAGCTTACAATGGACAAGTCAATATTTTTTTCTTTTGACTGCTGCTGTTTTCTCCTTTGATTGTTAAATCCCCTCTCTGTCTAAAAATACCCTGCTTTGAACAGAGTCTGCTTGTATTTAGCAAATGGCCTGAGAATGCTGAGCATTGAGTCTATGGGGCACATAACTCAATCTGAGCACTGCAGAGGCTAGATTTGGGGAGGTATTGGGAGACAAACCCCCTGCTCTAGCTCTTAGGACCAGGAATGTATCAGCTCCCAGCATCCTTTTGTTGTGGGAAGGATATTTATCCATAGGGAGGATAAATAAGGTGATGAAATTCCATGTTATGGATTATGAATGATCTAGTCAAGGAATTTTAAAGAAGAGTGGTTGAATGGAGGTCATAACTCAATGTATGAGACCTTTATCACTCTTTAGCCTTCTAAGACTGCCAGGAGTTAACGCAAAAATAATTGTTGGACAGTGGGTAGATGGTGATGCTTAAGCACCCCAGGGAGAAGGGAGGTCTCTAATGATGAGGATGTTGCCAAACACTGCAAAAGGCTTCATCAAGCCAAATATTACAATTAACTGTTGTTAACTACTGCTCCTTACATTGCTTAAGAAGGGAGGACAAGGTTCCCTATATCTGGAAACTTCTACAGGCATGGGGATGAATTTTGAGTAGATATTTAAAAAAAGGGTGAAATATTATATGTTTCCTCTAATAACCATGCCATGTCAGATTTACTGCCTTGCAGTGGCTGGCAAGGAACCTATTAGGAAATAATACTATTACCTCAGAACTGGGATATTAATTTTTAATCGATTACTTCTTTGTGATGATGATGGAAGTGGAATATCAAAGATGGGTGAATAGTGTAGCACATGCTCTTGCTGTTCTGGAAGCACACACTAGGCCCCAAGCTGTTTTTAAGTCTTTCCTTTCCCAGCTGGCCAAAATAAGATGTGCCAGCCTTCTCCTGCATCCTGCTAGCTTGTGAGCATCTCCCAGTCTCTAAAGCATTCTTTGTCACTGTGCCACTGCAGGTGATGGATGGGGAAGCAAGGGCAGGAGGAAGGGTTAAACCTTTTGATTCCAGCAGGAACGAGTCACTGAAAGATGGTTTATATTGATGAAAATGAATAGAAATTCCCTGGCAGAGGAAGGAAGCAGAATTTGCATCACTCCATGATCTGAAGGGGACAACCAAAACATGGCGCAGGACACCCAGGCTTGTCTTGGAAGGGAACTGTACTGTGCAAGTACCACCAGAGAGGCATGAGCAGGGGTTCCTGGCTCCTGCCACCACTGCTGCACTGGCAGCCCAATGCCACTCACTTGTGGGTGTCACCAAGATCCAGCTCTGCCCTTTGAGTGTCTTCGGGCTTTCCTATGAGGCGGGTATCCAAGGCTTTAACCAGCTCCAAACAAATGCTCTGCAAAGACTCTGGCTGGAAAAGCAGCTGCTCTTTCTCCCCAGGCTGTCTTCTGTACCTGCAAAACCTGTTATTCACTGTAAAGCAAAGCATCTGTTGCCTACACATGGTAAGACAGAACAGCCAGTGTCTGAGGATAAAGTAGGAGGGGAAAAAATTGCTCCAGTTGCAGCTGCCAGTGGGGAGCAGCATGGAATCAGGGAGGCTGAGAACGAGCCAGAGAAACACCACCCCTCAGGCCCTCTCTGAGTAAAGTCTCTGCCAAACCATGCTTGACACAAATGGTCAAGTGCCTTGCTTTTTAATATCCTACCTGAGAAAATGGGCCCTCTATGCCCCCAGCCCCTCAAGCTGAAATAATTTGGCCACTCATGTGAATAAGGAATGCAATTTTCCCAAAGCAAACTGTGTTTCTCCTTAAAAATTTCATGAAACAGTTAAGAAGCAACAAACTTTGGCTTTCAAAGAGGAGGTACAGTCAGAACTTCTGGTGGTGGGAGGATGTCCATGTGCAAACATATATGCACAGATGTTATTTACAAACAAATTAGGGCTTGTTTTCCAAAAGGACTTAGTTCTTGATTTTGGTATGTTTGGCTTTGTAAAGTTAACAAATCTTTCTAAGGTAGCAAATTCCCCCAAAAGCTTTCAATCCCCATTAATCTGAGTCTGTTATCTCAGCTGCATAAGAGTTCACTTCAGCATGGGCTGAGGAACATGGTTTTCAGCCTCCTCTGAAAAACACAGGATGAAAGAATCCATTCCAGTTGACAGATAAGGATTGATATTTTGTGAGAGTGTGTGTGTGTGTGTGTGTGCACCCATGTACACTTCAGCCTCAGAAAACAGATCTGCCACCTGCGTAGAAGCCTGCTTTGAAGCCTCAATAGCAAAGCAAGCAACAATGGGAAATGTAAAGCAAATTTCCCCTTTTTTTCCTCTTTTGGCCTTTCTGATTCATAAAGAAATTCTCTGGCGAATCCTCTTGCATTTGTAGAAGCTTAGTTGGCAGAGAAAGGACAAGTTAGAAATAATGCAGAGTTGCTGTCTGAAGCTTGTTTCTATTCCTGATGGTTCTTTGCAATATCCTGGATTGTATGAACACAGTGTGTTTCGCACAGGCTCACGCTGAAACCTCTCTCCCTCAAAGGCAAGTGTAAGAGCTCAAAGAAATCACCAATCCAGCTCTGCTCCCTTATTGCAGATGTGCCTTTAAGGGTCACAGATGGAGGAAAAAGTTAGAGGTAAGTATGCTTTCAGTCCCTGCTTCCACGGGGCTCACAGTGAGCACCAACCCAGGCTGCGGCTCCTTGCCTGTTATGCAAAGCCAAGTGCTAGTGCCTCTTGGATTCTGTGCAGTTACAGACTCCAGCTTTAAAAAGCTCCCAATGGGGCTTGTGACTCAACAAAGGCAAAATGTCACAGCTGGGGGATCCAGGGGGACAGTCCTCTGGGAAGGGTCCACCAGATTTGGTTCCACCTGAAAAGGGACTCTCTGGGAAGAGGAAGCAACTTGTTGCTGTTTTCAAGAAACACAAGGTGGAAAAGGCTCCCAGGTCTTATCAGTCCTACCTCTTCATCTGACTGCAAGGTACTTTTTGAGGGACATAAACCACAATGTGGAGCCAGATTTGACTGCTCTGACTTAGTTGAGTTAGAATTTGTCTCTTAGAAACTGTCAGAGGACATCATCCATTACTGTCATGTTTGGGTTTGGATCGATGAGCGTCATCTCTGCCCACAGGGACAAAGCTGTCACTGGTCAGTCTGGACTGGAAGAGAAAAGAAATCTTCTGTGATTTCATAGAAAGAAATATCTACTCTCTGGAAAACTACATGTGCTAGGCTCTTCAAAAAGTAGCCTTTTTTTACTGATTCATCTTTCTTTAAGGGATAAAAACTAATTCGGTAGCAAGAAAGAGGGAAAATAGAACTGGGACTTAAAAGCAAAAGGAGTCTATTGTATAGCAGGACTGAACCCATCCTCAGGTTTACATTTCCCTGCTTGTCTTGGGGCAAAATTCAGTCCTGAGGTTTGTCTTCTCCTCTGCAAGGAACACAGCGATTATGTTCATCCTATTCAGATTTCAGACTCAATTTTCCTTTTTCAAAGGCCTGTGCTGTTATTTTCCATCTACCCATTCTTACAGTTAGAAAACGTACATTTGGGAGGCTGGTTTGATTTGCTCTTTCACTTGAATCTTTCCCTTGGGGAATAATAGATGTCATGCTGTTTAGAAAAATGAAAAGGAAAAAGCCCCTTTCCATGCACCAAAGGGTGTGGGGAGAAAACCCTATTAAAAACCTGCATTCTAAATACTGTAATCTAAAGCTGACAAAGAGGGTCACAGGCTTATTTTCTTCTTCAGGCTCAACCTTCCTTTAGTCAATACAAAAATTTCTTGTAGCTCCTGTCTCTCCAGGGAGTTTGACCAGCATTATCTCAAGCTGTGCTTTCCTTGCTATTAATAGGTAACAATTGTGTAAGCTCTGACTCTTTTTGTTAATATTCTAACAAAACAGATTTTCCAAACAACCACAACTCTTTTGTCCCTTTCAGTCCTGTCTGATACCTCATTGTAGGTGTCTGTGAAAGGCAAATAGACATCTGCAGAATCTAAAGAGGAGCTCTGGCAATTTTACACAGTCCCCCACTGCCTGCCTCCATAATCTGACAATAAAATTGGATTTTTTTGGTATCTCTTTAACACTCCAAAAGTAAACCCCTTTCATAACATGTATCATTTTCCAAGATAATTTGAAGAGAATACCTTTCACTTTCCAATTGCCCTTTGGCAGCTTTGAAACCACTGTTGTTTTGTGAAAGCCCTTGGCATTTAAAACTGCTTTGTAAGGAGGAGAGGAATAATAATAACAAAAAATCTCCCAACCCTGGCTACTTCACGTTCCTTCTGATCTGTCCAGAGCTTTTCAAGTGAATGGGAACATGCCGACAAATGCATTCTGAAGAAAATCTCATTTTGACCCTAAATGGTCCTTCACAATTTCCAATTCATGCTGTTGCCATTTTTGCAGGAATTGATGGCTGCCATTGTTATCAGAGCTGACAGGCCCTGGATAGGTTGCACAATCAGTGCAACCTGCCCGAGCCTTTCATTATTCCCAAGTGGCAGGTTCTCATGATATCTCTCTTTTATAGGCATTGCTCATTTCTATTTTGCATTTGACAGGGCTCCTCCACTCTCTTGCTGCTGGGGTGCCCAGATAAAATGGCTCCTCTGAAGTTAAAGGAACAAAGCCCAGCCCCACATGTGCCCAAAGTGGCTGGCAGCTCCTGTCCTTCCCGCACATTCCAAATCAGAGGCTGCTCTGTTTGTGGGAATTAGCAGTTGGGTAATTGCCCAGCACGAGGGTCCATTCTGCTCAGCTCTGGTGTTCCAGCAGCGCTTTGCAGGCATGCAAGCGTCCTCTAAAAGCAAATCCAAATCAAAGGTTTGGGCAGCTTTTGTGTTTACAAAAATAAAGAGGACAGTGTTTTTGTTGAGCTGTTTTTTTTCCCTAAAAGTCTCTCTCTCTTTATCTCAGCTGGAAGAACTTGAAAGGGTGCAGAAATATCCCCCAAAGGACCAAACTGGCAATCAGGCTGTGAAATAAGACAAGTGGAAAAAGGGTGACCAGCTCCCCAGGAATGTGAAGGAGCTGAATGGAAGAAAAAGCTCCTGGCAGCCAAGAGCTGTCTCCCTGCATGAGCACAATTCAGGCAAGCTGAAAGGGGGATATCCCACTCCCTTCCATATTTTCTCATCTATAAAACTCCAGCTAAAGGAGTTTTATACTCAAGCCTGTATAGGGCCTATGAGCAACCCATGAGTTCCATGTGTGACAGAGACAGCACTAAAGTGTGAAAAAAAAAAAAAAAGAAAGGCCTTTTGACTATACCTTGATAAACCTAATCTTTCAGGATTTTACTCTCTAAGATTTGCATAATGTCAAATATGTGATTCCTGGTAGGTCTGATAGGAGATCCTCCATTATTATCCCAAGGGCTTTGTGTTTTTGTCCTTACCAGATTCCCACAGGATTCTTATCTTGCCTTTGCCTTTAACCTCAGCTGTACTTTCAGCCTGATTTTTTTAAAAAAATTATTTAGCCTGGAATTTAACTTTGAAGTTGTCCTTTTAAGAACATAACTCTCTGTGAGGAGACCACTCTGGTTACCAGCTGTTGTCTGTCCTGCTCAGAAGGTGACCTGCAGTGGGCTTCTCTCCACTGCTGGACTTGGGGTCAGTTCTCTGAAGGTAGGAGCCACCAACTGGTGTATGGGACCAGCTGTGTAAACATAGTTCTGCAGCTGTTATGTGTTTGCACTTACACAATTTAGAGGGAATGTGAGGAGGAGGGATCTCTGCTTTTTCACCAAACCTGGCTTCTCTAGATTTAGTTAAGTTTAGCCCAGCCTCTGGTAAGTGTTGTAAGTTGAAATCCTGAGGAAATTGTATTTCCCCATAGGAGAGTGCCCAGTGAGAGATATGGGTGGTTGCAGCAGTCAGTGAACACCACAGGGCAGCAAGGAAAGCGGGGCACAGACCCACAAAAACTATTGTATTAGAACAAGCAAAAGAATCATCCCTTCCATCTTCTGGCCTCGCATCATGAAGGCAGCCAAAAAACAAGGCTTTTATGGTGTTAGCCTTCTTTCCTGTTTCTGGTGCTTGGAAACATTGTCATAAAAGAAGATCTATTGCTAAATAGATCTAAAAAGAAGGAAAAATCAGCCATGCAGGTAAATTAAAAAAATATTATGAACATATAAATTAGTGAACATATATTGACAAATACGTAACTCTACAGCCCCTAGTAGCATAATCACCATAAATATTTGAGATAAGATTGGCAGGCAGGGATAATATCTTTTCTTATTAGAGCAAGAGCCATACCTAGAAAAAAATTAAAAACTGAAGGACCTGGTGGGTACAATAATCTTTCTTTGGGCCTAAAACATAAGCAGCCAGCTTCCAGGTAAATAAATGCTAGGGACAATTGTCGTACTTTGATTTAATTACAGGAATCAGTGAAACAATTAGAGAGAAAAGGGTTGCTAAAATCTCAGAAGCAGGTGGGAACATTCAGGTTTGATTTCCCAAGTCAAACATTCATGAGGACAGAGTCAGGTATCCAAACCTTTCCTTCCCCTTGCTGTTCCTGGTCTTACCCTTATGCACAGACAGCATTGCCTGTGCAAAGGTGCTGGAGCAGGGTCAGAAAACTGAGTGAATTAAAAAACAATTAATGAAAAAAGATTTAAGCCTTTTTTCCCCTGTAGGTCACAGGACAGCTGTAGAGGTAGAAGGAGAGGACTGTCTTTACTAAAAATTTCAACCCATGCCCCCACTGCTTCCATAACTACTGCTATGAACACCTGATGTCTCTTTGGCTGTGCTGGACCTGGCATCACTAGAGTGGTGGGAAAGTGTTGTCTGGCCACTGCCAATGCACACAGGTCACAGAGTGCTGTGGCGTGCTGTCCAAAGGCTGTTTGTCATGTGAGCTGGAACTTAAGCTGCGCCCTAGAATGAGCCTGAAGACAGGAGGATTTTAATGATGGGTGGTAGAGTAATAGATATATTTGGTATGTGTGGGTAGGGTTTAGGATAGACTGTTACTCTTTGCTATGTTAGAACTGAAGAATAATGGCCCCCCATATAATTGTGGGAGACTCAATTTTCATAAATGGTTTTGATATCACTGCAGGCCAGATGTGCTATGAGGATAACAGGCTCTTACTGTATTGCAGAAGCTTTGATAAACCAGATCTTGCTCATCTGCTAAAACTCAGAAGAAAACACATTCCTCATGAAGCAAGACATTGGATAAGTTTCTTTCTTAAGCACAGAGGAAAGATCCAGCATGGAGGGGTTCAGACTATTTCTCACCTGACATGAAGGCATGTGGATACCAGCAGCAAACAGACTCAGAGCTTATAAACAAGCCAGGTGAGCAGACAGCTGTGTCCTCTGCCTGTTTCTCATCTATGGAAATTCTGGCTTGTAAATTTCCAAAGGACATGCTGGAGTCTCATAGCCTGACTGGTAGAGGATGCTGGTTGCAGACTCCATCTACCCAGGGCACTCTGCTCACATCCATGTTCCCTATAGTTCCTGCTGGGAGGTAGCATCAGTGATGAATTTCCCACTGTTCACCATCACAGAACAAAGTGACAGCTCCTTATTTGATGCATAAATTATCCTCTTTCATGACGTTGGATGCTTAAACATACTACTCAAAGCTGCATTCTTCTTTGTTATAAGAGGTTTCACTATTTTTAATGTGACAGAGAAGCTTGTTCAGAGGATAAATCCCCTGCAGGGCACAGTTACCTGGAAATGAGAGAACATATTTTTTCATGGTCATACATCCAAAAGCCCCCAAAGGCTATGGATACACATCCAATGTGGTTTCAGTCCATGCACCATGAGTAAAACACAGTGGCCAGAAATCTACTGCTTTCATGGACATCTCACAGCAGCCACAGCTGTTGGTCACCCTATAAGTTTTGGGGAAAGGACAACCTCTGTGCTTTGTGCATTTGACATGCCCCGAAGTAAAGCCCTGAGCCAATTTTTATCTTTATTTGTTGTGCTGCTAAGATGAAGAAAGACTTTCATGTCAGAGATTAGTTCTTCTTGTCTTGCTGAAGCCTTCTGCTCTGTGGGAAGCATTACTTAGATGAGTGACCAAAAGGTGATTCAATGGCAGGAGTTTATCAGCTGTTAGGGTTAAGGACTTGAACAAGCTGGTGCCGTGTATCCCTCCTCCTGCACTGCTGGTCCTTGCCTCATTCCTGGGGATTTGCTGTCATTACCACTTGTCTTTTCTGCTTCCTCTCACTGTTAATGTGACTGATGGGCCGTATATGGAGCCTGTTATCTCTTCCCATAGTTTAAGCAGCCTAAGATCTGGGCTGAAATCACCAGCAGGTAATTTTTGGAAGGAGTGTAATTTATATTGGGTTAGAGGCAAAGTGTACCATGTCCTGCTGTCTGCCCTCTCCCTGATCCTGATCCAGTTCCAAAATAGTTCCTGGATTGCCATCAAATACCAGAGTTTTAATGGCGCTTGTTGAAAAGAGAAATTTTATTGGATGAAGTAGTTAGAGCTACAAAGTAGTTATAGCTACAAAGTGTCATTCTCAATGCATGTTGTCCCTATGAGTCTGTTTGTTTTTTTTTTTTTCCAAAGCAAACTGGAATACATTTAGGTAATTTCCGACATGATTCTGTGATGTCTGTTTCAGCTCTCTGGGATTTTACATTTTTCATCTTCCAATACTGAAAGCTCCTATTACTGGTCATGGCTACACAAGAAATCCTGCCTTTTGTGCAGATCCAAGTTTGGACAAGGTACATTTGAAATATTTTGGCCTTGAACAGAGCTCTTAAATATATACCCTTGAGCTTGCAGCCAGTCATGCTGACAAAGGGGCTGTACTTGACTTTGTGTGAAATCCAAGAGGTAGAATGGTAACTCACATAAGTCTATCCCATATCCTGTCTGATTTGATATTCTGGGGAATGTCTGAATGAGAAGTGACTTCTAAGCTTCCTTCAGATACTTTTAGACAAACCCAGGAGGTGTTTTTGGAAGACGCTAAATAGCACACTTTATCGGTACTACTGTGTCAGTAGATTACAAATATTAGCCCTTTGTAGTTACTGTCTTCAAAGTGACAATAAATAAGCCAGATTGGCACATCTAGAAGTAATTTGCATTTTGTGTTATTTTTGTACAATTATGTGCTTGAAGAGAGGATGATTTTTTTCTTCTTTTATTTTTTTACCCTTCTCTTCCAAAACTCCCTTAATTACTTAAAGTTCAGGTTGACTTACCATCTTATTCTAGGTAATGTAAGTCAGATGGGAAATAGTGAAACTTAGTCTAAAGTCAATCAGTCTGTTAAGTTGAATACAAAATGCACTTGTGGTTCATTCACTCCTGGTACGGAAAAAGAGATGCTGGCAATTCCCACTGATAGCCTAGAGAAGAAATGAAAAAAAACCCCAAACCATTAAAGCAAATATCAACACTGCAGATAGGAGAGGGAACAAACACAGTGTACACTCTGCCTCTGAAGGGCTGCTGCATTACAAAAGCACGGGAAATAGTTCACATGAATTTCAGAAGCTTTTATCTTTTCTTTTTTTTCTTGCCTCCTGCCCCAGAAGCTCCATCAGCCCAGATTATGTGTGACACAAAGAAAAGGTACTTTCATTGCAATTTGCATATTCCTGTGTGTGAGACTGAAGTGAAGACCACATGAGTAAATCTTTCTAGAGCTGTGGAGCACCCTTGGAAGGGAAATGGTTTTGTGGAGGGGACTCAGCTCTATCTCCTCTAGCGCAGAAGCAGAGCTGGCAGAGGTTGTGATGTTTTGGGCTCTTGAAAATAACCTGTGTGCTTTTCTGCTTTCAAGCTCTCTTCCCTACACAGAGGGCTGTAAATGTTTGATGGAGGTCTCTGGCAGAGGTTAGCAGCTGTAGCTGGACGTCAGCAGCTGTTCTCGCCATCAGCATGTTCCTGTTTTTGGTAGACAACTTTCTAGGATACTCCTGTCTCCCAGCTCCCTGATGAAGCAGTGTGGGCTAGTGGGACTGCAGACTCTGCCTCCTGTTCAACCCTGATCAGATCAAAAACTGTGTGCATGTTCTTCCTAGAGGTGGGACTCAGAGGAGACCAATTCTAGTGCCATTGTGCCTTTTCTTCTGTGCTTCACTTTCCTCAGCTATAAGATGAGGGACAGATTTCCAAACTGGTGCAAACAGGTAGTTCTGGACCAGCTGCATGCAGAGTGCCACAATGAGGTTAATTGGGCACTAGCTTCCCTAATCTTCTCAACTCCTTAGCTGGAAAGATCTGTCTACACAGAGAAATCCTCATTTTCAATTCACAGCCTGCACATTAAAGCTCCAGCAAAATTTCCAAGGTAGGGTGACATATGTAAAGTATTGTAACTGCTGATTTCTCTCTGGCTTGCAGGTGCTGGGTTTGTTTATGGCTCATTGCCATTAATTGGAATGAATTTTAATGACTTCATGTGGCTTAGAATTGAGGCAGTTATAACTAATTCCATGTGTACATGCTAGATATATGTGTATGAGAAATCTCATGATCAAATAATTATTTCCTTGCAGGAACAAAAGCTGACAGTGCCAGCAGCTACCTAGCACCAGCCTGGACTATGCAGCCTGAATTAATCTGAGGCTTTAAAACCATCTTCAATTACTCCTAATCCCTGGAACCACAGGTAAGGTCCCTCACCATGATACATTTCAATTTGCTCTCTCTCTGCAAGGATGTCAGTGCCAGGAGCCACCTTTTGAAAAGGTGTCTGAGGTCACTTAACAAACAGTGCAATGTGACCAAATACAGCTATAGAACTGTTTAGGCTGGAAGTCCAGTCATCAGCCTAACACTGCCAACCATGTCCCTGAGTGACACATGTAGGCAAAGTAGCTGGAAATCACTCCAGGAAAGGGATGACAGCTTAGCTTTCCATGGCTATCATTTAGTGGCATCTGTGAGAGGCAGAGCATGGAGGAACATTGCACATCTCAGCATTTCTCACAAGTGGGGGCTCCGTTTACAGTCCTGAGTATCCTTTCCTCATATGAAAAGACAGGGGTGGGAAGGAGGCCCTGTGTTAATTTTTCCGGCTTCTTCTGCCTTTTCCTTGTGCTTGATTTTCCTTTTCAGATGCAGGGCTTTGTGCTAATGAAGATTAAAATGTCTGTCCAACCTTCCTTGGTGCGGGCATAGAACAAGTCGGTCGGTGTCAGTATGGCTCTGGCTTTCCTCAGCCCCTTGTGCCGACAGCTCATGGTCTCACAGGGAAGAAGATGGGTGGCTGCTTGAAATGACCCATTTGTCTCAGCAGGCAGAAGGTGCAAGAGGCTCCTGGATGGCTACAGCACACATATATTCTTCTTGTAACAGCTCAAAGTTAAACATCCCTTTTAATAAGGATGAGACACTTACATTTGCATAAGTGTCAGCCTTAATGGACTTTAAAATGTATAAAACAGCACAGGGATCACTCCTGTACAATTGGAGAGGCTGGTGAGATGGGCTGAGAGGAGTGGTGCATGTCTCCCTGGCATGGAGGGTAGTGCTTGTGATCCTCCTCAGCACCTACACAGGAACTGTAACAAACTGTGCTCCACAAGAGACCACAGAACAGCCCTGAGCTACACAGCCTAACATGAGAAACAGCCTCCAGCATGTGTATTAAAATAAATACCATGAAATGTGGGGCTTAGACAGTTTTCCAAATTAAAGTGGCTCAGTGTGTTACTGGGAGGCAGTTGGGCACTGCTGACTGCCCCTCTGTTCACATGGTTTTACTCTGAGACCGGAGCAGCATGGTGTAAGCTTTCTTTTTCCTGGGGATAAGCCATGCTGTATTATCTGGGATGTTACCAAGGCTAAGGAGGAGTACAATTATCATAGCCCAGCTGCTGTGTAATAATGTACTGATCATCAACATCATGTTCTGCTCCAGCCTGATTTTGAGCCTGAGCTTTGAGTATGATATGGTCTGAGTGTCCCTTGGGTGGGTTCACAGCTTGCTGTCTTTTACTTAAGCTTAGGGAGGACTTTCTAAGACATATCTCTTTTCTTGCCGCCCTGGCTCTGTGCTGTCTTTTTCCAAACCAGAGGATGTGATAGCCTGCAGGGAGCCACGCTGACTTTGACATGATGAACCAAGACAGGTCTCTGCAGGAACGATGTAGCTGAACTTGATGTTGGTCCTATAGCAATCCAGTATAGGAGTTTCTCTGAGAAGATGAGAAAGTGAGTATCCACTGATGGCCAAGAGGAAAGAGTCTTAATGAGATGTTTACCTAGATTATCTTAGGAAAATGTTCCCACAGAGCTGACACAATCCCTGACTGGACACTGACAGAAACCTGCCATTTTCTCCCCATGGCTACAGCTGCTCTGGCCTACTGCAACCCTTTTTTGGGGATCTCAGCAGGACTTGCTAATTCTGGCTCACCACTGAGATAAAGCAGAAATGCAGTTGCTAAAAGTCTCCAGTAAATCAGAGGGTGGCCAGGGGGCTTGGATCCAATCCAGCTGTCAGTGTAGACACAGCAAATAATATATTGACCGAACTTGTCTGTGTCCCTTTGCAGAGATCAGATCCTGGTTCCTGCTTCACAACTACTAACACTGCTCTGACAGAAGTGACTGATGCTGTTAGATCCCAGAGTTACAGTTCAGCTCATGTGCATGACCTAGCCAATGGACTGCAGCATTGGCTTTGCAGAAAACTATTTCATTGCAGCATTGCAGTATAGATTTGGGAATTCTAGTGCCTCAGAAAGGTTATTTTGTAGCTGCCTTTATTTCTGTCAAAGGAGTTTTATTTTTTTTTTCATTGGATCTGCTCTGTAACAACTATGATTATAAATCATATTTGGTATCATTTTCCAATGCCTTAAAATTCTACTCATCTGGCCCTTGGTTTAGCAAGCTTTGATCCCACAACACCCCTTATCCCTTTTCTTGATGTCAGCAGTAGCCCCATTAGAGCTGAGTCCAAAAGGTTAATTGAGTAAACCATAATTATTGAGAGTTTCTTCTCCCTGGTGTGAGCTGGGGACATCCCACACCAGTGATAAGTGAGTCCTCAGAAAAGAAAGCTGGATAGCAGGAAGATAGCTTGCTCATCAACCTGGTAGCCCTGTGTGAGGTGATAGATTCCTGGTTCTGTAAATGTTTTCAGGTTCAGCAGCCTGAATAGCTGCCACAGTCTAATCCAGCCCTGCCCAAGGTCCAGGTGGCCTGCACACAACTCAGTCTTGCAGACAACCCGATTTCTTCTGCAAAGCTGTGAGAAACTTTGTGTTGATGCCTAGTGGGTCCCTGAGTCAGGACCTGGTAGGACTGTCCAGCTCAGAAGTGCAGGTGGTCACTGTGGTCCCCTCACCCTGGGTGTTTCTCTGGAGCAGTTCTGCAGGAGCACGTGGAGTCATGGTGTGGCTTAGGATGTATGGATTAGGAGCCCAGGCACCATGATTTGCCAGAGAGGTTTCCAAAGAGTCGACAACAACTGGTCCTGGTTCAAGCATGGTACACTTGACTTTGTGATCTTGAAATTAAAGTGTCCTTGTAACCTCTCTTCCTCAGTGACAAGGAGCAACATGGTGTGATGCTACCCTGGGATTTGTCCTCAGCTACTGCAGAGAGAAACGGAGGTAACGCCTTAAGCTCTGCAGCCTTTCCATGTGGAAGGGAAAGGCTGCAGACTGAGGCTTGGAGGCTGCTGGTGGTAGGACAGATGCTGTCTTCCTGCTGTGAAACCTTGGTCAGAAATGGAAACACATGTGCCTTTTAAAAGAGAGTCTGTAGGGTGGAAAAAAAAGGAGCAAAAGGACTCTCTCTCTGTCTTTCTCTCTCTCTTTTTTTTTTTTTTTTTCTTTTCCTAAGAAGAGAAAAACAGCTGTCTCAGCCCAGTAAGGCACATTTGAAATGTTTTTGAAAGGCACTGTGGGGAGCTGGACTTCTCTTAAACAATTTTCTGCAGCTAAATAAGAAAAAGTAACGTGAAACAACAGTGAGGAAGTCCAAAGGCTTCTCACAAAGTCTGCTGGTGAAAGACAAGCTTTCCCTGTGACTGAGAGGGTAACTGCTGGCCAGAACAATCATTCAAGCATCTGAGCAAAGATTTAAGCATGTGTGCATGTGTGAATCCTTTGGACAGCTTCGAGTGAGGAAAAAGGCCTCACTGAAAGTGGCAGGAGGCAGTGTAGGAGTCAGCATCATTAAATGCTCCCCCTTCTTTCTCTGAAAAATCATGCCAGGCTATGTACTTCCCTCACAGATTAGAATGAGAATAATGGGTTTTCTGGTGAAGCCCACAAGTGGTGAGGGAGGCATTTTCTGTACATACATGCATATTTTTATACATAAGTACACAGCAACTACGTATATAAATATAGTCATATGTGTATACATGTATGAATAAGAAATTTTAAACCATCTTTTTAGCAGTTTCTCTTTGATCATATATTTCCCTCTGCTTCTTTATGCTTTTTAAAATGCTTTTGTTGCCCACTAATGTATTTTCCACCTTTTCCTCAAATTAGAGCCTGTGTGGCAGGTCCTGTCTTTCTGCAACCAGCCCACTCAGAGCTAGAGGTAAAGAAATACAGGGCTTTGTGTATGCGAAAGATTTTCTCATTTTCCTGGATAACTGAAAATAAATAGTGATTAGATTAAAACAAACAGCTATGCACTCCTATACCCAACTACTGAGGCTGGACCTGAGAAATGGAGGAGATTGCTGGTGTGGGGCTGTAGTAATCATATCTTGGCATGATGGAGCACCCTTCAGGCAGAGGAAATAGACCCCCAGCTTGCTACGTGTTTTATTGTTCCGATCCCGTGGCGCTGTGTTGATTTACCACAGCAGAAGAAGCTGTGTTTTCAGACGTGTGTTAGCTAAATCAATTCCCCTACTCCGGAGCACAGGCTGCTGGAGCTGAGCACAGCAGGGGCTCCGTGCCCCTGGCAGCAGGTGGATGCTCAGGACAGCATGAGAGAGATGGAGGAGGCAAACACATGAGGGTGGTGGGACTCAGGATGTAACCAGGCAAGTCAGAAACCTCTGCACTGATTCTGGTGAGGGCCATTCCCTGGCTCCTTGCCCACCTGATGAAGATCAAAAGCTGCCTTCTACATGGCCATTTCTGTCCGTCAGAACAGCCTACCCTGTCAGGCTTTTGTGAGGAGCACATTATGACCTTTGGAGCTTAATGTTGTAATGGGTGTTCCTTACTGATGAGCACATTCAAAGATATTCAAGGTGAAGGGTCCCCAGCTCCTGTCTTGTGAGGTAATGGCAGGAAAGGCATCAAAAACCAAGGTGATTGGAGGAAGCTGGGAGTGGGTAATCTGAATAAATAAGAAATTCTGGGAGCAATGGAGTGACTGAAATATTCTCGATTATCTCTTTCCCCCTTTCTTGTAACATTGCAATCTGGGCAGACTTTCAAATATGTCTTTCCACACAATAGTGCTATGGGGCAAGGAAAAATTGAGCATATTACTTGAAGCATTAACAAGTGTGGAGAGAGCTTTTCTGAGATGGGACCAGTGGAGTTTGCAAGTTAGCTGAAAACACAATGAAAATGCACCACTTAGGGAATGTATAAACAATTCCTTGCATTATTCTATAGCACATCAAAACACAGAGCCAGCCTCACACGCTTCAGCAGTTTTTGCTTCTGAGTGTTTTAAATGAGCTTGAAACCCTCTCAGATGCTTTTCTTCATAGGTGAATGGCTATCCAATGTACCAACAGCAAAAATGTAATTAAACTTTAAACTCTTAAAATGCCAAGTACCACTGGGATAACACAGGGGTAAAACACAGTAATTGTTTATATTTACTCTGCATCTAGTTACCATTTCTTTTCAGGTGTCTGCCAGAACTGCTAGCTTGGGAAAGGCAAAAAATGTAAGAACCAGTTTGTCTTTGTAAAGTCAGAACTTCAAAGTCTTCATTGACTTTCAGTGTGGTGTGATCTCATTACCTGCCTGCTGAGAACAGTGCTCTATTTGACACTGGTAACACAGGGGGCCTGCTTTCCCACATATTTCAAAGCCGTCCCCTTCCTCTAAAGCCCTGGTAGCACTGCATCCCATCTCAGAGGATCTGAGCATGCTGTGTGCCAGGCCTTGTGGCTGCACTTTTAAAAGAGAAGAATGAGTTTCTGCCCTCTTTCTCTCAAGTCCTTTCCCAGTTTCCCAGGGCCACGGCCACTTCAGAGGCATTGGAAACTCCCATGTCCTGGTATAAGACTAACACCTCTGTGCTACATTGTCTGCTTAGTAGGAAGCAAGGAGTAAGGTCCTTACAGGAATAAGGGCAAAGGAAAGGGTGTCTAAATTATCACCACAAAGAATTTTTTTGCTGGGTCACATGACAAATCATTCTAAAAGTGTTACAATCAAGTGTGAGGCCCTATGGCTCAAGTGTGATGATATAGATGCACACACAAGACCTAAATAATGCTAATAAAATTTAAGGGACTTGTTTGAATTTATGAACTGACTTCGACAATATTCTCAAATCTCTGCTCTGTTTGAGAATAAATGTTGTTTACATTTCCAGTTCTAATTTTAATATGTTAACTGTAAAAAAAGATGCGGGAGAAAAAAGCAAATATGAACTAAAGCCTACCGTTCTTGAGCATTTTCCTAGGAGAAGGTATGAACTTTTTTTGTTCTTTGAAGGGTTTACTGTGTGTGTAACTGGCAGAGGACATGTAGGGACTTTCAGGAGGGAAGTTTTCTCTTCACATTTCTTTTCTGTAGCAAAATGGACTTTACCAATAAGCCTTAGTTTCCAAGCAGAGGTGTAATGCACAGGATGCCTTTCAGCTTGGCCCCAGCCTGCTTTTGAGCAGATGTGAGTGAGTCCAATTTTCATACTAATGGGTGTGTTGAACTTAAAAAATTTCAGTAGAAAACTGTGATAAACCATCTTAGTAGCAATTGTGAATCTGTGTTTTGCCAGGCTGCTCCAGATTACTGATAGCTCAGATGGTCCCACAAGCTCCCAAAAGATCTACCTTTGCAGAGCAAGTTCTGCTAATGCTCAGATATTTCACATTGAGTACATTGCAGACTGCTACAGGATTGTATCTTTCTTTGTTTTGAGGCAGTGAAAAGGTTGTATAACAATCCACTCTAAAGATCAGATTTGCAGTGTATTTCTGCAAACAAGATCTCTGGAGTGATCAAAAAATTGGAAAAGGCTTTTTGAAAGTTTCTGAACTGCTGCGGAGGTTTGATTAGTTCTCAAGGTGGAAGATTCCCTTCTGTGTGTATACACTCCCTTACCTTGACATTTACTCTACATCACCTCAAAGAGCTGATCACCTGGTAGGGCAATTAAAGCAAAAAATAATCCTCTTACTCCCACCCCCTCTTTTTAAAATGGCTTGTGATAGAGTCTTGCAGTAAAGACCAGTGGAATCAGCAATATAATGTTCCTAAGAGGTTAATTCTAAAGATTTTTGTGTGGTTTTTTTCTCTGTTTGTTTGTGGTTTTTGTTTGGTTTTGTTGCTGGTGTTCTGTTTGTTTTCTTTCTTCATTTTGCAGTCGCTGGAGCTCATTTAGCCACCCAATCTGCAAACATCTACATCAGCCTGTCTGTCTGGTGTCCCTTAGAAGTGAGAGGGTGAGAGGTACTTCCAAGGAAGTCGTTCATGCTTTAGGGAGTGCTGCTGGTGGAAGGGATTAAACCAGCTCTGTTCCCTCAGGAGCTTCTGTATGAAATATAAATGATAAGACCACAAGACTTTTAGCTGTGTGGTCTGGGGGCCTTAGTTTAAATTTGGTAGCAGCTTGCCTCTAGACACAATCTGCACATACTACAGAGACTGGAGAATGTGTATCAGTAGTGCCTTTGCTTGATCACAACAAGCTTGTGGCAATTACTATTTCTAGGTGTAATCTCAGGCTATCCATGGGGAACGGGAAGCCAATTGCTTTAGAAACCTTAGCTGAATGCTGTGGCCCAGTCTTTCATTTCCAGCTTTCCTAGATAGAGATGAAAGACCCATGTGTAAGAACAGGCTTAACCATTCTGTGAGCACTGTGCAGCAGGGCAGCCAGAAAGTCGACTGAAAACCAACCTGCAGAAAGGTGGTCAGACAGGCCAGAGAGAACTCTTTCCTTTGAACACCAGGGAGTCTGCAGGCTTCCCATCCAGTGCTGTTTGCTATTAACAGCCAAAGAGCAAGACAGAAGAATCTCTGCCCTCTCTCCATGCTGGGAGGTGTTAATGGATGTGTGTGAGGAGCTTCGTTTGGGGTGAGGTGAAAGGTGAGCAATGTGAACACATGCACCAGGCCTGTTCCTGCCAGCTGCTCTGAGCCAGGCAAAGTGATATGATCACAGAGAAGGCAAATCAGGCAGATCTGAGGAGTCGTGGGTTTACCCAGTGCTATGCATCCCCTGTCTTAGGGAGCTGCCAGGGCTGTGGGGTTTGGACTTCTTGAAAGGAGAAGGTACCTATGAGTCAGAGGACTCAGACAGTCAGAGGCTCCTCCCTAGGAGCAGTGCTCCTGTCCCAGCTCTGTCCCAGAGAAAGTAATCTGGGAAAATGTCTAACATCTTAATACCTGTTTTGACTTTTTCTCTAGGGTTATGGAAGAAGCAAAACCACAAGCTCCTGTCAAAAGCCAGAACCAAAAATGAACTAAGGTGTGAATGCCTCAGTGTGCTCCCTTGGCTTTCCCAAAGGATCACATCTCCTGGGCTTGAATGAATTTCTTTTTCTTTGCACCCATTTCTTTGTTTCTTTCAGCTCTTCTCTGTCTTTCTACTGGAAATTACTTCTCCTGTCTCTTTTCAAGTTTCTCCATCCTTCTTCTTCTCTTGCCCCGTATTGGCTTTCTCAGGCTTTCTCTACTGACTCTCCACTTCAACCCTTCTTGTCCCTGTTCTTTGAATACCTGCCTTCTCCTCCTCTCATCCCCACAACTTCTCTTCTCTAGCTTCAGTCTGTTGGAAATCCTTTCTCACCTTGCCCATGTCCTGGTAAACCTTAAGCCCACCTATACAGTTTTCTTCACCTCACAGATGATGACTCCTCCTTATTTCTCTTTAATTTTAGGATTCCTCTCCCGCACTTCTTTTGGATTCTGTCACATCCCGAGTTCATCTTTCCTATGTTGCTTCATTGCAGGGAGACTCTTTATTGATCAGTTTAGTCTTATCTTCTCAAATTCTATGTTGCTTCTATGGGCTAAATATATTCTGTGTGTAATGTGGGTTGGGTTTTGTGTTACAGTGCTGCTAAAATGCTGCAGCCATCTCAGGCTCCATAAAGGTATACAGCATTATTCTGTATTATGGCTTTACAGTATAATCATGTTACCCAGCAGAAAGGCTGCAAAAAGCTAAGATTACACTTCTTCCTACTAGGTGGTGAATTGTGATTAGAGAACCCCATGGAAAAATTGGGTTGCTCCATTTAGTCCTGCTCTCAATTCATCAGCCTGAGAGTTAATCGTTTGCCTGCAGCCGTGGCAGACTGAAATAGCACCATTTGTTCTGGCAAGTGGGCAGAGAGGACAAGGCTAACCTGCTGAGCTTCTCTCTGCCAAGTGGCTGCTGTTTGGAGATGTGGCCCGAAGTGAAGATCTGCTTGTCTGTGCTTTGAATCTAATTGTGTTTGTTGACCTTCTGACTTTTTCTGTTGTGCATCAGATCTACACCTGGAAGCAAAGTGCTATTTTAGTAGTCAGGCAAAAAGGACTGCTTAGGTCCTTGTGTGTCTGGGAGTAATGATGAGTGCTGTATTTTCATAAGATCACAGAATTATCTCAAGAGGGGCATGAAAAGCTTTTAGAAATATATCTTGGTAGCATGGTATTTGGCTCTTAATTAGTTTTTGATGAGGTTTCTATAATGCAAGGTAGCAGAGATCGATGTTTCAGGATTGTTATCATTATAGTTTATTTCATGAGGTGAAAAGGAGAGTATCCCACTTTCTCTGTTTCTCCAGTACCTTACATTCATTTCTGTGTAGCCTTTTATGGAAAAGGACTAGGAGGGTTACTTACCTGGCTTCTAAGAATCATCCTGGGTACATCAGCAACCCATAAAGCAACAAATGTTAAAAGATGGTATCTGGATACCCAACTTCCCAGTAGCTTTTGTGCTTTTTATCACACTCCAAAGTCTTTTAATCAGGGATGAAACCCTGAGTTGTGCCTCTCTGTATCTCTGTGGTTTGCTTACTATTAGGTTTGAGTGAAGTAACAAGAGAACAGGGCTGTGCCATGCTGTTAAAAATTCAGTGTAACCCTTTCAATTTTATATGGAACTTTTATGGGGGTAAATGGAAAAAGGTTCAGACACTTGATCTACACCACATTTATGCCTTCTCTCTCTATAGCCTGGAAATACTGTCTTTGTTCTGCTTTTCATCACAGATGAATTGGGTCCACTTCAAGCTGTCTGTTGTTCTATATTTTCAAACCATTACTAGTAAGAGACTATCTTATAATACATCCTGCTTCAGTGAACTGTGTTTTAGAGACAGTTAAAGAACTCATGACTGTCAGTAGAAGAGATACTAATGTACAAATGTGAATAAATACATGAATACATATATGTAAGTACTTTGACAAAGGCACATATATACAAAAACAAAATTCCCATTTTCAATTCTTAGTGGTACTGCTCTAACGAACATTGCTTCTGCCACGTAGTTAAAAGCACAGTGGTTATTTCTGCAGTTTTCCCCCTCTCCCTGCGTTTTTGTTGTTGTTGGTGGTTTTTTTTTTTTTTTTGGTGTGTGTGTGTGTTCTTGTTCCCTAATTGGTCTTTGTAGTTTAAGTTTGTTTCTTGTCAACAGTCAGTTTCCTTTTTTGTTAGCACAGCCCCTCTAATTTTTCCAATAATGCAGCAGGAGATAACAAAAGAGTAGCTATTGTCAGTTGGGATTTGATTTCTTGCAGTGTTGTGGACAGAACAGTAATTAAACAACACTTGCTGGTTCAGAAAACTAAACACAAAGTACTCAGACAATGGGTCCATGCAGAGCCTGAACACAGCATTAAGGTATTTATCTTAGAGACATCTTCCAGGATGTGAGAGTGCAATACCTGCTTTTGCTGATGATGAATGGATGCACCAAACGATTAATTGACTTCCTAAAGACACAGGAGGAAGAGTCACAAGCTAAACCTAGGTCTTTTAGCTGCTGAACTTTTTAATAAGATCAAATTCCTTTCAATAGCTCATGTATTCTATATTCAAATCTAACATGTCCTCTAATTTCTGTTTGTGTGTCCATCTGATACTGCTGGCTATGATTTTGGGGTAACATGGTTTGATAACAGTAAAGAGGAGGAATCTCAACTTCTAAAGTTTCTACAAGTTTTGTTGTTTGGCAATACAGAAATAGGAATCAGCTACTTTTAGCCAAGTGCTTTTCCACCAAAATGCAGATTATATCTTTCATGTCCAAGGCTTTAGGCTTACATTTTGTGCTCATTTGTTCAAATGGAATATGTTTAGAGGATGGCAGTAGGATGAGAAGATCTTGTTGAGATAGTTGGGGCCTAGTTGTTTAGACAATCAAGTTTTTTGTAAGGTATGAGTAGATCAAGTAGCTATAAAAAGTTTGGGAAAACATTTTAAAAAACATTGTGACCTTAATGATACTAAAATTTATATGTTGTTAATGTAGATTAATTTTTAATGAGTGCATGAAGATATCACAGTGTCCCAGTGGTAGGGAGGAGGAGAAGAGAGATCCAACAGGCAGGAATTGTGCAGCAAGATTGATTTATTTAATTATTTTGCAAATTCTTTTATAGACTTCTTTCCTCATAGTCTACTTGGTCAAAGGATCAGCCACCCCCTGGGGTGATTGGCTAAAATCCTAAAACATCCATTGTCAAAATATTTTTCTACTGTACCATAAACAAAGCTTTGCAAGGTCACAGGTGTTCATAGCTTATAGAACTCTACTAATATCTTCCGTGAGAGAGAAAAGTATCTCATGGGACTGGAAAGAAGCAAGAGAAATTCCTGCTAGCAGCAATATTGTATCCACATGAAGAACCTTCATATATATCTAAAAATATAATGAACTAATGAACTAGAGTTTTATGGGAACTACTTAGTCTAAGTTCTAAAAGGGCATGTATGAGAAGTGGTTCTTCGGGTTTTTCTTTAGTATTAGATTTCTTTAATAACAACAGCTTCTCTGCTAGTCTAAGAAATCTGTGAATATAAAAAGACCAACAAGCTGCTTGCAATCTTTTTGTTTTATCTGACTATTATTTTAAAAATATTATTTATTTTTAAGATAAAGGCCATTTAGATGGCTCTGATCAGTTTGGGGCTGGGACTTTCTTGGCAGAATCAAACCTAACCAAAGTAACAAGTGTTGATTAAGTTCTGCATAATGTCAGGCAGTATGATTGTTACTATTTTGTTTTACTCTCTCCTCATTCTTTTCCTCATTCAAGCCCAGTCCTTGAGCATATTGGATGCTTCTTCCTCACAAGTCCCAGCTAGAGTAAGGTAATAAGATAATCTATTTTATGTGAAAAAGGCACAAAGATATGAAAAAATTTGCCAGAGATCTAAAAAAGCAAAGTGGAGAAGTGAACAGCTTTGCCTACAAATCTCAGTCCCCAAGCAGGATACAGAACATGGATGTTTGGATAGTGTTTTTATATGGCTTCAAATTTGGAGCTATTCCATTCACTGAACACTGTAAGCTTTCAGAGGTGCTGGTTTCAGGTCCCAAAGACCATGTGGCCTTCGTTAGTCTAAGCTGTAATTCATCACTGTCTTACTAGAAAACAAACAAACCCAAACTCTGTGGTGAACTGACAGTCTGGAGCATTTCCCTTTTCACTTGATTTCCCTTTTATGTTACAAATTACTGGCATTCACAGATGATGCTGAGCTTTCTGATACCGGTTTTCTGGAAAGACATGTCTGCTTTTTCCCCCTGGCTTTGTAAGAAAGTGGCAGTGCATGAACAAGGTGAGCTTGGTCTCAAGACAAGAAGATCAGGTGCAGGAGAAAGCAGTGCCAGACCTACCATGGCTCAACAAGTAGTCACTGCCCAGCTGATGTGCAGCACAGGGCTGTGAGTTCCGAGCTCAGTACAATTCCAAGCAATCCTGCTGGTTGGTTATTGACACATTTAGCTGTGCCTGTGGAAGAAGCTTACAAATGGCTCCATGACCATGGATGGTGATGGGAAGAAAGACAGTAATGCACGGAGGGGCAGTAACACAGTCTCAGGTAATCCACTCATGACTCAAGGCTCCCTTTGGAAAACTAGTGTGAGTTTGTACCATTCCAAAATCAAACAGGACAAGTGCAACCACCTGGGTATGGTCTTGCCCTATAATACCATCATATCTCTGTTTCCTTCCTAAAATATTAACTGTTGTGGATCAGCAGCAATTTCTACAAATGTCATGGGTCTGCCACAATCTGGTGTTATGCTACAATGAGACTTGTGTCTGAATAGACCTTATTTTCATGCTAAAGGGGCCCTGTGACTACCTGCTCTTCTGTCCTTTTGTGTCTCTGGTAAGGACACCATACTTTTCTGGAAGCTGTAGCCCAGTTGCAGTCATCAGCTCAGGCAGCAGCTGCTGTGGGTGAGAACTGGTGGGCAGCAAAAGGAGGCAGTTTCAGTGAAGAGAACACCAGGAAAACAACAGACGGGTGGTCTGTGGTGGTGGTTGTGTGTGTAGTGCTTTTGTATTCATGACAACCTACTCATTTGCAAAGAGCACAGAAAATCAATCAAAATCTATACCAAACAAAGAAATGATAAATTAATCAATAAAGCCATGGGCTAATCAAATGGCACCCTCCTCAATTACTCTAATGGAAAAGGAACAATTGCTGGTTCTGGCTCCTGATTTAGAATGACAGTGTTTGCAAACAAGCTCTGATTCAGACTTTAGTTAATTAAGTCAAGTGAGCTGTATGGAACAGGATTTCACTTCGGGTTTTTTTTCTGTTAATGAGATAAATGGATTCAATTTTCCAGTTTCATACACCTTTCCCAAAGACTGAATAAGAGTACATGAGTTTATACACAACTTCACATTATAAAGGCAGGACTACAGATCACTGAAGAGTTCTGTTCCATTGCAGAAACTAAGTTTTTACACTATATAGTCCCTGTCATACATCAAAATTCAGCTTCAAAACCAGTAATCTCTATTTGTCTTTTTCTAGAAATTGTCCCCTCCATCTACTAGAAATAATTTCTAATTTCCAGATTAACTGTGTCTAAACTACCTTATATTTAGTTCATTCAGAAGTATTTCATTCTTTCCAAAAGCTGAATGTCTGTGTTTGGTTTATCTTCACTTGTGTCTGATGCATAGTTGGGGATGCAATGGTGGGCATTTGTATCACAGAGAGAATCCACCTTGTCTGTCAAAGAGCAGGCTTTGGTACCTTTCTGGTTTAAATCTTCCTCAATTCACATGTGATACTCAGAAACAATACTACTCTGTTCATCTGCCATTTTATATTCCCTTGTTCGCTGTTCAACTTTTAGTACAAAAGCAATGAGAAAATTCATATTCCAAATGATTGGAGTTGGGAAGGAAAGGATTGTAAAAGGAAAGTATATAGGTTTAGTCTTGGGCTGTTACAATAATTTTGGGAAAGATTTTTGCGTTTAGGTACATGGGTGATCATACAAATTTCTTTGGCCTTCATCCTCCCTGAGGAGGCAGACCAATGGTTTTGATTCCTCCAGACAAAGTCCCTGAGGGCTGCAGGACTGCCTGCAGGCCTGGGTTTGTGTATTCCATGGGGATAGGTCACTGCAGAGGTACTAATTGGGTGCTGCACCAGACTCTGTGCTTTTATACCCTTTGAGCTCTGGGGATCCTTTCCAACAGGCAATGGGTGCTTTTACAGAGTCATCATCTGGGGTGCTGCACCAGACTAACTGAAAGTGTTTCCTATTGTCTCCTCTTGTTCAGGAGGAATCTAAGACTGGGAACTAGAAGCAATATTTGTCTTTCATCTTGTCCAGAAACTTTGCTTCCACAGATTTTTTTAGTTTTAATTTGTTTTAATTTAATTAATTTAATTAATTTAATTAAATTTAAAATTTTTAGTTTTAATTTTTTTTCTCTTCTGTGAGAGTGAACCTTGAGTGAAGATAACAAGCGTCATGCATTCAAATCAGTGTGTGAGTGTTAATTAGGTCACTCTTACTAGAATGATTTATTGACCTATATTCAGTATTAGCAGACCTAAGTTGTCCTACATAGAGAATCAGTGAAAATCGCCTTCATCATTCTTTGAGACATTGATAATCTTTTTTTTCTCTATTTTAGGTTTGCAGAGCAGATTAATAAATAATGTAATCTGAGGGTCTGATCGAGTAGTTTTTCAAGATGTTGAGAGGCCTCAAAAGAGAAAATAAGCCTTGATTTTTAGGTTTCCAAAGCAGATTAAGAAAGATCAGCTTTTGGAGCCTGATTAACTATTTTGAGCTGAACTGAAGGACTTTTATTGATTCCAGTAGTCACTGGATGATATTAAATATGTTGTACATAGAGAAGATGGCCCAGCTACTTATGTAGGAAAAGAGCTTACAAAAGTCTCAAAAGCCAGAATCAAATATCTTTGATGTTTCACAGTGTGATGGATGGCTTGTAGAAAGAGAGTTTGGACTGAGAACTTTTATTCCCATTTTCTGGGTTTCAGGTTTTTTTTCAGAAGTCTTGACACAAGGGATGGGTAAACCAAGTATTAGTAACCTTCAGATTTGTATGTGTTTGAACATCTAACATGCCTAGTGAGATTCTGATGTTGGTCTCTGGAGTAGCCTGCAGGCCAGATACTTTCTTGTACAGACTGTGGTGATTTTTTTGATTTTTTTCCCCCTAAATCTAATGAAATACCGCACCATGCCTTTTTCAGTATGGGGGCATGAAAGTGTCATGATGCAGTCTTAGAGAAAACAAAAGGAAGTCATCTTCACAAAACGTATCCTTAGGCTGTGGAGTTCCTTGCTGCAGTTACTGTAGATGTTAGAAGTTCACATGCATGTAAAACATAAGTGGACAAATTCATTGGAAAAAAAAAATCCTTTGATGGATTTTCAGCTTTGGTTTGGGAAGACCTTTAACAGGATTTCCTGGAGGCTGGAAAAATACTTGACGTATCATTGAATGCTTGCCATGTTCTAACATGTTTCCTAAAATAGCTGGCATTGATCAGCATTGAAGGAAAATCTTGGATCAGCTAATCCACTATCTTGCTGTCCTTGGCTTGCATGACCATGCTTCCTGTGATTACTTAGGCATATGTGTTCATCTTCTACCTGCATGCATTTTTTTAGAGGGTTGAATTGTCACCAAATTTGGCACAGGGTAAAATCTCAAATATAGCCAGTTTCTACATATTTTGCAAAAAGAGACTTGAAAGAGGTTAAGGAGAATTTTTCCGTGTTGTCAGTGCATGATCACAGCTTTTTCTAGACAGTAGAGTCCACATAAGAGTACACTGCTATTACTGTCCAGACTTGGGAAAAAGCCTCAGAGCTCACAATCCATTAGACATCAGAAAATCCAGCCAAAGACAAAGCCAACCAAACAGCTAATATAATTACCTTTCATCTCAGTGTTTTCTCTGCAGAATCAAACCTGCAGAGACATCCCTGAAAGAAAATTGCCATCTTTTTCTCTGGACCTGATCCTACATGGCAAAAATGGACTCTTGGGAGAAGTGAGGTCCTCTCTCCTCCTCATGAATTCAAGGATCATTAAGTACTCTTAGCAATGATCCAAGATTGGTCTCTGCAGAGTCTCCATGCCATAATTGTTGTATAGTTCAATTCTTTATTTAGGTCTATAGGAAAGGCTTGCAGAGAAAAATCGAGCCTGAAGTCCTTGCATTGGAATACCTGAATCAAAAGGAAAATTTAAAGGCTTGTTCCAGCCTATGGGTAGCAAAACCAAATACATGCAAGACCAGGCTCTGCATCCTTTTCTGCTTCTTATTTAGCAGGTTCTCTCTCTGGAGTCAGCTGAGTGCAGTGGAATCAGTCACTGTTTAGGCAGGAAGGACAGAAGCACCCGTGTAATGGACTGGCTGTAAGGAGGCAAATTGGCTGCAGTCCTGGGACCCAAACCCAGGCTTGGTGGTGCTCCAAGTCCTCAACAAACAAAGCTGGGTGGATGTTTCTGTGCTAACAGCCCCTCCTGGAACTGGTGCTGCTACACTGCCCGTGCACTGTGTGAGCAGGGCTTAAAGGCCATACAGGGGAACAGGAACTTGACAATTTATATAGATATATACTTTTTGTTTTTGTTGTTGTTTGTTTGGTTTGGTTTTGTTGTTTTGTTTTAGTTTTTTTTTTTTAGTAAAATCCACCATTGCTAGCCCTCCTTTACCTCCCTTCACATTCTAGTCCCACAGTTACCATTGTAATAAGATCAAAAGGGCATCTAAAAGTAATAAAAGCTTCTTTTTCCTCCCCTGGTGAGCTTTCTTCTCCAGCATGTTGATGCTCCTGATAACTGATCATGCCTTCTTATTTATTCATGAGAGTGGTTCTGGCCTACAGATGCACACAGCTGATAACTGAGCAGCTCACTCTGGAGACATGACTGGACAAGAACAACTCAGTGTTACACAAGGCTGGGACCATTTGCAGTGAAAACACTTCTCTGGGGAGATTGGAAATGGTGAGAAATGTTATCTGCTCAGGATCTCTGTATAAGTGTATATGGATTGACATTTAGTTAAATGGGAACAGGGAAGAGAGCACTTGGTTCTTTCAACACCAGTTTAGATTAGCACCAACTAGTTATCATAAACTAACACTGAATTTGAGCTTCATGAACTACATGTAATTAGTTATAATGTGGAAATGTTAATGAACGCAAAGAAAATGCTAATGACTGCTAATGACTCATGGAGGAAAGGAGTATCTGGGGGAAAGTTTTGTGTAAGCTCGCTTGACCTCCTGTGCTGTGGAAGGATACTGGACACTTTTTAAAAACCAGACTGACAGTTCTTAAGTTCTCATATAACATAATGGATAATAACTTTGACTAGAAAAAAATCTATTTTCCTTTCATACATTTGTGTAATAAAGAAGGGAGAGAATGATATGGGTTGGAAAATGTGCATCAAAAAAATGGCTGAAATGTAGAAGGATTTGGCTCTCTTCTTCAGTTGGAGATGGAGTCATTTGATTTTGTTGATGCATTTCTAGCTTTTTGGCCTTTAAAAAAGTTTCTAATAAAAATCAAATCCCCAAAAGAGAACAGCAATTTCTCAGGGTGGAAAAGAACATCAAAGTAGAAATGATTTTTAGAGCTGGCATTTCTGGGATGTTTAATGATAAGTCAAACTTGCCAGAACAGAGAAAAGCTGAACTAATACCCAACACTCAGAGATTTGTCCCTTGACCACAGCTAATACTATCAACAAACCTGCATATTTCCTGCAAAGAGCAGATGGGAAGGCATCAGTTAATGACCATATATACAAGCTTGGGAATCTCTCTTTTTCAAAAATGCAGATAATTCAGGTGAAAGTTTATTTTCATATATATACTTACAAGTAACTATTAAGTGAAGGTCAAATTCATTGGACAGAATGCTTGCAAAGCCTCTTCTATTTACTGCACAGGGTTACTTCATTGCTGCAGCAAGAAGCCTTTCCTTCTTCCCAATTTGGAGCTACTCAAACAGCTGAGGCATGATGGATGCAAAAATCTGCTGGTGCAATGAGTCAGCAGAAGAAAGAAATCTGAATCAAGAGATGTAGGGTTACCTGGGACAGGTCTGGCTTGTGGATGGATAGCAGGGGATGACTTGCAGTTGGACCTGCTACTGCTCACATGCTGTGGACCAACTGGGAGCCCTATTGGGCACTTAGATTCATTACCAGATTTTGGAGAAAGATGGATAAAATCCTGCTGATCCCTCTATTGCTGCACCAGCAGAAGTGAGCAGCCAGAAGAGTTTAGCCCCCCAAAGAATTTAAATGAGAAGCAGAATGAGAAGAAGCACAGAAAGAAAGGAAGTTGCAAGCATGAACTGGAGGAGGTGCAGAAGGACTTCTCTGAACACATTATTTTAATGCAGGGTCTGAACTGGTCCTCATATCTGGCAGCAGTGACTGTGAAGGCTCACAGCACCTCTATTCAGGGGAAAGACCAGAGCAAAAAGAATATTGTGTAGATATTTAGTTTTAGTCCTAGGATTAGCAGAGATCTACCTCCTGGACCCCTCTCAGAAAGCCTGTTCCCAGTCCTCAGATGGACATACTGCATGCTAAAAAAATAGCATCTTTTAAAAGAGAAACCTATATAGTAAAATGAGAATATGGAAAGGCCAGTTGTACATGTTAACTTTAAACAGAGATTTGAGGGAGGCAGAGATTATTTTTGGTCTTGCCATTAACAGTGGTTTTAACATTTCCTGTCAGTATTGGGGTATAGCATTTATTAAATTAGCAACTGCTTCTGGTTTGTGTGGAGGACATACTGCTGGGCTGAGAAGCTCATTAGCAATATTTGTTGGATTCATATTTATTCCCAGAATCAATACTTGTAACATACTAATTAAATCATCTGTTTAGGACAGCCCCATGCTGTACCAGAAGGAGTCTGTTCCCATCACAACACATGCAATACAGCATTTAGTTCCCATTATTATTAATGAGCACTGCAGGCTTAATTCCTGATGTGAGTCTCTGAGCACAGCCTCATCCGTCTGCTGAATGTTTTAAGCAGTGCTTTTTCCAGCACTCAGGATGCATTAACCCTCCTGGTGTCTTGCTTTGGGGTTCAGAACAGACTCCACCAGCAACTCCAAAACCACTGAAGCGCCCTTCATTAGCTTGGTGAACTTTGAAGGAGGGCGCAGGGGCCTTTACAAGGAGCCCAAAGGGATGAGTTGGATATGGTGGACCTATGGAACTGCATGGAAGAGCAAGAGCATTCAAATTTCCTCACACTAAGGAAGTCATTTTAGGAGGAAGGTAGTGCTTCTAACTATTGGTTGTCTTGGCCTTATGTTAAAATTATAATGCTTTTAATGATTCCCTGTTGTCAGTATTCTTTATTGTATCATGAAACATTTTATGACTTCAATTTCTCTAATTGTGCTAGGAAACAACTTTCTGCCCTGGAATTTGGCTGCTGAGCCCAGTCTTTCCTCAAGGGAAGAAGATGTGCACTGGTGTCTGTAAGTCCCAGCTTGCAGCTGCAGTTCCCTTTCAAGACAGATTTCTGCAACACTTCTGCCAAACCCTGACCAGCAATCGCGAGAAACAGGTTCGACTTTCAGAGGTTATTAATTCATCAGCTCCAATGGCCCCCTTGCTGAAATCCAGGAAGCAGAGCCAAGTTTCTGCCCTAATTGGCAGAGTTTGGGTGTGTGTGGGAATCGCTGTTGACCTGGTGCTTTCTTCTCCTGCTCCAATTCCTTGTTTCCTTTTTGCCTTTGTCAAAGCGGTGGGGGGGAGTATCTCTTCTTTATAGAATTTTGGATTTCACAGCTGAAAATTACTGCAGCAGGGATGAGTGGCCTCTCACTCTAGGATTTGTGGCAGCTTCAAGCTTTCACTCATTATTGCAGCAATATAAATTCCTCTGCCATGACTAGATGTTATTTGACAGTGGGACAATTTATGTTATAAAAGAAAATGCATGTGGTTGTCATTGTGCTCATTAATCCCTCTTCTCCATCACTCTTTGTTTCTCTCATATGCTCAAACAGGCTCTTTGGGGCTTCCCTCACTCTGGGGCTTTCTGGAAATGGCTGAGGCTCTGTGTGTCTGGCAGACACATTCCTTTGAGCTCAGGAGAAACCATGTACTTCTGGAGGTGCTTGGGCCAGGCAGAAAGTCTGAGCTGCACAGATGTGGAAATGGGTGCCCAGAGAGCCAAGGGATGGCACTTTGACGGTCACAATAGGTCTGAGAAATACTGACTGGGATGATGGTGGTGCTGCACTGCATGTGTGGGAGATGGACACATGGTGGGACTGGCTGGAGGAGGAGATGTGTGACTTGCAGCGTCTGTGAAATGGTGAGTTTCTGCTTAGACTAAGCATAGTGCAGGCAAGATTTCTCCAGTGTTATCACAGGCAAGCACTTTCTGTTCTCTAGTTGGCTCACTTTAAATCAAGAGTAACTTTAGGAAATAAAGTATGGGCTGTGCTGATGTACCAGTTGCAAAATCCATGACTTTTGAATGATGGGTTAGCAAATTCAGAGTAAGAAAATGGTTAGAAAGATGGTTAGAAAATTCAGAGTTAAGATTTTTCATTCTGTCTTTGTGCAGATTGCTAGAAAATTGGGAAAACTGGAAACTCAGCCAGAAGGAATATAAATACTTTGTGTTTTGTTTGTTTTGGCTTGTGCAGTGCCTGTGTTCAGGGGTGTTTGTGTGTGTGTGTGCCCCCAAACCCATTCTGTGTTAAACCCAAAATCTATTGTTCTCTGGGGAATTAGATCACTGCCTTTGATTAACAAGTGTGACTATCTGTTATGAGCCCAGCAAAGGAGCTATGGGCACCTGGCCATATTCTCTCCAGAGATTGCTGGGATTTCTATGAGGTTCATCCTGAAGATCTCATTTCACTATGATGAAGGCATATGAGGGAATGAGTGCATTTTTGGCCTAGTTTACCTTGCTTTCACTGGTTGCTTTTTCAAATTCCATCCTATTCTTCCTCTTCCTCTCCTTTCAAATTCCATCCTATTCTTCCTCTTCCTCTCCTTTCATGTAATTCTCAATATTAAAAAAACCCCAAACCAGCCCTGCCTGATGCAATTTGAGGCAAGACCAGCACATTTTATTAAGCACTGCAAAACACTTAGTAGCACGAGGGTTTTCATGTGTAATCAGATGCAGCAATTGGCTTGATTGCAATTGCTTCTGGGTCTGTTGCACAGAAGCACCTGATTAGATTTTAGCAGTGCTGCCAATTCCGGAGGAGCTTTCAGCCTCGCGACGTGAAGGGGCCTGGGGGAAATCATGGACCTCATCCTTAGTGCTGCCACCTGGAGAAGGGAGAGAAACCCTTGTTGGGTGGGAAAACCAGATGAATTTCCAGGTCCTCTGCCTGCCCAGTTTAACACTGGGAAGTGCTTCCTTGTTCTTCCTTCAGTTTCCCAGTGGTTTTAGACAACTTTATGCCAGGCACCCCCTCCTTGACCACAGAGCAGTATGGACTGTTGTGTAGTGTTCTGCTCTGCTGTCACACCCACACGTTGGAGAGGTGGATGAGCACTGCCAGAGAGGGAGGGACCCTTCTCCTGACTCTCTCCCTTTGAGTGGATGGGTAGCAGGCAGCAGTGCCCACTTGAATGGACAGGCAATCAGAAGTGGCAACATGGTGGCATCAGGGAGCAGTCAAGGCTGGAGATACCTGTGCATCCTCATGGCTAGGGCTGTGCTGTCTGTTCTGTCTACAGTAATAAAATGCAAGGGATGTTGCACATCTTCCCTGGCTCCTCAAAGTGGGTCTCTTCTTGATCTCAGTAGATCTGGAGCTCTTCAGCTCAGATGAGAGGTGAGCCATTGAGAGGGTGTTGTGCTGTTCCCAGATGTGGTGGATCGGGTGCTACTGCACTGTGCAAGTGCCCAGGAGTGGGGCTGTGGCAGGAGCATGCCCCCCTCCCAGGCCATTCTGGGGACTACAGAGACACAGCCAGTAGTGGATACAGTCATTTCATCTGGAGATTGGGAGAAGTTTGTGAAAAGGTGTTTTTTCGCTGTGAATGAAAATCAAATTTTTGTTGAATGCTTTTGCTCTGGAAAATCCCAATTCTGAACTATCAGATTGATGAATAGTGACATCTTTGATCTAAACAAATGCTGATGTTCTTGGCATTTTTGAAATGTCAGTGCAAAGCTAAAATCCTCTTATTTGACTCTTCTTGACTAAAAAAAATAGATCATCAAGTTGAAACAAAGTTTTCCTGTGAAAAATATCACCTGTAATTAAAAGAAAAAAAGCAGACTCTTTTCTTTCATGAAGGAAGTACTTTATGAAAATAATCCAACCCACTGTAGGGTGCTAAATTCAGTATTCTTCACATCACACACCACCCCATATGTTATTTGAGGGAGCACAACTTCAACATCATACTTTTTATTGCCCTGGTGGAGATATTTTAAAAACCCCAGATTTACACAGGTGAAATGCTCTGAAAATCACCCACCTTCTGGCTGTTTCCAGTTTGATGTTCAGAAATGCCCTGTGGCTCTGGAAGCTCTTGATGATTTCCAGCCACTGAGTCCCACTCTGGGAACTCATAGCTGCCCCTGCCAGTGAAACTGATGAGAATTTTGCCTGAAGAAAGTTTGCAGCATTGGACTCACTCCAATTTGTTTTCCATCAAGTATAACAAAGTGCTTATTTACTTTTTTTCACTTTGCCCAGCCTGGACAATTAAACCCCTGAGTCATTTTGCTTTTATTTCACTTCAGTTTTATTCCCTGGTTCACTGACTTGCCCAAAGTTTTATAACACTTAGATACCAGAAGGGAAAAATGGCATTAAAACCCCTGAAGATGTTGAAATTCATATACTTGAATTTACAGTGCTGCAGGGGCTGTCCATTAATTTGATGAATTCCTTGATTTCTCTGTATGTGTGTGTGTGTTCTTATTAGTATTTTTAGCAGCAATGGGATATATTAACAGTCATTCACCTCTGGAGAATAGAGCTGTGTGAAGCAGCAGAGGCAGCTGAGCGACATGGACAGCCCTGAACCTGGGACAGCAGATGAGCCCTGGCTGAGATAAGATGGCAGAAATGTTTGTGGGGAAATAGTTACCCACGTTTAGCACTGAGGGTCTGCCTAAGGCAGGTGAGATATACATCTCATTCACACCAACAGAAATAAGTGTGAGAGAATTAAAAGCTCTTCTTGGGCTGGGAGCACTTTTCCTTATACTGCATTTAGCACCTGGTGATCGCAAGCATGGCAAAGATTCATACTTCCCTCACCAACCTGGCTGCATCTAAGGATTCTGCCTCTTTCTTTCCATGGCTGGCACCACTTTCAGCACAAAGTTCTGTTACATTCAACCAGTTAGATTTTAAAGCTTTCAACCTGAAAAGAGTTTGCCAGAAACAGGCACATAGATGGATGTCAGGACACAAGGATGGATTATGTTCTCACAGCCTTGTAAAGCAAAAGCATTTCCAAACAGTTGAAATTTGTTGACTTCTAAGCATTTCCCATGGAAACTGAAGAGATGCTTTGAAATTCTGCATGTGTAGTTACTGTAGAGCACACATGACCTTTTACTTTGCTTCCTTTCACAGGTGCTTAGGAAATAGCTAAACTGTGAAACTTGGGACTACTGCTTTCACAGTTTTTCAGCTTTCAGCTTTTCAATTTTTCACTTTTTCAGCTTTCACAGCTGGAGATAAGACTTAGAAATGAACCCTTCCTGATAGGAAGCAAATGACAATAAAATATTCCTCTATTTTATTTATTTATTTTTTCAAAACACTGTATGTTTGTTGGTTTTGCTTTGTTTGCAAGTTTGGACCTAGAAATCCTGTTTGAGGGCTGGCCCTTTCAATCCTCCTTACAGAAAGCAGAGGCAGCTGTGATAGGGGTGAGATCCAGCTTTCCATCTCTGGAGAAATCAGGTGCTAACATAAATATAGCCCTGTATTAATCTCCAGAGCACCTGGGGCCTCAGTATTAGGTTTCTTTTAGTTTCATCAGTTATGTATTTAAATAAATATTCTGATTGAGGGCATGCAGTGCCCTGGGCCCAAATGTTGTACAAAATCTGAACTTGTGTAGAAGCTGCAGGGGCAGACAGGATCAGCAGAGACAGGCAAGGATCCTGGGAGCCAGTACCGTGCATAAAAATAGGGAGCTGTCATGGCATATCTGAAGTTTACTCATTGCTAGAAGTTATCCCTCCTCTTCCTCTCCTAGGTGACTTTCCATGTGACACTGAGTGGGCAAAAGAGTCAAAAGGAGGCAATTCTGGTTCCTTGTAGCTAAAACTAATGCTGCTGTGAGACATCCATGGACACATCCTCCATCACAGCTGGATTGTCAAGATAACAATTTTTCCCTTTACATGTTGACAACCATTTTTGGGGGGAATTTTAGACAGTGCCCCAAGTCAGTTTGATTCAGGCCACAATTTTAAGGTTAGTTCAGTATAACTTGTTATTGGAAAGGATCCAAACCAACCCAACACCCTGGAGAAGAAATAACTTTTGCAGCCCCAAATCATAGGAACTCGAGCTCTGGAGAAACAATGACTGGCATCAGGCTGTTGTGACATGTCAGGGAGCTCACTCAGTTTGCTGGGTGCCACAAGTGTAGCTTCTGTTACCAGCCTCAGCAACAGAGCTGAAAGGCAGGTCAACTCCCCATGCAACAATACTCCCATGCCAGAGGGTTTTGCTCTTCCCCAGGAAGAAGATTTCTTACGCTTCTCAAGAAAAAGCCATGGTGTATCCACAGAGTATTCTTGACCTTTTGACAAAAAGCAAAGAAATGAATCTTGGAGCATGGACTTGCTGTGCTGCATCAGGGACTAAGCAAACAGTCTGTCTCGGGGGAGACACAGCAGCTTCCAAAGCAATCCATGCAACACAGCCATCCCCAGTCACTTTGTATTTGCACTGCCTGCCCAGGTTACAAAACAGTGGATAGTTCTTTCTTCCTTTGATTTTTAGAGAGCTTTGGCTCTAATTCCTTGCTGTGAGCATAGCATTGTAAGTATCTTGGTGAAAGCTGGGTCTACAAACTGCTCCCTCCGCAGTGTGAGACACTTTATTAACTGCAAGGGAAAGACAGGGATGGTACAGGAGAGATGAGGGGCAGGTCTGTGTTTTACTGATGGGATTACAATTAGCAGCTTCAGCTGTCTGTAGGAAGAGAGCTTGGCAAGTTGGGATGTTTTCAGGGCTTGGCATTAGGAGGAAAAAAGCAGGAGAGAGAAAAAAAAGGGAAGAAAAGGGAGAAGTCCAGGTCACCAGTATAATAGAAGAGAACATGAAGTCAGCATTTTCCATCTCATTGTTATACAAGTCTTGTCTGTGCTGCTCCACAACAGAAGTGACCCATATTACTTCTTTATTGTTTAAACAAAGAAAGTTGCCAATTAAAATGCCTTGAGTTTATTTCAGCACTTTGCCCTCTGGGATCCTCATTGATTGGAAGGGAAGTCTCCTCTGCTGTGAAGCTATACATTCCTTTCATGTACATCCTACTTGTCCAGCTTTTGTTAGGAAACGTGTCAAATCACGGATATCAGATGTATAACAGAGACTCAATAGATGATCTAATTCTATCCCTCCACCCCTGAAGCTGTTCCACGATGATGTTTTTCTACATGGTTCATAAAACACTTCTGCAAGAGTCCTCGCACTTTCCTGAGCTACCTAGTTCCTAATTCTGACATCTAATTTAAATCTCCATTGCTGCTGTTTACACCCACTGTTTTGCTCTGTCTCTAATGGGTTCAAGGGGACGTAACAGCACAGAGTTGGGCAGCTGTTGGGTGAACCGTCTCCTTTTCAAAGCAGAGCTAGTTCTAAAGTCAAAGCAAGAGGCTTTCTCTCCCTGGGTGACAACTGTTAACTTATTTGAACACCATTATGAGATCTCCTCTGTCCTCTAAGTAGTTTGACATCCACTGTTTGAATATTCTTCTTAGGTCACATTTGCTGTGTTTACTGGTATCTTCTGTGTTATTAGTCACAGCTATATATCTGAGGGCTGTTCTCACAGATATGTGTGTGCACCCACAGACAGCTAATTTTGATGACTAGATGAAGAAAACCAGAAGCCTTTCCCTGGCAAAATGATTCAGTAAAGTGAACTTAATTCTGCAAGCCAGGAGTAGCAGACTGAGTTGTGCAATGAAACATTATGGGCAAAATGCTATCCAGCCACTAGAAGCAGTTGTATTTTGTACTATGACAGATGTAACACGGTTACTGATATGGCAACAGAGCCTGTGCTTGGCTTTAACCATTTCAGCAGTCCCTGGTGAAGGTAAGGGTCTCTCAAGTCTCCTTTCAGAGAACATTGGCCTACTTGTCTGGCTAGCATTGCTGTGGCTTTGACCACCAGTGTGATTTTAACCTGCTATCTCACTCAGCTCTTCAGCACCCCTATGCTTGCTGATAATGTGACTTTGAGGAAATAGACTGTGAGCAGGAAGGAGCTGGAGCCTTTTGCGGCATCACTGATGGGTTGCACTTCGGACCCTGGCTATGAGCAACAGGGATCACTTTTACACATTGACTGACGTGGTTGTTCAGGTATCTTGATGGGCAGGAGAATTGACCCGTAGTAATCTGGCTGAACATAGCTCTGAAAACTCACAAAGAAGCAAGGAAGTCAGACTGCAGTGCTAGTTTATTTATGCAGGAGTCACCTTATCCGTAAGAGCTTCCTTGCCCCAGTGTGGCCCAGGAACCATGCTACAATGCAACTACTTATAAAAGATAACATCATTTTAACATTTGCATGTTTGTAGTGTGGAGGAAATCCAGGTATAGATCAGGCTCCTTTGTGTCAAGTGCTGGAGAAACACAGAGAAGGGAATTCAGTGATTACCGACTAAGCATACAAAAAGGATAATAGAATGATACAGGTGAACTTAATACAATGAAGATATAAATCTTGCAAAGCAATGAAAGCTACTTAATGTTTACATAGTTTTGGGGCACTGCAATGGCACAGGATTGTTGTAAGAAGGACTTAAGGAAGGAAGATAAAGCAGCTATCATAAATTGAGCAAATTCTAGTAGCTGCTAGATTGTATTTGTCACAGTTAAATCTTAGATTTTAAACAAGCTCAGACACACATACGGTTACAATGCCAATAGTATGTGGGCTAGTGTTGTCACGTCTCATTGGACAGATATTTTTACTTTTATTTCACTTGTTATGTTGTTATTAGAAAGTGATCAGGACAGTGATATTCTACCTGTAGCTAGCTCTGGGTCTCTTAGAGCATATAGAACTATATAGAATATAGCATATTCCATTCCTGGAATGGGAACTAAGAAAACAAAGTTGATTAGCACTAGGCTTGAGTCACTGCAGGGGTTCATATGCTGCCATTGGAATGTGCTTAGACCCCTGCAAACCGAAAGAAGTTGAAAAATCACCAGCATAGAATGAATAAACAGGGAAGAGTTGAACTTCCTGTTTTCATTTTCCCCAGCAGATGTTTGGTTGTTGAGGCACCAGAGCACCGGGTGCTGGAAGAGGCATTTATGGATGACCTGCTGTTCCGTATCGGTGCCTCTGGGGGTGCCACCAAGCTGCGCTGGAGGTGCAGCAGCTGCTGTGTCACCATGGGGTGCTTGGGGTAATGGCTGTCATTTGCTGGACGGGTGGGAGTCACAATGGTCTTCTGCTCAGTCACCACCTGGTCCCTGCCACACGCCATGGAGATTGATATAAATCAAACCCTTTCTGCAGTGGGGGCCTTGGGAAAACAAATGGATGTTTTCAAGTACAAGAAAGGAAGTGTCAGAGATGCAGCCCTGACAGGCTGGCAGTGAGCTGGAGGGTTGTCATGCTGCTTGAGCTGAATGCTGAAGGAAGTCATGAACACATGAGAACATCTCTGGGAGCATTGGAAGAGTGATCCAAGGCTAGAGCAAGACAAAGGACACATCTTCCCTTATTGTTTATGTGAGCTTCAGGCTGAAATAACAGCTGGGGAAGAGACATAATCTGCCGCTGAAGACACCCAGGCCACACACCACCCAAGAAAGCAGCTCGTAGTGAACTACCATTTACAGGCTTCCAGCAGACAGGAGACCTTCAAGCTCAGAGAACTCCTATTATATGTCTCATTTTGAACTGGTGAACCTTTACAAGCAGGTGAATCAAATGATATTCTTGGTATCCTTCATCCTTTTTGCTGATGGTCTAGATTTGCTTCTTGTTATATCCTCAAAGTGTGTCTGCATGGTTAAGATTAGTCTTTTGGAGTTGGTCTCGGTGGTGGACGAACAGAAAACCAATCCAGAGTATTGGATGTTCACACCCCTTGGCAATTTAGGGCACACAGGGGTTCTTGTACCCAGTACTGAGCAGAACATCCAGGACCTTTTTCTTAGAATGAAAAATAAAAGTGATAAGGAAAAGTTCTCTCTGGAGTGCATTTTTCTGGACTACCATTTTTCTGTGTGATGTCTGCTGCCTGAAAACAAAATGCAAAGACTGTCTCATCCCATGCCTGCTGGGAGCTTAGTCAGAATAGTCAGTGACTCTGTTTTGGATATTTCTACAAACACAAAAGGGACGGGTAAAGATGGTTCAACAGCAATCAGATCTACACTCATTTTTGTACGTTCTGTAAAAAAAATGAAACAAGACAACAAAATAAAGAAGAAAAATGTAATTTCTATTTTGATAAATCCGGATTAGTAAAGTTCCCCAGTGTAAATCACTCATGAAGCATTAATTTTTATGCCAGTCAAGGAAAATTAAGTGGCCTAATCACAGTACATGTTCCCCACTTCAAGAACTGCAGAGCTTTTCCTGTATTTGGTTGGAGGCTATTCCATTTGGCTGGATTCTTTTGACACTGTTTTGCCTGTGTGTGCAATTAAAAGACTTTTTTTTATTAACCAGTTTTTACATTACACTCAGTGGCCCCGTCACACAACTAAATGACCCGTTTAACAAGCATGATAAAATCCTCATTAGGGCCTATTATAGGATTTAGTGGAATCTTCCTGCTTCACTACAGCACAAGCCTAATCTAATTAACTCTGCCACTTAATTCTCTCCCTCCCTCTTCTTGCTGTTTATTGGGCTTTTTGTGGAAAAGAGATCCAAGGAACACAATTAACGTAATTTATCCTGGAAAATCCCCAAACATTAGCAAGCTACAAATGTAATTGGAAAAGGCCTCACAGAGTTCATGCATACTAGGCAATTACTCCAAAACTACAGCACTGTGTATTATCATGTTACTTCTTATTATACTTTCTGAAGATGAGCAAGGAGGTAATTCTAACAAGCGCATTCAAAGCCGTAATTAAGGGTCATCTTTGGGTTTGAACAGCTTTCATGTTTAATTGAGGAAAGATGTGTGCCTTCAGGAATTAAGCATTTTGCTAGGATGTGCAAAATGTAAAGGAACTGAGTGTTGTGTTCTTGAGCTCATTGGTATAAATGACTCTGCTCTTCAGAACTGAAGATGTGGACAGTTGTTGGGACTCCTAGTTAGATACCTGTAAGGTGAGGCTGGTGTCTGGATGAAAAACTTCTGATGCTTCTGTGTTAAAATAGGTGTAAATGTGGCTGGTATGGGAATGTGGTCCAAGATGCATGTGGGAGAGTGGTCAAGAGGTGGGTGGTGGTGTAGAAACATACAGGTCTTGTCTAGCTCTTCATTTTAGTATAATTTCTAGTTCTCACATGTTTGTAAAAATGGGAAAGAAGCCAAATTAACTTCTTTTAGATGGACAAAAGGAGATAAGCACAAAGGATTGCCCACGTCATCCCTTACTTAGAGAGAGTTGATTTTACGTGTGTTTGCAAATAAACCATGTGTGGACCTTGACTTTCACCTCCTGGAAGAAATTAGCCAAATCCCTTGGCTAAACTGAGCTGCAGTCAAGAGTGACAAGCAAATAATTGAAGGATAGAATGAAGCAGAATTAGGTCCACATCTCCCATCTTTCTCTGAAATGAGAGAGGGGAATTTTTTAGTCTTGTATGGATTTGGTCTCTTTTGAAGTTGTCAAATCAGGGCAAGCTGCCTTTTGGGCAATGTGCTTTAATGCCACTCTGAGTACTAGGTGGAATTATCTCATTTGCATTATGCAGGGAGTTAGACAAGATCACATGGTGTTCCCTTGGAATTTTCAGTACTAGATGGCATTAATCTTGCTTATTAACTTGGGCCTTGGTTTTTGGAAGCTTGACTCCCAGGGAAGTTCAAATCTGATTTCCTTGAATGTAGAAAGCTTTTGAAAAATTAGACATAGTTGCTGCCGTTCCTTCTGGAAACCCCACTTTTGGTCCATCTTCTTTAGCACAGCTTCCTCTAATAGTAAGAATTTGTAAGGATGTAACCTGAGGATAATCAGACGCTGAAACTCTAGTGGAAAGGATCAGAAACCAAGGCTGAGCTACACAATAGCCTCCTTACCCAGGAGCAAGGGAGTTATTGTGTCTAAGCCAAATTCTTTAATGAATCAATGCATTTTGAATAATAATAATTATCCATGTGGTGAAGAAAACCCTTAATTAGTTTGCAATGATCTGAGAGGCATGGTGTGCCCACACACAGCTGCTCTGGCATGTGTGGATCAAATCAACAAGAATGTCTCAAGCATGTCTGTATATTTTTTGGGAGACCTGGTGTCTAAAAAATGCGATTAGCAGCAGGCATTGTGGAATCCCTGCTGATGTGTAGAAGGATTGCTCCTATCAGTTCTCACAAACCATGTCAGGACAGTGAGTGAGGTTTGACAGTCTGGCACAGAAGAGGTTGATACACTGGGGGCAGGTCACAGGCACATCCCACTGCCTGGAATTAAGCTCTGTCCTCCCCACTGATCGTCCTCCTGAGCACATAGCACTGAGTTTGCCCTGTCTTGCTGTTTTGTAGGCATGCACCAGAGTCAGAACAGGCATTTTGGGGCCAAAGAAAGACACAGCTTATGTGCCCAGTGGTAGGTAGGACTAGGTGACCTCCAGAGGTCCCATCCCACCAACATTTCTGTGATCCTGTGTCTCTATTTTTTTGCTAAGTAGGCTCCATAACAATAAAATTGATGTGTCAATTTATTATCCTTGGAATGGGTTTAAATAAGTTGAAAGAAAAAAAGCTTTGATATTTAAAACTGTTAATGTGCTCCATAAAAGCAGGTTTATTTTTTTTTTTTTGACTTCCAGCTTTGTTTTTATTTTCAGGTTAAGTAAAATACTGGTATGATTTCACATTGCAATGAGGTCACTGAAAATACAGTTGTGGTAAGCCAATAGAATCTGATAACCTGAGTGTTTTTGTGAAGTCATACTCGCTGTATTTACCTAATTAATAATTATGTTAATTAGGCTTTTAAAAGATAAAAATAATAGCCACCTTGAGTGATTTCCTAGGAACTGTTGTTCATCCTATTTCTACTGTACTGGGGCTGGAAATAAGAGAAAGCTTCCTGTCGTTAGTGCTAAGGTTGATTTCAGCAATAAAGGAAACTGGCTCATATTTTGTTTGTTTTTTCCCTGTGCAAACACAATTCCCTGTGATAACTTTGTGTGAGACTACTAAATAAACAGCTTAATAAAGAAAAGGAATTGGAAGCTTCCTTCAACAATGAAATGGATCTGCATTCACAGTCACCCTGGGATGGAGCATCATGGAGGAAAAACACACCAAAGGATGTGTAAGTACTAAACTATGGCAGCTTCATGCTCTGCAATGTGATGCTGTTTGTTACCAATGAGCAGGTGTGCTCACAGTGTGATCATACCCTGGCTCGTGCCAGGCCAAAAAATGTCCCAGTAATTCTTGCTGGAGTCAGCTCTGAAGTGAGAAAGGAAGATGTCCTGGTTTATTATGGGTATGACTGTAGAAAAAAGTCCCAAACAACACCATATCCACAGCTGGGCTCAGCAGGAGTGGGGTTTGCTGTCTCTCTGAAGTGCATTGCCTGCTTGGTAATTACGATTTGGATTTTGTGTTGGAGGGGTCCAAGGCAGTGTGATCTGAGTGCTTGGGCAGGGACCTTCTTGGCAAGGAACGAAACTGCCGTACCAAAACAGTAAGGAAAACATGGAAGCTGCAGGTAAAACAGGCCACCATTCTTGTCCCCCATTCACTGAGAAAAATTTTCTGGCCAGCCCAAGCAAATCCCACACTGCAAGTATTGTGGTAGGCATCAGGTGTGTGTGAGAAACCTGAGCAACATGCTCTGGTGGAAGGTGTCCCTGACTGTGGCAGGGGATTTGGAACAAGATCGTCGTTAAGTTCCCTTCTGACCCAAACCATTCTATGAGTCTACTAATACCTGCAATTGGTGGATGCCTCTTCGAAAGGGGGTGGTCTCTGGCCTTTCTGGGATTTCATCTGAAGTCAGCTTTAGACTGTTCCAGAGAAATTGGTACGGGAAGCCACTGGAATAACTACAAAAATTAGTGAGGCAGCAAGCTCACTGACAGCTGGCAGCAATGACCATCTCCCTTTAGGTAAGCACAACCACAAAGCCCTCGAGAGAGCTGATGCTTGCTTCTCAGGCAGAATTCATATCTCATTCCAAACTTTCCTCTTTGTGCTGGGAACATGGAAGCATTCAGGTTTCAAATACAAGCAGAGTATAAGGAGTTACTGGAAACCAGTTTGGCATTTGCTGGTAGACACAGCAGTGTGATGTGATCAGCCTCTTCTGGGAGCATCACATCAGACAGCTGTGCTCGAGTGGAAGCTTTGGCTCCAGCAGGGCTGGCCTGTGGTTTGTGGAGCTAGATGAGTCAGCTTGGAGACGCTGGCCATTAACACGGGCACAGGCGAATGATGTCCACACTGGGAGTAACATTGCCTTCAGCTTGGAAGACTGAACAGATGGAAACACTTGGAGCTAATGTTGTCAGAGCATGTGAGCTCTAAAGGGGCTATTTCCAGATTGTTTTATGCTTTTTAGTCTTCTGGACTGACTGTTTCTTAATTCAGAAGGTCAAAAGCCCCCTGCTGTAACTATCTGTTCTGATATTTTGTGTTTGGTAGGCCAGACTGCTTCAATGTATTGACTCTTGTTTCATCAACAGCTTGACTGGAAAAGCTGTCCAGTCTTGATTCCAGGTCTCCCAGTGATAGAAAATCATCAGAAGTGTAGGCAGTCATAGCTCTTAATTACCAGAGCTGTTATGTGTTTCATTCTTGTTATCTCACTGCAGTCACCATTTGTGGGATTGTTTTTGTACCAACCTACTGACTTGAAGAGTGCGTCAGCCAAGTATCGTTTCCTGGATAATTACTGGAAGGAAGACAGTAGCTGTTGCCTTGACCATCTCAGCTCTGAAGGCTGATAGCTTCTGTCTCAGGTGGGAGGAATGAAGGAGGGCAATTTAGCTGTATGAATGACATTAAGGGAGACACGGGAAACAAATCTACTGAGTCATGTCTGCCCCTAAAAGGCAGGAGCCGATGGTCAGGTCTTAATATTCGCAAAAGCATGGACAGCTGTCTGATGAAAATGGGTCGTGATTTGTTTTTGTAACAGGAGGGTAAATAAGTGAGCTCTTGTTCATACACACCAATTTCTGCCATGCTGACTCAGCCTAGTCTGTAGTTTTCTGTGGGGGTACCTGACACTCAGCAGGCTTTAAAGACCACACTATTTTGGAGGACTCCGTATGTTTGAGGGAAGGCAGCTGTCTGTGGAGGCACTCAAGGTAAACCAGTTCCCTGTAAAGAAAATGAGGTCTGGTCTCCTCTGGTCTCATTTGCTGAGGAGCACAGAGCTTTTTTGGCCCTGCAGGCTCGACATGACAAGAAATTCCTCTATTTTGTTCTTTTTCTACTTCATTTTATGGAAAGAAAGCTGAAATAATAAGGAATTCCATTTTAACTCATCACCCCAACGTTGGTCTGACTAATATTTTTGATTTAGGCCCTCAGAGTGTTTCAGTTTTCATGATAGCTTTTTGGTTTTCTGTTTGCCAGCATTATAGTGGGGAATGACTCATATTCTCTGTATTGTGGAGGAGGGAATGTGCAAGGTTTTGTTCCCACTGGCGGACTGTGGAACACACAGTAATTTGAAGTTCTGTCTCCCAAAGCAAGAGTAGACTCAGGCACTAGAAAAAATGGCCAGTCAATTTTTCTGCTTAAAAATTAGCTTTTAAAAAATAAATGTACCAGTTTTCTGGGGAAAAATAGTTTTTGATAAAAAAGTGAGTACCATGAAGACTGATTTTTTTCTGAGTTAGCAATATGTCTGTGGAACCTCCAGGCAGCTGTAGTTCAAACCTTGTTTTCTCCTAAGAGAAACGAGTTCAACTACACTTCCCATGATGCCAAGTAGTGGAACAACAAGAGCTCTTGAAACTTGCAGTGAAAGGCTCAACTTGATTTTTAATGAGTTTAGTCTCTATAACTCAGTTTCCCTGGTTATTGAAGTAGGTGCAGCCACTATACCACTGGGGTACTCCATAAGACATGGCTAGCTAAATCTTGCATTCTGTTTCTGAGCTGAAAAATGCTGTTTCTTTGCCAGCACCACAGCTGGGAAGTGTGACCAGGTCAAGGGAAGGCACTTCTAATGGTCTTAAACAAGTTGCCTTGAGTACCAGTAATACTGTGACAGCAAGAACTTGCTCCAGGCATTTGCTGCTTCTCAGCATGGGGGACAAGAGCCGCCAGAGCTGGAAGGTTGCTCTGTGCATGGCCTGTCCCATGCTGGGCTCTTTGCTGGCTAGGACAAGGCATGAGAGTGCTGAGGCTGTGGCTCTCTGCTGGGGAGGCCGCTCTGGATGATCCTTCTGCTTGAGAGAGTGTCATCCAAGTGACCTCCTCTTTGAGACAGCCCAGAATTGTGGCTACTCCATCTCTTCCACACCTCAGAATGTGACTTTCCTGCCCCGCTCAGTTTGCTGCCCTACTTGACTACTGCTTGACTTTCTTGGAGCTCAGGGTCAGCCTTTCCCAGGATTCAGCCTGGGCTGCAAAAAGCCAGCCAGTTGACATGGACACTCAGACACATCAGGAAAATGTCACTCACCTCTCCCTCTAAAGCCCTGCAATATAGATGTATCCTTAGTGAACTTGCAAATCAAATTGAATTTCTTTCTCCTGCTCAAGTAATAAGGAGATTTTGTTGTTAACTGACAGGTGCCACTTTGAATTTCGGTGGTGAAGCTCAAAATGGTTTGTATGTAGGTCAAGCATGGATTACTCCATTTACAAATGTGCTTTGGAAGAATCTCTTCTCAGCTTTTCTGCATTTTGAGGTATATGTAGGCATTGCCATAGGCTAAAATGAATCAAAATGTTGCCAGAAACAGTGTGAATGAGGTGTCTAGTCCCTGTTTCATAACTGCAAACAATTTTTAGATTAAAAAGAAGGAAGAGGCTTAAATGTTTTAAATGTGTTTTTCTTCAATCCTTGTAAAACTTTGTCAGTGTAGTGGGCCTCTGAGAATTTTAACTCCCTCAGAAAGAAATGAGCAGCAGCTTTTTAATCTATCCATGCATGAGGGAGACATATGGAAGACAGAGACTGTTTTGGTGGAGGAGTATCTTTTACTGAGTGCTGTTATAAGGACAGCTCCTGGAATGAGAAGATGATGGGAGAAGGGGAAATAGTGATTTCACTTCACATAAAGTAAGAATTTTTTTCATAAAAAAAGAGCATTTTCAGAATCATCCAAGAGATTCGGGAGTTTGAGTCTCACCAATCTCCTGTTGGGCATAGATGCTGGAGTTGCACAGGCATTTTTGAGGGTCTGAGCACAGATGGTGAATAATAACATGAAAGGATATGAGGGGCTTTTTGTGTATGACAGCTTGCCTATTTTTTTTTTTTTTTAGCATCATGAGTTGGTCTAGTAATTCATTACATTGAGTTAGTCTTCCTGAAAACTGTATTTGCTGAGGTACAGCACCACATTACTGAAACTTGCAACTACTTCCAGCATACACCATGTTTCTTGTCCTGGGACATTGTACCACTCTTAAACTGGAAGCACAGATGAGTACTGGGATGGATAACATCAAAAGATTGTAAATTTCTGGACTTGAAAATACTTTAGGACAAATGGGACAAACCTCTCAAAGGAGATGAACTGTATTCTGTCCACTTAGCCAAGGGGATGGAGCAAGCCCTATCAGTCTCTTTTCAGACATGAATTTTTAGGATCCTACCTGAATTTCTAGGATCCTAGCTGAATGCCCTTGAGTTATGTGTAGGGCATGTATGTCCTGTAATATCTGCCTTGTGAATTCTACTTTTTCCTTCATTTGCTATGGGAAAGAGTAGGGCATGTATGTCCTGTAATATCTGCCTTGTGAATTCTACTTTTTCCTTCATTTGCTATGGGAAAGAGTAGCGTGAGAAGAGGCATGCTTCTTATGAGCTTCACCTTGCTTTTTATTGCTTCAATCACCCCATATCCCTTTTGGGGAAAGCAGACTGAAAACACATACCTGGCACTCTCCAAAAAACTTTGAAATTGTTCTTGGTCTTGTGGGAGTCTGAGACAATTCTTGTTTCTTGCACAGATGAGATTTACAGCAGAGACATGACTGTGGCAGTGGAAAGTCCGAGACCTCTCTTCCCTGCTGACCCTCTGTTCTTTCCACTGTTCAAGGCTTTTTGTGCTTAGTGTCTTCAGGAGCAAATGAAAGAAAGGCAATAAAACTTCGTGGGATGTGTAAAATGTGGGATTTGTAAAGCTGTGTGGGAGAAACACCGTTTTAAAACATTAGGTTTGATTTTCTGAGTGCATGAGATATCAGGGTCCCAGGCATCATGAAATATGTCCAGATGGAGATATTGGGATCCAGCTGTCATTTCTCTCTTGTGTAACTACTAAGTGACATTTCAATAAGCCATTCTGGATCCAACTTCAAAGTACGGAGACAAAAGTTAAAACGAAAGAAAAAGATTAACTCTGTATGTATGAAGCTATTTACCCTTACTTATGTTTGTTTATTGCTCTTGGCAAAAATGCTTTTCAGTTGTTAAATTCATAGCTCATAGTGTCAGAGAATTATTAGATTTGAGTGGATCACTGTTGTCATCCACTTAGACTTCCCACACTCCAGAATCAAAACACTATGGCCACTTTGCCTGGTTTGAATTCCAGATGTGAAATGTGCAACACAACTGATTTGAAAAGATCTTCCACCCATTGCAGGGCTGTAATTTCACTGCCAATTTATCAACTGACTGTAGACAAAAATGCTCATTTTCAATTTGAGGAGCTCTGTCTTGTATCAAATTAGTTGGAAGATTTGGGTTTTACTTTTTAAGGCAGTGAAGGGAAGTTAACCTCAGAGAGGCTGTGAACCTTTGCAAAACCAAATTGTGTGAACAAGCAGCTGCCCAAAGTGTAAGAGGCCTCTGATGAAACTTCATTAAATAAGAAAGGTTTTTTATGTCTGTGAGTAGGAAAAGAAACTTGAAACTCCTGAGATTTGATTCAGCCAAAACGTGTTAGGCTGCAGTCCAATGTCTTCTTCCAGTATTTGATGTCATTGAGCAGAACAGAGGAAGAGGTAAAATTATAAAGGAATCAGGACACTTAAAATGAAGAAAAATCTCCCTCTGTTCACAGAGGCAGTGGCAAAAACATATGATTAGGCTATTTTTGAGGGTCATTTTGGATTGTCAAAGTGAGATTAGCTCTTGCGAAAGCCTTGCTCTGATTTCTAGTTTTTAGCTGTTTTTCTCATTTTGTCCAATCTTTCTTTGCAGTTGATATGGAAATTTTTTTTTGAAGCATCTATTATTCCATATCATCCATGAAAACAACTTGATGCATTTTACAAAAGAAATCACTTCCATAGCTTCCATTTTGCAGAAGGAAAAAAGTGTGAACATTGACTTCAGAAAGAAGTGAAGCCAAATTTTATGGGCCCTGTGAAAATACAGAAATCATCAAGAAGTTCCACTGTGCTTTATTAGAGGCATTTGTTCTCACTGGATCAGTGTGATGTTGGTTCTGTGAGTGAAGATGGAGAGCATCTTGCCCCTAAAAACGGCGCTGCCTTGGCAGTGTGATGAGACAGGATTGAAGGGGGCATCTGAGTTACAATGTGTCACATCCAATCCCATTTTCTTTGACATATTATACATTGGTTGGGTCAATGTAATGAAGCTTAGAAATAGTCTTACAACAAAGCTTGGGAAATCAGAATTTTTTTGAGTGGAGTAATTAATAGACACATGGATGTTTAAGATCATTAGAGCATACTTTTCAGCATTCTGTTCAACTCAGGCTGCAGAATTTTTCCTGCTTTCTTCTCAAACATGCTGAAATAGATCAAAGTTCTTTTCTTTCCAGTCAGAAACCTACAGTACTAGAACAAGCTAGAGAATTTACCATTTAAATGTTATCTCAAATAGGACATTTTTTTTCTGTGAGATGTGGGAAACTGTTGAAATTCTAGACAGGAAAAAACCCAGACATCTCAGAGAATAAAAACTTATGGAAGGATTTTAACACTGGGTAGGAAGATCTTCCCACCAACAGAGGTGTGGAAATACCATCATGTACTTATGTATTCAGTTGAATAAAAAGGAAATTACTGCACATGGCAACGTCCAGACATGCAGATGAAGAAGACATATGGAAATCAAAAAATGTTATGAGATTCACCAGAACACATCTTCAGAAGAAGCAATAGCAGAGACAATAGATGGACTAGACAGAAGGAGCAGCAAATAACTCAGAGGAGTGGAGTTACCTAGTTTTTGCCTGGAAACTATATTAGGGAATGAAAGAAAGAAATTCAGTCAATCAAGCTTCTGTAACCTTGACTTTAGGATATGAAGAGTTGGAGGAATCATGACTTCCTTGGATTTGTTAGTGCTTTAACAGCCATAAACGTGGCTTAAAATGTTCCCTTTGCATCTGTTTGGAATTTGCTTGTCTCTGAATTAATTTTACTTTCTCAACTGATGCAAAAATCACACCAATTCCACTCCATTCCAAGCTTGAGTCAACCAAAATGAGTCACGAGTCAGTGTCAGACAAACAATGAACAGATCATTGCTCATGCAGCTCCTGCCACAGCCTGTCTACCTCAAGACCAAGAGAAAGACAGAAGCATTCTGAAGGGAGAATTTGCATTGGAGGCAACCAGTGACATTGAGCCTTTATGTAATGCTGTGTCAGAGTCAGAACAGTGGAAAGAAAGGTGAGCAAGTTACACAGGACTTCAAACAAAATTTTGGGAAAAAAATCCCAATGCACAAAGAATCATTGCCTTTCAGATAGGGTAGACTGTTTCAGGAGAGCAAAACTTTCTAGGGTGCATCATAATCATTGGTTGATGTGAGAAGAAGCACAGCAGCCACTACTGAGAGTAAGAGCAAACCAAGCTATAAAATGAAACAGGCAGGAGAAGTTGTGGAAGCTGCAAGGAGGTCTCCAAGCCTGCAAGGCAGAGCAGTGGAGTGGCAGAGCTCGGGGAGTGCTGGGGCTGAGGGAATGTTGGCACAGGTAATCCATGCTGCAGTACAGGGAAATAGAGGGCAAACTTGCTATATTGCTAAATTCAAGGAAAGAAACTTAGAGGATACTTCACAAGAGCACATATACAGATATGAGATGTACTTTTGGGCTGCATAGGAAAGGGGAAAGTGCAATTCACACAGTTTAGGAGAGTTGCCTTCAGCTGCCTTGACATGAAAAGTTTCAAAATGGGGCTGAGTAGTCTCGAAACTAGTTGGAAAATCTTCAGTTTTGAAGGTCTGAGATGATGCCAGTACTTGTGACCTTGATTTTACCAAGCATCCCCTGCTGAGCAAATTCGAGCCTGGATTTTTAAAGTGTAAAAGTCATGGGAGATATTCTGCTGCCTGTTCTGAAGACAGCTCGCTATCTCTGTCCTGTGGTTTCCAGTGGCATTTAGATAAATTGTTTGGTGCTCGGCTCTGCAATGGCCCAGAAGGTATAGACAGAGGCTGCAGCAATCACACTTGAGTACCTTCCCTCACTAATCTGTGTACTTTTTTTGTACATGTCCAAAGTTACATGTAGCTGAGTCTGGCCCTTTATAAACCACCTGGAGGACAATACTTCCTTATTTGGAAAAAATTTTCCTTTTTACATATGTGACTTTTTCCAGGCAGTTTGCTGTCTGTGAATTATCTCATAACACTTCTGAGTGTTTGCCAAGGAGCGGCTTGCCTTGAGACATTTTTACCTGCTTGTTTGTTCTTTCTGGACAGCTCCTATTAAATTAAACCATATATTCATTCATACAGACAACATCCCAGTACCCAGGTCAATACACACTAGTCATAAATTATTACAGAATGGGTCCAAATCCATCACTGAGGCATCCATTGATTATCTATACAGCTACTCTCTGTAAGTGAACACTTTGTATGCAAGGTCACTGTAGAATCCAGCTATTTTTAAAAGGCCTTTAATAGCAACACGGAAGCAGGCTTTGATTGAACTGGAAGTGTAATTTTCAATTAAGAGCCTTCTCTCAGTCTTCCTTCCATTAGGGTCTAATTAGATTTCAGGAAGACACGAAGTTTCAGACGCTTCAGCCGTGCAGCCTCTCCATTAGCTGACACCATATGCTTTGCAGTTTCCTTTGTGAAGTCCCGATTAATTTTCCAACATTAATTTTAACTCTAGCTGAGATGCTTCACCAGGGACCTGATTAATGGACTAGCTGTAACCAGCCCATCCCTGCTTCTTTCTGCCATCAGTTATACAGTAATGAGATTAGTGAACATCAGACTGATAAGTTTTTTTTCTCTACTACTCTGGGAGATGCATATATTTCATTTGGACTGTGTAAGGAAAGGAACAGTTTTGCTAGTTTGTCACCTGGATTAGCTTGCTAGGTTACAGACCCTCTCCTACTCCTTCCTGCATCGCATTGTCTCTCTGTGATACCTACAGTACCCACACAAACCATGGACCTGTAAATACACCTTGGACAGTAAATTAAATTTTCATGCTTTCTCTTCCATCCTTTTCCAAATGCTTTTCTTGATCCAGAGATTGATGATTTGGTAGAGCACATCCAGTGTGAAGCCACAAACTTCATCTATTCTGATATTTTTTCAGCTGAAACAAACTCTTCCGGGGCTGTGGTTGCTAACACAAATTGAAGAAGTTCTTGTCAGTACTCCCAACAAATGTTGTTGATTTGTGTAAAGGTTGATCATAGTAAAAAAATGGACTTGTGTGGTCTAAGAAGCATTAGCTGGAGACCCACCTCATGTTGGTGAGGAGAGGTGCAAGAGAGTTGTGTGCATTGAAAGGGTTTTTGCAACACAGACAGTGTAAATCAATTTTGAATGAGGACCAATTTTTGTTGGGCACACACCAGATATCACAAATTGGATCTTTGGATGATGGTCTTTTTTCACAGCTGTCAAACCATGGGATTTGCACTGCTGCTTAAGCAGCTCTGTTGGATAGATATTCAGGTATGCCAAGATATGGAAAAAGGCAGATGAGTGATGGGACACCCACCAAACAGGTAATCTTTGACAGATTTTGCAAGCAGTAGAACATATGTAACACATTTCTAGCAGCTCTACTTGCTGCTTGTATTTCAGGCCAAATTGCATTAGCTCCTCAGCATAAACCTGAATGATCTGCAGTAAATAAAGAATAAAGTTAGGTAACTTTTGACTTAGAAATAATCAAATCCACCACTGAAGTAAAATCTAGTACAGAGATTTTCAGTCTGTGAGGATCTTGCCTATGACCCACAGGGAGAAGACCTGCAGCAGGGCTCTGCCTGAGAGGTGCTATTGTGTTTCCATAGCTTGTGCTGGTGTGAAGGACCATAAGATCACCCAGGCTGTGTATCAAGTCCATCTTTATGACATTCAGATCCTGAACTGCTGCCTCAGACACACTTGGGAGATAAACACAGACCTTCTGTATTTAGGGGATTCCTCCCAATCTCCTTCTTATTTCTCTGAGTGGTTTTGTCTGCCAGGCTTTCCTTTAAAACAAGACACCGCAGTAATATCTTATTGACTAGGTTTTATAGGAAAAGAAAGAGCTGTAATAACTTTTTATTGACATTGTTCTTCCAGAGGGACATAGAAATAAATCACCAGCCTTCAGGAGTCAGAATTCTCTCATGCTTTCTGGGCCTGCAGTCCATGGGTTTCACAGCAGGAACTACCCGACACAGAATCATAAAATATTCTGAATTGAAAGGGACCCACAAAGATCATCTGGCTGTTTGCTGTCAACAAACTCCCTCACCAAATGTGATTAAAATGAGCCTAAAGGATGGAAAGTTGCTGGGTTTGTCACTGACAATAGGATAGACCAATAGTGCTTGAGAGCTGAAGCTCTCTCCCTGGCAACCAAGAAGCTAAGAAAGGGTTAAGCAATGAGATATCCCACACAGAGAACCTAAATCCAATGTAAAACTTCATGATTTTTTTTTCCATTTGATTTTAGCTCTTTGCAATGTGAATCCTGTAAGGAATAAAGGAGCTGAGGGAGGGAAGAGCAGATTATATCTTTTGGGTATAAATCAGATAAAGAGAATGATTAACAAGTGTAGGTTTTTGCTACAGTATTTTAAGAACTCTGTCAATAACCTCCCTCCTTCCTCCCTTTCCCAGCCTCGAAGCAAGGGCCTAAAATTAGATAGCTGATTAAGGAGAGCTGCAGGGTGAACTACATACATCAATCCTGCTTGTAATGAGGAACATGGCTACATTTGTGCAATGATGAACCTCGGGGCCAGGGGTGGCTGGGTACTGAATGTTTTCCATATTGATTTTCTCGTGCAGCCGTTGCTTCCCAGTGTTTCTGAATGGCAGAAGCTGATCACAGGAGCTCTCTGGGAAAGGAGGCTGCTGGGGACTGAAGTGGGGGAGTTTGTTTTTTTTCCCCAGAGTGAAAGAGACTGAGCAGCTTTCTAGACTCTAACTTGCTTGCCAGCAAAATGGGCTGACTCATGCCCATTTCCCCTTTTACCTCTTACCAAGAAATGTGTAGCAAAACCACACTGAAAGGTTCACCTTGCCCTAGCAAGCCTTTACTTACAGTTTTTTTTATCCTTAAAGCTGCATCTTATGGTCCTTTTTAAAGACTAATGGCCCATTTCATGTGCCAAAGGAAGAGCTTTTATTAGACAAAGAGTAAAGATGTGTCCTGCATCCCAGGAGCAGAAGTCCACCAGAGAGACAAGAAGCCTATAAGCAAGAGGAAATAAAGTTCTATTAAACAATTTGATTTATAAATTAAACTAAATAATGTTATTGCATATGCCAAACAAATGAAATCTATTCTGGTGTCTAGGCCAGCTCCAGAACTGTCCTTTCTCTTGTAAGCAGAAACCCCTCTACTGAAGCTCTCCTTATGCTCCAATACAGTTCAGTCACATCCAGCAAAACATTTTAGGAAAGGCCTATGGTCTCTCCTGGGATTTATGTCCCTAAGGATGATTGGAAGGTCAAGTTAGCGTCAAAATCAGGAAAGGCCTATGGTCTCTCCTGGGATTCATGTCCCTAAAGGATGATTGGAAGGTCAAGTTAGCGTCAAAATATGGAGCTGTAATCCTGTAAACTATCCACTTCAGCTTCTGTCTTAACATGACAGACTTTGCTTAGAGTTTGTAGTTCCTGAGAGAACTTTCATGGCTCAAGCTGAGCAATCCCTTCTGACTTAAGCCAGGAGACAAGACCAACCTTTATCTGCCCACATTCCTGGGCAGAGCAGAATTAGACCCAAAGTATTTATCTTACCTCTTTTATCTTCTGCTCTGCTGTTTGTGGGGAGCAGCAGTTCCAGCAGACAACAGCAAAAACACAGCTAGAGAAGTAGAATTTCTCAGCCTTTTCTGAGGGCTGAGGACTCTGTGATACTGACAAGTCATCTAAGAAGGGAAAGCTGTTTCCATGTAAGGTTGTTGCTGCCATTTGGTTGTATAATTTTTTCACTGTGCTTGGAAGATGCAATGGTGGGTAATCCAAGAACAAGCTGCTCCTGGACATGAGTCTGACACAGCAAAACATCACAACATACCAGTAGACCCCAAGTGAGAAGATAGATTTAGGCTAAGAAAGATCCCCTTTCACATTCCCATCTCTTGCAGAATACTTACTGTCACTCCAAATTCAAGGCTGAAAGCCATTGAAATCTCTACTTTCTTCAAGAGAATGGGCATCTACTTTCTTATGCTTTCAGGCTCTAGGTGTCAGGAGCATATTTGCCCTGTTTGCTTGCTTTCCACCTCTCCTCACTCTTGTGGTTTAAATCAGTGCTCAGGGAGGAAATAGGGAGAATTTCTTTGAGATTAAAAGGCTCTGTGAAGAGTAGCAAGGGGAAAAAAAAAGATGTGTGCTTCAGTTTAGTAGTTAGTGATTTGTGTCTTTTTCACTCTTCTGTCACCAAAGGAAAGAGAAGGGAAAAAAAGAAAAGGAAAAGAAAAGCTAACAAAGGAGAAAGTGCATTGGTCTGTCAGTTTAGACTTAAAGCTTGAGGAAGGAATTTAGCATTCTGCACAACTGCTTCCTTCTTAGTTCTTCTTTCTTCTCCAATTGCTAATTCATCTTAATTGTAGAATATTTGGACAGCTCAGAACAAAGTTCTCTGTTGACAGTGCTCGAACAAAAGAAAGTATTCGGGCTCATGAACAGGCTCTGTGCTGAGGAACTCTAATTGGCTTTCTGTGACCGACAGTGCTACAGATTACACAAGAGGGGCTGGTGGTGTGCCTGGATTTTGCACAGTTTTTCTTGACCTGTCTGTTCTCCCATATTCTCCTACCCTCTCTGTCTCCTTGCATCTTGCTCCTCCTACAGGGTAAAGTAACTGGGGTAAAAAGCTTTAGGTTCATGGAGGGTTTTAACAGGCTATTTAGAAAACAATGGAGGGTGTCTTATTCCTGAAGAAACCCACGTGCAGCTCTGCTTGATCCTGGAAACAGGGTATTAACAGCAATACATTAATAATATTAATAGTTTTAGTAGCTTGATTGCTACAGAAATAAGGTCTCAAGTAAGATGACGTTTATGATGGGATAGCTAAATGATTTTCTCCTTGGATCCACAAAGAAACACCAGAGGGCCAAATGGTGGGTCAGGCTCAGATCACTATGGCTACAGAGCTAAGAAGGAGCACAATCCAATACCAAGAAGCAATAGGGCTTCTCTTCATCTCAGTGGATATTTTGTCCCTTTGCAGGTGATGATGCTTTCTGCATAGGGCTGAGATGCCCTCGGCTTTGGGCTTGCCCATTTTCCCTGAAGCCACATGGTTACCCTACAGAGGAGTGGGAACAATTCCATTTTGAAGAGGTTCTTGTCTCCCAGGACAACCAAAGTGAAATTGCCACTCGCCATGGAAATAAGCAGTGGAGCTTGAATGAACAAGTGAAGGGAAAAAGGGGGAAGAAGGGAACGAGAAAGAGAGAGCAACGAACGAGTGAAGGGAAAAAGGGGAAAGAAGGGAATGAGAAAGAGAGATCAATGAATGAGTGAAGGGAAAAAGGGAGAAGAAGGGAATGAGCAACAGAGAGCAATGAATGAATGAAGGGAAAAAAGGAGAAGAAGGGAATGAGAAAGAGAGATCAATGAATGAGTGAAGGGAACAAGGGGGAAGAAGGGAATGAGCAAGAGAGATCAACAAACGAGTGAGGGAAAAAGGGAGAAGAAGGGAACGAGAAAGAGAGAGCAACAAACGAGTGAAGGGAAAAAGGGGGAAGAAGGGAATGTGAAAGAGAGAGCAATGAACGAGTGAAGGGAACAAGGAAAGAAGGGAACGAGAAAGAGAGAGCAATGAACGAGTGAAGGGAACAAGGGAAGAAGGGAAGGAGAAAGAGAGAGCAACGAACAAGTGAAGGGAACAAGGGAAGAAGGGAATGAGAAAGAGAGAGCAACGA
>NW_008236764.1:1518699-1553123 GCF_000691975.1 Corvus brachyrhynchos
CTCACCCACAAAGCCATCCCATTTTCTGCTGCCTACCTACGCAGACCAGAAAGGAGGTTTTATTTACATAGCTCTCTTTGCAGTTTAGGCCAGTTACTTTTTTGTTTGTGTCAAGAGCACAGGGAGGTCCCTTTCAGCATAAGAGGATGCGTCTAGATTTTTTTGAATGGTAGAAAACAAATGACAGTTTATTAAAGAGGAGAATATTTCAGGGACAAGTGGTCTAAAACATAGCCTGCTGTTTTATGTTATAATATGGAATAATTTGTATTATAGTTTGTATACTCTCTGTCTCTTTCTTAAGATCTTTATATTAATGTGAAAAATTACACCTTTTTCAGTCCTGATAAACCCCAGAGACAGCCACGAAATGGAGTCCATTCACTTTGCAACGCCCAGCTCTGTTGTTTCCTGTTTCTCCAATGGGTTGGGCAGCTGGTTATGCTCCTCAGCATTCATAGCCAGAGCAGGCAGAGGAAGGCTCTCCTCGACTTCTCCTAGTCACCGAGACACGCCTGTCATAAAAAGTCAACCAGAGCAGAAGGCAGCCTGCTCACTGCTCTGTTACCAGATAAGATGCTGTTAATATTAATCCCTTTATCACTGAAATTGGAATTTTATTTTAACAAACACAAAATCAGAAGCAGCCAAAGTTTCAAACCTCGTTGAAAGTCTAAGGAAGTTGTGCAACTTTAGGATCCCCTTGAAATTCCAGCCTATGAAAGCAGAAAGCAATGCAGTCTCTTTTGGTACTGCCAAAGAATAATGTAACTTATGCTGGAAATGTGGATGGAAATATGTTTCTGGGACACAACTTCGTCCAAGGAGTACCAACTTCTGTAGTAAAAAATGCAGGAGGAAGGGACAGTGACACATCACCTCACTCAGGTGTATCCTCAGGGCAGAATCAGGTTTACCCAAGCCACTACTGAGAGACGTTAGTCTATTTTGGGCTGTGCCAGCTTTTTCCTGATGTCTCACTTAAATCCTCCTTGCCTGCTTTTAAGTCAATACCTTCTTATATCTACAGTAGACATGCATTTATTTATTTATGACTCACTCTGCCTCTACCTTCAGTGCATGTAAAATCTTCTATTCCAATTCCCCTCTTTTTCAATCATTGGATTTAAATCACTTAATTTCTTTCAGTCTTTCCAATTAAGTCAGACTTTCTAGATATCTGCTGACCCCTTTTGTTCTGCTGATAATTATTTTCAGTTAGCTAGATTACATCTTTCTCAAAGAACAGTTTCCAAACCTGGATGCAACACTGCAGCAGGGCAGAGAAGGAACATTTCACACCTTTGTCCTACAGCAATCCTGTATTAACAGGTGCATTAGCACTCAGTCTGCTGCTTTTTTTTTTGTGTGTAACAACATAGCAACAGGATCTCAAGGCTCCACAGAGTTCTCTGAAATGTTGAGAACCAGGAGTAAACACAAGATGCAGTATTTAATTGCATAAGTATTTTTTCTTCTTTTTTTTTTTTTAAATCCTGAGTGAATTAAAGAGGGCCATGTATTTTTAGGTCATACTGCTCATATTCCCATAGGAGACTGTGAAAGAGAGACAGCTTGATGTCTGGTTCAGGCCTGTTTTTATCTCTAGACCCAGCAGTAGTTCAGGTGCTGTCAACAAAGAAGTTTGTATTAGAATTTTGTATGTGTGTGCACATACAAAATGTGTGTGTGTGTAAAATGCAAAGGAGGAGTTCAATACTATATGAAATAGATCAGTATAGATCTATACTGATACTGATCTGTATTATAGATCTATAGATAATATCAAAATGATACCTAACTAGAGAAAACATTTGAAAATATTATTATGAGTTGGAAACGGACCTTACCTTGTCTCTTACGTGAACCTTTCCATACTCAACCCAAGTCACCATTTGCCCATTTGCAAGTTTGGAGGCCAGCAACCTCCCCACCAAGGGCTGCTGTGCAGGCATAGAAGTGCATGGGAACTCTTTAGTGAGTCAATAAAAGACATGCACATATTAAATATGAATATATGGAAATATATGAAAGTGTATGAAATCTTGCTACAAGCTGCAATGTTTTTATAGATACTATTTTTTCCACTAATGTTTAGAGATCCTATAAAGCAGCAACTGGGCTGGCTATGAAGAAGTATGAATAGGAGAGTTACCACGAGCAAGATAATAGCCATTTTTCTGTTTTCCATTTTATGATAGCTAAACATTGCTGTCTTGCTGTTATTAATAAAAAATAAGCAATAGTGTAGCTTTGTATGCTACTGTTCTCATAAATCTTGGTTGTGGGATACCACAATGCAGGTCACTGTGAGGGCAGACCAGCAAGGAAAGATTTCAATGATGTTTATAAAGTTTGGGAGGGACTGGATTCACATGTTCTTGGGATAAGAGTTGCCCATGACTGTACAACTTTAATCCATCTTGAGATGAAAGAAAGGCTAGGTAAGGAAGAGAATAAGGAGAGGAAGTGTCCTCAAAAGGAAAATATATATAATCAAGTTTTGCTGAGACAGGTGGGGAGCCCAATAAAGCCTGTGCTGTCTGAACCACAGAAGATCTATGAGAGGCTGCAGAAAGAGGGAGGATAGGAGTGACCTTTGGAAACCCCAGTGAATGCAATTGCTCAGCAGCAGCTCCTTTTCACCAGATTGCCTCAAGAACATTTTCCTACCTTGCCTTTACTTTTCTTTGAAGTGAGGCACTGTCAGGATTGCTTGTACTTTCTGTTTTCAGCTGTCACCCAGTCCCTCTGCAGTCAGAATTGAATTTATCAGCCCTGTCATGAAGGTGCAGCAACTGAAATAACTGCAAATAGGAAAGGCTTTGAGTGCTGAGGCAAACAGCTCTGTCTGGATGGGCTCTCCTGGGAACAGCATTCAGATGTAACCAGTAAGAATTAGGAAGCAACTGAACAGGATGGGATATTTTCTCAGGAAAATGTATCTTTCTTCCTTTCTTGGCTTGGTCTGTGGCAGTTGGAAATGGATGGATGGATGGATGGATGGATGGATGGTGCTGTACTCACCTTCCCTGTGATCTGGCTCAGGATAACAGCAGAGGGAAGTACCTGCTGCAATGGCTACATTGTCAGCAGCACCACTGGGATGGGTTACCCTGAGCCACAGCTCAAGGGATTGCTGTGGGCCTGTTTTAGGTCTCCTGGAACTTGAACCTCCAAGTCTGGGGTGTAGGAGTAGGAGGAAAGCTGTACCCTGCAGCCCTGTACTCTGTTCATTCCAGCACCTTGCTGGGGAAACCTCTGCAAAAGGAGCTCCCTTACATTAAGGTGCTGTGAGTAATTTACTGTGGAGATTTCTGTGTGCTAAAATCTCTTTGGTACCAGACTTTGGGCATGTTGTTATGCTGAAGAAATGTTTAAATGCAGAAATCAAACCTGCTGGCTGGATTTTCAGGGGAAATGACTGCAACAGCTGAAGAGGCTTCTTTACCTTGAGCATCTCCACTACTATATGATTGACTGATTTTTTCTTTTTTAGCTTTGACATTTCAGGAGACTGGAAGCTCAGCAGAAACCTTGCAACTGCCCTTTCTCTTTTGAAACTCCCACCAAGGAGGGAGGGCCAAACACCAACCCCAGCTATGCTTGGTTGCAGGGTAAAGTGCAGTGACAAGGACACACACCTTCTGTTCTCCCTGTTGGTCTGGGCTTCTGTGTCAACATTTTACAATGCTCCATTTATTGGCAGAAAAGCTCAGTGAGGTATTTATTAAGGCTTTTTGTGGGGGAATGGCAAACTTCTTTTGAATGTCACTGCTGAAGGCGAGGAAATGGGAACAGGTGGCAAAACAATCCCCTCAATATATTTATTGCACAACTTGGCTAAGAAGGAGCATCCCCAGCTTTACAGCTCTTGGAAGAGCCACGGCAGCTGCAGCTGACCTACAGATGTTGGCCTCTCAGAGGGACCCACTGGCCACCTGCTCCAAGTTGTTTTTGCCAGGAGCTGGCTTGAAACAGAGATGCTGATGGCTCCAGTGGGATGGAGGCTTTCTCCTGATGGACACCTGACCAAACCCAGCTCAGGAGGGAGTGATCAGAAATTATTCATGCTGTGCTCCAGTCAGATGGGTGCAAAATTGTGAGTAACACTGCTGATGTCAATAGTTACTCAGAGGTAACTATGGAGCAGGGAAGCAAGCAGGGATTTGTCTGCCAGTCCTGTTTTTCCTCTGAAGTAGCACTGCTCAGGCAGGTCTTTGTGAAGCAGACTGCTCTCCTCCTATTCCTTCATCCTCACTCATTTAAAGCTCTTCAGCTGAGGCTCAGAAAGTGCTGTACTTTATAAAAATATGTAGTTGCAAGGAGATGTAAACAGAGCTGAGAAATGCTTTACTGCAACAGCTTTTTATTCTCAACATTTTTGGGGGTGCAACTAACTGTCCTTTGATGGTGGATAGGCCAAGATACAGCACTGATTAAACCTTCCACAGACACAGGAATTTTTCTGGTTCCCTCACTTTAATGTAATTTAACAATATGAAAAAATATTTAATAAACTGTATGTGTAAGTATGTGCCTGAACAGCAATAAAAGGAAAGTTTTCCAGGACCCATTTGGTGAAAGCAGGGCACTTGAGCTGTATCTCACAGATTATAAACCTATTACACATTTACTATTTTTCCTCCTGGAACGAGCCCAGCTCTGTGAACCTCACGCTGTGCAGAGGGTCCCATTATGAACTGTGTGAAACCAGCAAAACAAAACCATCTTCAATTGGTTTTTTTTCAATACCTTTGTGAATCTTGTTAGCCATGAAATGCCTTGCATTTACTGCATACTGTGGCAATAAATACAAGGTGAAGTGAAAGGATGCAGATTATTACTCTATACTCCTTAATGGATTTGATATCATCTAATGTCTAAGTCATGCAGCATTGCTGAGATATGAACAGCACTTCTTGATACACCAGAGCCCTTTAAATTGAAGGCTTGATGAAGGAAAAGTCCCTCTATGGTAATACCTATTCAGTGTCTGACAGCATAATGCCCCATTATAATGGTAGGACACACATCTTCCTTCCCTCTATGGAGCTGTGATTACCATTCTGGACTGAACTGAAGTGGGCTTCAATAACTTGGACATTGCTCACTCCTGCTGTGTTTTTCTGCTTTTAAATTGCAGTAATTTGTTGCAAATCTCTCCTACTCTTGCTGTCAGAATCCTCACATCAGAGGAGTGGCTAATTGACAGTGGAGCTGATCTAAGAAATAATAATAGAAATGGTCCTTGAAGAAGCCAGCAAATGTTTACCTTTTAGGTTTAGAAGCAAAATTTTAACCATATTAGAAAAAGAGAAGGTTGTAATTGTAAAATATTTTTCTGAAATAAATCTGCAGGGGTGTGGGTAATGAAATGAATAACTGTCTTTAGAAATAAAATAGGTAATGACTTAGCATTCCATGCTAAAACCCAGATGGGGAAGGACTGCCAGGACTATGTGCTGCTTGCCTGCGCTGTTAAATCCAGGGAGGGGTCATGTGACTCAGGAAGCTTTTATGCAAGAAAAAAAGACCTAATGGGATGGTCCCCTCCCTTTAAGCCCTGGGGATCTTGTCCTTGTCACTCCCACCCCATGGCAGAGAAGGAGCTGCTCCAGGCTTTGCTAGCCCAGCATGGGGTGCAGCAGCTGGGCTGGTGACTCTGCACGGTGCCCATCCAGCCAGGTTGCCTGGTTCTGCTCACTGCCACCCTCCCAGGCAAAGAGCTGGGTGGCTTCTGACGTGATGGGGGTGCTCCTGAGCTCTTGCCCCACCTCCTCCCCCTTTCTCAAGGCCCTCTCTTGCTTCCTTGCTGCACCTGCCCTTCCCTTCTCACTTTACTGCACCTGCTTGCGCCATGGCTGTTTTCCTGAGGGCAATGGATTGATGAGCTGACTTTTGCTGTAACAGCATGTTCTGGCTCAGCCTTGTGTTAGCATAGGGCTATGGACAGTCTGACAGGCTGCCTCTTTGCTGCCACTGGCTCTGGGGTCTCTTTGGGTTGTATTGCATGCCGTGGTACAAACCAGCCTTCAAGATAACAACAGAAAGTCTTGGAGTTCTGGTTATAAACTTCCTGTGATCACCAGATACTTCAATTTTATTCCCTCACCTCCCTCTCTTCTAGTGACATTTTTATTACTATTTAGATATTTTCTGGAGCAGAAAAAAAAAAAAAAAGAAACTCAATAACATATTTTTCCTATACTTTTTTATTAGGCCAGTATTGAATTAAAGTATATTTATTTTTATTAACAGTTATTTCTACTGTTCTTTTCCAGAACACAAGAGGCACCAGTAAGTAAGGCTGTACATCAGCCCATGACTGTATGTGCAAATGTCACTGCTGCACGGAGCCTTCTTCCGTGCTGCGTGTCACCTTCACACCACTGCCACCAGCTCTCAATCACTCCCCTTGATGGAGGTCAAAGAGTACTTGCAAAGTCTTAAGTCTTCCTGGTGACAGTCCAAGGGGCTGCTAGAGCACTTGAGACAGCCTTCCTCTCCCTTTCTCAGCCTTCACAATGAAAGTTGCTTTTTCCTGACCTGGAGGCACTTAATATTTCTTTAGTGCTTTGCTAGCAATGGTGTCAGCTGGCAAATTGTCATGACTCATTTAGACTGACTTTGTCTGGGCTTATTTCTTCATAGACTTCCAGCACAGCACAATCTAAATGTAAGTTGCTACATGATTCCTTCATTTCTACCAGATCTTCAGTGGGAATATACTGGCATAGCTCCTAAATTCAACCATCACTGGCTTTTGATTCACAGCAAAGGACTTTTAGTAATACATCAGAACATCAACTAGAATGCTTTATGACATGTGTCTTATCTAAAGACTTTGGATAACTCATTTAGCCTTTCTTGGCTTCCACCTGTCATAATATGGACATCATGCTCTTCCTTCTATTTGGATAATCCACAAAGCTTTTATGATTACTTCCTATCTACATGCTTTGCACTTTCTATGTAATTTGCAGGTTCTTTGAGACTGGGAGTACCTGGGGTTTCCCATGCAGTATTGCTGTGCAAATAAAATGACCAACTTTCCCCCTTAATCTCCGTGTAGCACCCCATGATTTATCCTTTTGATTAGGGAGAAAAAAAGAGGACATGTAAAGAAGAATATTTTCTAAAAATGTGAGTGTGTTTGGCATCAAGATAATTTCTCTCTGCAGCCATGAAGCCCCACCCAGGAATGGAGAAATTAGAGAACTGTGTGCCTGAGAAATCCCACCCCATCTCCATGTCAGGTACTCATCCTCTTGCGTAACCTGCTTACACTATCCAGCCTAGTGGCTTTGTTTGCATTGCTCTGGAAAAGTGACCTCCAGCATTTTGAAAGGCAACAAGTGTGATAATTCCTTCCCGACACTGGGCATCGTGGCTGTGTCACACATAACCTGCTCCAGGTAGTGTACTCCAGCACATTTAAGATTTCCCATGCCACTCACAGTCTATGTGGCAGCTGCGTCTGACAGTAGAGGTTGCCTCAGGGCTACCTTTAGTATGCAATGAAGATGACCCAGTAGCCACACAATCAGGCACCACAGGCACATGAGCAGCCTGCACAGCAGTTATCTTGAGCTGGCTCCATCTGTGTGAACCCCAGCCACAGCCGCTCTGAGAGGAGCACTGTCCCACCATCAAATGGCTGTTTCTCAATAATTTGGGTGGTGCTTGCCTCGGCATGAAGACAGACGTTCATTCATTTCATTTGGGCAGGAAATCTATATGCTGTATTATTCTTGTGTTAATAATACAGAGGGCTAAATCAAAGGTGAATTGATTTCCTGAAGCTGAACATACTTTTGGCGTTAGCACAAATACAGCCACAGTCAAAGAGCAGACCTTTCAATTTAGCTCTTCTGCTGTCGATGTAAATAAAATTGCTCATGAAGCAAATTGCAGCCAGTTATTGTCTGCACTCAGAACCATTATGTTCTTTGGAAATGATCATTTATGTTAGACAGTGGATTAAGTTTCTATGAAAGTGTGTAAGGCAAATGCAAAACACAATTTAGCTTGAAGGTCAACTGAATATTGGAATTGGCACTTACAGGTCATTATTATGCAGCTGAAATGATCCCAGGGAAAGGACTGATATTTGTGAAATGATACAAAACTAGAGATTCTTGATTAGCTGACAGAAACAAGAGAAAAAGCCACATGGGCTGTTAATCCACAGGACCGTGGTGGGCTGGAGGCGAAGTTTCTGTACAATTATCTGGCTTGTGTGGGCAACACTTGGGTATGGGAAAACACCCCTGTAAGACATGGTGAGGAGAGGGAGAGATCTTCCCTTCGGTGCCTCATGTAGGGAGAAGGACTCAACTCCAATTTATGTACCATTAAGGTGGGGATTTGGGTAGAGAGAGCAGGAAAGTAATCCTGGGCAGAGAGATGGCTTTTCTGGCAGAGCAGAGGACCCATCTGAATACTTCTGTGCATGCTTTGGTGAGCAAATTTACTGTCATCTAAGGAAAATGATTAACCACCCACCTTGAAGCACAGCCTGTTCTTCTTCCTCCTAGGGAGAAGAATGGGTTACATACAACTATGGCTAAAAGGCTGCTGTGAAATACTGTCATTCTCCTCAGGTACAGTCTCTGTACTGGTGCTTGTGGCTGCATAGAAGTCCAGTCACCAAAATTCTCTTTAGCTCTGAGTGAACAGCGTAGCAAGAACTGAGTTACTGTGCCTCCAAACTTCTCCTGGAGACAGCCTGAGCTCAGCTGGGGTTCAGGCTGCCAGCCCATTTTGTGCATCCTGGTAATGGGGTGTCCTTACAGTGTGGGTGTCCTTTCAGGAAAGGCCCTGAGCTGCGCAGCCTGCATGGCCTCAATCCCATAACATTGCTGCAGAGACAGAGGAGTATGGAGCTTGTCAGGCAAGCACCACACAGGAAGACAGAGTCCCACTATATGGCAGTGCAACTGTCCTGGGAGCACACCCAGGGGTCCCAGGTTCCTTTTAGGTTCACCAGCTGGATCACCTAAACCTAACTCTCACTATCCCTTTCATGTGTCTGACCAGCAAGGAAAGTAGAGCAGAGCCTCACACTCGTGATGATGTTGGAATAAGGAAGCTTGCAAAAGAGAGGATCTCCTTTCAAGAGTATCAGTGTGAATGATCCCAGATAAGCATGCACACAGGGATCTCTGCTGGGATCGATGTGGGCATAGGGACCAGTCCTCTGGCACCATTGGCTTGTACAGACATCACTCCCTGGGTGTGCAGCCTCTGCCTTGACAGCACAGGCTCCAGCAGGTTCAGGAATGATTTTCAGCATTTATTGGAGATGCATGATGGCATTCTGTTCAGCAAAAATGAAGTGCTTATGAAGTGCTTTGCTGCTTTGGAGAGAAAGAAAAACTCCTACAGACTTGCCTCTATTGTCATTGGCTGATTGCAAACTTTCTGGAACAACCATTTAAAAATCCCACAGGAAGCTGCTTTGTGCCTTTAAAGAGAGCAAAGAGAGTCCTGAAGGCTCTGAAATAGTGACTACTAATCCTGGAGTAGGCACCTCCAGAAAATGGTGGACCTGGCTGTCAGAAGTAATCACCTGGAAAACATATCCCAGTGCCTTTTCTAGACTAATTGGATGAGATACTGCCATCATTTCCAGCACAGGTCTGATGTTTGATGGAAATAGCACAGCCATGACCTGTCAGTATTGGTGGCCCCAAGCTAATGGTTCATGGGAGAGAAAAGGGGCTGTTAGTGTAGCTTTGATGAATAAAGCTGGCTTCTTTTGCTTCCAAGCTTACAGCAGGAGGTAGGATGGGAATTGCCTTAAAACACTGCTGGATACCGAAATAATAAAAAAACCCCCTGAGTAGATTATGAGTGAATGTCCTTTTCAGTGGTGCTGTCCCGAATGAAATATAGCTCTTGCACCTCTGTCAAAAGTTCCTTTTTTTTGTATGTTAACATCAGACAATCAATCTCGTCCCATCAGCTTCAGCAGTATGCAACTCCCCCAGCTCACTGGGGAAAGGCTTCTTTTTCTATTTCCTCTTTAATTAAGCTCTGTGGCATGCTGCTTTGCTTGCAAGACTCTTAAGATGTATGTATGTATGTTGCTTCAAACAAACCATTGGAGAGACGAGCATTAAAGATAGCCCCTTCTAACAGCGAGTGGTCCAGAGCTACAGGTAAATGAAGGCACAGGCAACAGCATCAGCAACAAAAGGAGGTAATGATATGCAATTACTGGATTTGAAAACACTTTGCTGGGATCAGGACAGCTAAACACACTATGCCAAGCTGCCAAAATGTTAAAACAATTTTTGGCAAATGCAAAGCAAGTGGGCACTTAGTAGCAGCACACATGATATGGCAGGGTCTTTGAATAGTATGAATGGCTCTGTCAAGCAAGTAAGAGACAGGAAAAGAGAAATGTTTTCCATCCAGTCTTAGTGTTGTCTGCATCACTGCTCCTGTGGTGTAGTCAGAGGTGATTTTAAGGTGCTGTTAACAGGTAAACCTTAGACCATTTAAGTACCCATTCATCATGCACCTGCCTGATGATAAATCCAGGTCTCTGTAGATGTGAGCTGGCCTTTAACCATTTCCCTCATTGCTTGAAGTCATCGCCCAGCCCATGAACTTGCTCTTATTATTCAAAGGAGTCTGTGCCCCATTACTGCCAGATCTTGCCTAATAAAGGTGTCTGGTTGTCCTCTCTCAAGCAGTTCACCTCATTCTTGAAACGCTTCTCCTTTCCATGTGCTGCTGTGCTGTCCAGGCACTGCTTGGGCATTCATCTGTTGACTACAATCCATGTTTTTGTCCCCTGAATTTGGGCCATTTTTAGCAATACTGGCAGACATAACTACCCACTGAGACTTCACAGTGTTATCTATATTTAGACCCTGAGACATTGCTGGTGGGGTAAATAGGGCTACATAATAATAAATTGAAGCAGAGGTTCAAGATGAGGTGCAATGTGTTTGGCCTTCCTGACCGCATGCCCTGAGCCATTTATTGATTCTTCTATGACAGTGCACAGGGACTCTTGTGACACATAAGATGCTGAATATCAACACAGAAAGACCAACACCATTACAGAGAAATTGTCATCTAACTAAGCAAGCAAGTAAACTTACAAATGTCAGAGCTCCCAACCTGGGTCCTTGGTTGTTTTCCACTTAGATTCCACACTATTCATAATATATCTGTGCTGGAGATGCTATATTTTCCTTACAAGGACATGTGGGGTTTTCTGCCCAACTGCCTACTTTTATCCCACTAGGAACTCTCTGTCCCTGAGATGTTTATCCTTCCCTAAATTTGGTTGAAACTGGTGAAAAAATTTAAACAATCTGCTGTGGAAGGGCCAAGGATCCTGGCCAATGTAGTGACTACAGTGATACTGTTTCATTGGAAGACTAGGCTAAACAACATGGAATAAATTACTATTTTAATCCTTGTTTTTCTGGTGAGGAATGTAAGTAAGGAGCAGTGCAGTAAAGTACTTTGAAGGGTCTGAAACATAAAAAGCACCTTGCCCTGTGAATTCTCCTGTTACTAGGCTGTTTATGAACATCTTTTTGCACAAGAAAGTATCTGGTGGCTTCAGATTAGATTATACATACCTGTTAGGAATAAAGCAGAAGGGGATTCTGATAAAAAGACCAAAGGCATAACCCATAAATCAAGAAGCGAAACAAAAATGGAACCTGCTGCTGATGGAATTTCCATTGATTTATTTGAACAGCCCCAGTATGAATAATAACTTAATCTGTCTCAAGACTCTCTCCCCACAGCACACTGATTTACAGCAGCCATCCATCTCTTTTCATAATTAGCAGGCTTTGACAGTATTTATTCTTCTCTGCCCACCTTCATTACCATTAAAATTTAGACTTTCTCCCTGCTCTGGAACAGCCAGCATTTGTGCTGCTTGGTGCACTGGGATTAGTCAACAGCTTGATTTGTGGAGGTGTTTTCTTACACTCTACCTCCTCTGCACTAGCAGGTAGAGTCTGCTGCTTTCAGAAAGAAACTTTTCCAGGAATTCAGCAGAAATCAACATAGCTGTGGCATTGGGTGACAAAAAAAGAAGTGGGGCTGTAGAGCTGAAAGTCAAGGCATGGAGCAAACACGTCTCTGCCCCTTCAGGTTCTCAACAGAAACAAAGGGAACCAGGCTGGCCAAATGATCAGTTAATGGAGTTAATCAGGCTCCTTTGTTATAGGTGATTTTCTTCAATCTCAGGTTTATTTCCAGTCTAAAGTTTAAAGAACCCATGTTGTCAAATACACTGCAGAAGCAGATAAAAAAATTATTGAAGCATATAAACCACAAATGAAGATGTATCCTTTAAATTTGGAGATCTATCTTAAATAGCTGAATGCAAGATCAAAAGGTGATTTTCTGTTTCAGTATAATTGCATTGATGATGTGTCATTATGTCACTGGATAGTTTGATCCCAGAGTTGATTTGGTAGAGAAAGCAAGACTGCCTGTCCAGAGTGCTAGATAGGCCTGAAGTTTCATAACTAACCTGATTATACATATATTGCTCATTAACACGGTAAATCAAGAGATGGTGTTAGGCATTTAATCAGCATGTAATACTAATGTGGAATTAATTAAATAATTGTTGACATCTCTATTTAAGTGACATGACTATTTAAGTGACTATTTTTGATTATTAACTGAAATTTAATTAAGTTGCTTATGGCAATGTGTGAAATAATCTCTAAACAGGTTTTTTGGAGACACAAATGGAACCTTATGTTTGAACCAGCTATTTTGGGGTTCAGAGAGACCTCCTTCCATCTGTGGAGTGTCAGTGGATGAGCATGGGCCCTACAATAGATGGACAAACTCGACTTTAATTGCTCAAAATACTCTGGATGAAACATTTTGTTCATTTTTCTCTCTTGTAGGAACTGTTAGAAGGTGACAGGGTGACCAAAGGAGGTATCCTGGAGGATACACACTAAACCCATTCAGAAGTGTAAACTGTGGTCTCCCTTTTTGTAAGTCTGAAGGAACAAAGTCAAATACATCATTTATTGCAAGTTCTTCTTTCTGCTTGAATGACTGTGTCCATTTTCTGGATACAGAGACAGAATAGAGAGGTGAAAATGAAGTGCCTGTCTCACCCTGTGAGCATGCAAGGTGACGATGATGAAATTTCACTTTCTGATCCTTGATTGTCCACCTTAATCACAGGCCCAAACATTCCAGCTTCATTGAGAAGCTGATTGCTCATGAATGTCACCCACCCGCCAAGTCTCCTACAGAATGTCTCATCACATGTGTTTCTTTAGATAAATAAATATTGCTGAGAGCAGCACAATGAATGAAACTGTATTTGCACAGCTTTGTGACTTGTGACTGAGCTTGCTGGTGACTAGGGAAGGACATGTTCATCCTGCTGAGTTTCCATAGGGTAAGAACACTGATTCTTCTCTTTTGATGGTGCAGGTTTTCATGGAATATGAAAAGTGCGTATTTGAGAGCTTCGCTCCTCTGTCAAATGTGGTTGAAGTCAAATGATGTTTTCACAATTTATTGTTGGGGTGACATCCAGAGTCTGGGCCTTCAGACTGATAGTAGGAGTCATAAACCCCGCTTGGGTGATGGCTGCCACCAGTCCCAATCTTCATGAGAAGTGAGTTGAGGTCTGATGGACCAGATTCTGCAAGGGGATCCTTCACATTGTGATAAAAAATGAAAAAGAAGCAAATACTAAAGAGTACATTATGTTTTTTCTCAAGATGGCACCACTGAATTTTCTTGGAGAAAATTCCAGTATTTCAGTGTTGGGTGGAGGGTGTAGCTCAGCACATCCTGGCTCCTGCTGGCCACCGGAAGCCATAAAAATACTGATTTTTCCTCTGGTCAATTCCATCCAGGATCAAGGGTGGAGGAAAACCCGGACTGGATTTTCCCCAAAATACGGAATGGGGAAAAATATGGACTGGATTTTCCCCAGAATATGGAATGGGGGAAAAACCTGGACTGGATTTTTCTCAGAGTATGGAATGGGGGAAAACCCAGACTTGAAACTATCATCCCTTACAGGCAAACCAAAGAGTATGAAGACATGAAGCCTCATTTTGTTTATCTTGTCTCAAGTCATCATATCACAGCCTTTTTAGTTATCGTTCTTATAGCAAAGCCTATCCTGCCCCTCTAAGAAAGCCACCTTCACAGCAGTTTGCCAGCAAGTTATTTACAGGTTTAAGTGTGTCTGCTAATTTGTGTAGTCCTTCAGCACAAGAATGATTTCCAGTATCACTGCTTATTAATTTGGTATCTGAGGTAGTTTAATACCACAGGTCCTATGTTAAACATCACTTAGATCCCTAACCTCATTATTCTACCACACTTCTCTCTTTAGTTGTGTTTACCAGGACAATTGAAATAGAACATTATCCCCCTTGCTGATTTTCAGTTGTAATAAGAGATTTTTGCTGTTTGGCACAAAGCCTTGATAAAGGAACCCACAGAAAGCTATTAAAGAGTAGTTTATCTCAATGGTCAATGTCCCTTATAGTGCCACCTCTGAAAAACATCTTCATTCAATTGCCCTGTCAGGCAGCAATAACCACTTTCACTGATTTGTGGCAAAACCAAGAAAAAAAATGAGTACTTCCTCACCTTTGCTGTGCGTATGAAAGGAATTTCAAAATGGCTGTGGGGAACTCCTATGTGTTTTTAACAGTAGAAAAAGATGTGTGTGTGAAGAAAAGCCCCTTCCTAGAGATTGCACTTCGCAAACATGGTGCTTACAGCAGCAAATAAAATGTACAGGGGCTGAGGGAGGACAGACCTTTGCAGGGACACACAGACCTGCTGACAGGAGAAGCGATAAATGTGGGATGCAGAGGGAGCAATGACAACAACCACACACTGAAGTGCCGACAGGCACCCGCCCTTCAGAACATCTCCGCAACATCAGGGTCTAAATGAACAGTGTGTTTGCCTTCCCTTTGAATTCTCTGGCGTTTTTTTTTGCAACTTCACTATTTCTTCAGCAATAAAGAAACAAGTTTAAGTTTACAGAACTCTTCAGAAAGTGAGTCAGGGTCTGTGGAAGCAGGCTGAGGGTGCAGAGCAGATTTCAAGGTGCAAAACAAAACCATATGCTCATCTTTAGCAGACATGGAGAGGATGCTGTATTCTTGTCCCTTGGGAATTTATTTTTGTGTTCATTTTTGTCAGGCACACCTGCAGGAGGAAGAAAAAGAAAAGGAGATTCACGTGCAGAGTTATGAATTCAGGCATCTCAGCTGGGAAGGGCCCTTTAGATAATCCATGTCCAGGCTTTCATTTGTGAGAGTGCACAACATACATCAGTCACTTGTGGTGCAGTGACAATACAATCCTTGTAGTTGGTCCTGAACACCACCAGGCATCACTACAGCATTTGTGTGTGGGTGGGTGTGTCCTTCCCGGGCAGGCATGGAAGACACTGAAGAGATAAAATCACTTCCAAAATAAGTCCCCCACTGCTCTCATGCTTGTGTGAACACATGTTCAGAGTTACAGCTGTCCTTTCAAAAGTTTCCAGGGGAAAGGGGCCAAATAGCACTATTTTGGAGCTCTGCAAATTTCTGAACTGGTAGCCAGGAGGAAGAAGCAACATTGCCTTCCATCTCCCAAAACATACAAGAAACTCTTTTTCAATTCTAACAGGATTTAAAACCAAATCTCTTCCAGAAAAAAAAATAAATTCATATTATTCTGAAAGATATTTCAGTATTTGATCTTCTTTTCTTTAGACCTACTTTGAAGATTTTTATTAAGACAAATTTAGAAAAGGCAGTTTGCTTTGAAGTGGAATACAGAAACTCACTGTGCAAAAAAAGCCACTAAAATGCTTTGGCCTTTTGTAAATTACAAACAATGATAAGGCAAAAAATTACAAACCCACAAATTCTTTCAGTCAACACAATGTGCCTTTTTTCCATCAAGAACCGTGTTGCTCTGCTGTCTCCCTGCAGTGAAGAAGCTGTATCACTAGCCTTTCCTGACCTCTCCATAAAAAGTGCTTGATTAATGGAACGGGAAGATGAGGCAAAGCCTTCCCTACAGATAACAGCCATCTTCTGACAGTGACAGTGTCCCTCCTTTTCTTTAGGCACAGGGACCTTTTACACTTTGGGGAAAAGAAAATAGATTCATTTGAAAGAACTGCATTCAGGCTCATTTAGAGTTTAACAGCCAGTGCTGTATTAATGGCTGTCATTTTCTTCCTGTGCTTGTACCTGCTGACACGGGCTTACAGCATCCTCATGTTCATCAAAGTTGCTCATCTACCCCAGCCTGCTCCAAAATACACCCCAGAGTCCAGAGCAAAACAAAGTGATTCTTTAACTGCTGCTTGTCCCTGAGCAGTCAGGGATCTGTCACAAATGCTCTCTTACAAATCTGAAATTTAAAAAATCATGTAGTAAAGGAGATTTCTGCTGGAAACAGGCTTACTTCCAGCTGAGAACAAGCTGATGGGAGCTTGAAGAATTCTGTGCATTTCAGAGGGTTCTGTCATTTCTTAATTATTTGAGGTCCAAACTTAGCTGCTACACTGAGAAGTATAGATTTTCTAAATTAGCAGCACTGTCCCCTGCTCAGTAATGTCTTGCCAGCAAGTAATTTCTTAAGCATTTTGAAGAAAGTCTTGCAAAACGGGGAGAGCATTGATAGAAATAATGACTATGAAGTCAGGACAACAGACCAGGTGTCTTGGATTAACATCTAAGACAGCAGCTGCAAATTAGAAGAAAGTAGAGAAGATGTACCAAGAGTACTGATAGGAGCTTGAGCTTGTGGCAGACCCTCAAGTCTGTGAATGAAGAAAATATTCATCAGATCTCTGAAATCTCATTTGAGATTTTCCAATTTTTTGTTAGCTCTGCCCAAAATAATCTTTAGCCAAACTTATTTTCCTTTTCAAGTGAAGATTACAGGAAAGAATAGTTGAAGAAAAATGTGGTTTGTGCAAAGGACAGATAGAAAGCATTTCCAGTGAGAGGAAAATGCAGATAATGACACCCTTCTCAACTGTAAATGATTCAATACTAAGGATTTGAAACCCTCCAGCTGCACATTACTGGAGGATGAAGTCTTTGGAGTATTGATACATATCCTCTTCTGCAGAGATCTGCTTTTGATCTGAGGTAAGGAGGCAGGACATGGGACTAAGCAGACTTTTGGTTCATTGTTGTGCAATTTTCTATGTCAACTGTTCTTCAGCACATTGGATTATTTACAAACACAGTGAGACTGGGAAAAAACCCATCCTAACACCACACAAAAGTGTTATAGATATCCTGAGTTAAAACAGAAAAAGGGGAGAAAAAAGGAAAGCATCTTGTGTATTTACTCTAAATAGGAATGGACTTGAAAGACAGCTTTTGGTTTAAAGATAAACCCAAGTCATTGATTGATCCATTTAGTTACCAAAGCTAAATATTGACATTCTACATTACACTGAAATGTTATTGTTGCATATGATTCTTTCACTTGCTTCTAACCCTCCAGTCACATAATCCTGAAGTAGGTCTGCGTACTCCTATTCTTGATTTGTTGTAAATTTGGATCCAGACACTGGAAATATCTGAAAGGTGAGGCCATCTCTTCCTGCTGCATCTGCATCAAGGCTGCCTTCATGAGGCAATCAGACTCCTTTGTTTTCTAAGTGGGTGGGCACATAACACTTCATTGCAGCATGATTCCTTGTTGCTTTTCAAGGTCATTGCAAGGGGTACCTTGCAGAAATGAACCCAATTCAGAAAGGCTGCAGGACTTACCAATGCAGCTGCATCATCTGAGGAGAGCAGAGCTGTTGCAGCATGCAGAGAAAAATACAGTGCAGTAAGCAAAATATTCAGGGAGCCAGAAAGGCTGCAGGATAATTTACAGGACAGGCTGGCCTTTCTGTATTTGCCTTTAAAGGATGGCATTCACACCGTGGGGACAGCAAGTAAGATCTCACGTGAGGCTAATCAGGTGGGAAGTGCACCTGGACCACAGTCTTGCTTGGATTCAGCCATCCTTGTGATGGATGAATGGCTGGAACATCAGGTGTCAGCTCAGACATGCAAAGTGCAGGGGGTGGCCATGGCTTGGAACCTGTCTCTGAGGCAACCACTAACAGCACACCCACCTCTTGCTACCTCATAACAATGACAGGTAGAAAATTCAGGTGCTATTGTCTCTACTCCAGCTTTCTTCTTGTATTTCCTACAGTGTAAAGGAAGCTAATTCATGAGGCACAAATATTTTATCAGTATGCTGTGAGACTTTGTCATAGGTTACAATGTAAGATGTAACCAAAAGTATGTATTCCATCACCATCTGTTAAAACCAGGTGGGGCAGTGCTCTTTATCTGATAACTCCCTCCGGAGGGATACTGTTCTGTTGATGGGCTATCAAGCCTCACTGAGTGACTCATAAAATTACATCATCCCAGTGTGAGATGCTCCGCCCAGGGGGAGGAGCCAAGCATTCCTACCTGGATATAATCTGGGGTCTGGAACACCAAAGCCAGCCTTTCCTACTGGGTTCCCAGAGGATAAGAGCTACATGACCACCACTGGACATTCAGAGGAAGACCAGGCCCTTCTACAGGGTCACTGCTTCAACAGAACCCTATCTATCACCTCAAGAGGTCTGCAGCCACCATTTAATTGGACTGCTACCACCACCCTGCCCAGCAGGGTGTCAGGTTGTATCCTGACTCTGTCAGTGTTCCTGTACTATTGCACTTCTTTTAATTTTCCTTTTAAAATGTAGTTCTGATTTCAAGTCTCTCACTGGTTTGCTTTTCAAACTAGTACAACTCTCTTAAAAAACTTAAGACAAGATGGGCTATGAAGTACTCTCTTCTTTGGAAGTGGTGCCTACTCTGAATTTCCTGGATAGAAATATGTGCTACACACTTCTTCTCTATATTTTTCTACACATGGGGAACTACCTGCTGGCCCCTGTTGAGGCCAGGGTATGGTATAAAAATTGCTTTATTGGTTTATTATGTCTATTGCATGAAAACCTCAGAGGCAATGAACATCATTTGGAATATATACTCAACTTTGTTTGCCTGTCCTAGTCTGGGCTGCAATGTCTGGGGCCTCTTCAACAATCGCACCCAGTTCCTGGGGGGAAGAGTAGAGAAGATTTTGAGTCTCTCACTGGTTTGCTTTCAAACTAGTACAGACCTATGCACTCATGCCAGAAACATGAAAACTTGCTAGACATTTTTATTGCACAAATATTTCTGTGACAAATTTTTAGTTTTGATTTCAGAATTTAAAAATTCTGAAAAGTTCTGAGCTTCCACCAAATAGGAGGGTGAATAGAGACAAGTGAAAATGGCAAGAGAAGGAGGGGAAACAACCCATTGTGTAAAACCTATTCTTATATTTTACTCTGAGTTATTTTACTTGTTTTATCTCATGATGAGAATCGTAAAACTGTAAGACAGAAACCTGAAAACCCATTTATCTCACAAATAAATCCTGCTCTGCTACAGTGGCTGATCTAGCAGCTAATTAAGTGGTTATGATAGTCTTCCCAACTCTCTCTCTCTTTTTTTCTTCTACTGTGAACTCCAGGCCACATTGCAAGATTAGAGCTTCTCTGTCTTTAAATTGAAGCATGGAGACTGTATTTCTGGTTGAAACATTAAATATACAGAAGATCTAGATGCCTTTTCAGTCTCAGATGCTACTTCAGCTAATCTAGGCACTTTGCCTCTCAGCATTTCATGCCAGAGTTACTAAATAATACCTTAAAAACAGAATTGCTGGAGGGTTTTATGTGCCAGTTGGACAGTGAAGAAACAGAGGAAAAATTAAGTCACCTTTTTGCATGAACAGTGGTGAACATGCTGACTTTGCAACCTGATGGAAGAGCCTTTTATTCTGATATTTTTTGAGCTTTGCTCTTTGAGAAATGTTTTCTGTTTCTGCAACAAGTGAAGCTCTTTGCAGGGTCCATCACAGGGCTTATTGTTGCCCACAGGCAGCCTCTGAGGGGCTGCACAATATTGAATATCTGCCTCCCTTTTTTCCCTCAGGGCTTTCCATGCACATGAGACTGACGGCATCCCCAAAACAGGAGGCAGGCGTTGCTCAGCAAGCAGGGTGTTTTAGGGTGCCAAACCCAGCTCCAGGAACCACACACAGCATGAGGCTTCTGGCAGTGAGAAGGAAATGAGACAGCCTATTCTTATTTCTAAAGGAAATATATTGCTGTGTTGAGAGGCATAAGGAAGGTTGGGTTTTTAACAGATGTTTTAACCATCAGCAACTGTCGTCTGTAATCATATGTTGAACAGTCTCTGCATAACATCTTTCTACCCCTTTCTGATGTCTCCTGATGAGGCTGCCCCACACTGTTGAGCCACCAACACCCTCCCCAGCCATCGCTGCTAGCCAGAATCTCATCACAGGCTTTTACAAATTGCCTCTTGAGAGCTTCACAGACCACAAAAACCTGTGTTAATCCAGAGGTGTTGGCATACCTTCAAGGTTCAAATAAATTCTTCCTTTTTTCCTTTCCTCAACAAAATTTTGGCCTGAATTATGAGAATACAGATAAAGAAATGTAGTCGTATGTGGCAGCTGGTGTGGGGTCAGTAGCTCTGACCGAGGAAGCTGTGACCGGTCCGCAGAGATGGTCCCGTGGAGGATCGCCTTCCCGAGGCCCGGTGTCTTCCCTCAGCTGCTAGCTGGAGGGCCCGTGCAGAAGCTGTCAGCTCTTTAGTGATTGTCAGCTCATGATTTCAGCTCAGCTCTGCAGGGCAGCCTCCAGGCCAGAGCAGGGAGAGAGACAAGAGGCTCGTGTAGCTGTTCTGCACGAAGGTAGTTTTATTAGTCCGGCGAAGGGGGGATAAGGATGAGCATCTCTCTCCCTCGCAGGGGCAGGGGGCTAGCTTTATAGGGATACAGGGGGTGGGTGTCAGAGGGTAAAGGCCAATGGGTTACAAAAGACCTGCATAGGGTCTCCCTGAGGATTCTGGGCTTGTCTTCTTCTCGCTGTAACTGAAGAGTAGCTGCCTTCCCAGGGGAGTCCTGCTGGGAGATTGAGCACTCTCCGTATCTCAGCAGATGTCCCTCCAGGGTCGGGGCTGGGCATATCCCACAGTTGTATTACAGCAGAAGCAATGCTTAGTTTTGAACTAAGGCTACTTAAGGTGGAGTACTTATCCTTCTTCCTCTACAAGCAGAGTAAATTTTCCCTTTTTTTCCAGCTCAAGGCAAGTATTCTTTTAAAGTTGTATTCAAATTATCTTGTTCTTCTTGTAGGCCAGAGTGGAGGAGGGAGAAAGAGAGTTAACACAAAAAACTAAAGAAATGTTTGAACAGGAAAAAGAAATTTCAGGGTAGGATGGCATGCCCAGTTCATGCATCTACTCCCTATATGCAGAAACTGTCCTTAACTGTTCTATCCAGTTCTCTTTCTCTATATATTGATTTAGCATCCTCTAACTGCAGCCATCCAATGAGTAAGGAAGACATTTGTAGTGTTCCCCTCACACCAGTCCATGTGGCACTGCAGCCCTTCCTCACAGCTGGGCTTAGTCACCATCCCTGGCAGTGTTCAAATCCAGGTTGGATGGGGCCCTGAGCAACCTGGTGGAAGGTGTCCCTGCCCATGGCAAGGGGGCTGAAATGAAATGATCGTTAAGTTCCCTTCCAACCCAATCCATTCTGTGACTTGTGTCAGCTGTGGGGGAAATTCTTGCACACTGCAGCCATGTTAATGCCTAGTACTGAACATGAGCTGCTGAAGGCACTTCATCCCTGTCAATCCACCTGTAACAGCAACAGTTGGGAGGCTGGAGATGCTCTGAGCATTCCAGAGTCCATGGCTGGGTGGCCATGCCTGGTGATCCACCAGCAGGCTTCAGGGGCACAGTAAACCCTACTTACCTGTAGGTAAGAGAGAGAAAGAATACCAGCTAATTTAGGGATGTTTCCTCTGGCTGGCAGAGGCTTTGGGAAGCAAGGCAATTGGCATGGTGCTCAAAGGCTGCTCATCTTGCCAGCCTATCTCTAGCTACCTCTCCAGAAAGGCTTGGTCTGCTGTAGTACCTGTGTCAAGTTTGCAACCTCCTAAAAAACTATCACATGCCCTGAAACATCTGAAATGGCTGCAAACATCTATGTTTGTTACTGAATTGAGCCTAGAAATCACGCTTGTCACAATTTGAGCCAGAAATATTTTGTTTTCTACACAACTTTTATTTATTTGAAGATTGTTGTAGCTCTCCTCACTTGACTGAGAAAATTATTCCTTCAGATTTTTCTCACAGCTCGTGTTTTCAAGTCCACTGATTACTCTTACATTCTTGTTTGCCATTTTTTTTTTCTTTTAAAGATGTTCCAGACTGGACATGATGTGCCACACTTTGCTTTCATACCAGAAAGAAGAAATAACTCTTCTTTTTTCTGTCTTTCCTGTGACCTTCTCCTTACGTATTTATCTCAGAATAAGGTTTATTTTTTTCTGTATGACATTATTGGATTTAGCTTTGTGATCCAACCTAACTTGCAGATCCAGTTGTCACTGCTCCTACAGAACCCCAGATTTTTTCAATGTCTTTGAGTTATTTTTCTGCCTCTATTTCTCCACTAATTGCATGAGAATTTTGACAGTGATCCATTCCTCCAGCGTGCTGGCAGCCCCTTCCAGCCCAGTATCACTGCAAATTCAATAAGTAGCACAACTACTCCTCCAGCCAGGTCATTAATATAGAATAGAATGTGACCGGACTGATGTTTGACCTCAAAGAGCTGCTTTTCCAAAAAAGTTTTGTACTTTCCCATAATCATCAATAAAAATGTTTTTAGCATCAGTTGATTTGCACTCATTTTGGGGGAAAAAACCCCAACTCTTTGTTTTGCCCCATGGATTGTTCAGGAACTGCACTCCAAGCTTAGCCAGGCTCTTTCTGCTGGGTGTTGCAGAAATCACACACTTTGAATTGAACCTGCCCTTTGTTTACTTGCGTGGCAGGATTCCTTGCATCTCTGCTGTATTTCACACAGTAGGAGGCCAGCGTGGACTTTCCAAGGTCAATCTTGCTGCTGAAGACCAGTGGCTCTCCTGCTGAGAAGGTGTCACAAGTCAAGCTTGTAGCAATGCAAACTTGTCAACTGCTGAGGAGGCTCTGGCAGTTTAAGTGCATTTGACCAGTGAAGACCTTCAGTACCTCAAATTCATTTACTTCTCTGCAGGGGGTAATAATGAGAAAGAGGATGAGACAGATGCAAGTGAAAGAATCTGTGAAATTGTCAGTCATCCTATCAAAAAGGCAACAGGAGTGTAAACTGTCTCCTGGAAGTACATACGAGTGGGCTTAACCTGCAGGTTTGGGTCTCCACTCAACAAGCTGCTGGGGAAATTAGGATCTGACCTGAATTAATCTCCCATGCAGACGAAAAGTCTCTGGGGTTTGTATGTCCACCCTCCAGAGTCTACTGCTGCTGAATTTAATGAGAAGACAATAAAAATTAAAATTAGACCTCAGTTGCAAAATAGATGAAAAAATAACTCCAGCACTGATATATGGAGAAAAGGGTTTGGGGACAGAGGGCCCATGGAAATGGGCCACTGGGAAGGGCTGTCCTGGGGTGATGTGCATGAACATGGGGCGTCACGTAAGAGCTGTCTGCCATGGGGCTGGTTGAAAGCAGTAGAGCTGCAAAAGGGTGTCATTGTGCTGAAGTCAAGAAGCCCTGCATTGTGACTTTTTGGTGGCAATTAGCTTCACCCAATCAGCCTCTTAATTAGTGCAGTTATTTTGGTCATGGGACAAATTTAGATGTCTCTCCATTGACCTCCACTGCACAGTAGAGAAATGGAGAGGTGATCAACCATGCTCATTATTGAGTTTATATATATCAAAAGAGCTTTGTAAAGGTGTTGAGTATTTTACAGGTGTGCGAACTGGTGCACGACCCAATAAGGAGCTTACCCAAATTTTCTAGTGGAGCAGCATCAAAGTCAAGGCTAGAATTGAGGGCCCTGTTTTCTGGCTCAGCTTTGTAAGATCAATGCTGTTCTCAGAGAATGAGAGGACATGAGCACAACAGGTTCTTCCCAGGTCACGTTCTGCTGTAGGATGCCATAAAGTCCCCTGGGTTCTGTGTTACAGCTATCACAATATGTTTCAATTCAGCATGGTAATAATGAATGGAATTTTTTCCTGTTATTGTTATTATTTGCTTCACTGCTCTTACATTTTCTGTATGTGTTAATTTTAGCTTGTTTTATGGCTTTAGCAAAATATTTTATCACATATTTGATTTTAAGCATATGCTCTAGAACCTTAAATGCATTTAAATCTCAAGTTCAAAGTTAAGCGGTACAGAGATGGACACATAAAAGTTCAGTAAGTTTGTGACTGTTTTGCTAAAGTAAGATGTACATAAATGAGAATAAACCCTTACATATTATTTCAATAATTATGATTCTAGTGACTGCAGAGGGTTATAGCAGGAGCTGGCTCTACTCTTCAGTATTTCTCAGACATGTGCAGTCTCAGGCACCAGGCAGGAGGCTCACCCCATCACTGCCCAGGTGTGGCCCACCAGCATAGGTCCATGCAGTTCTGCGTCAGCTCTGGCTCTCTGGGGCTTGAGATTTGACACCTGATCCATTAGCATGGCAAATGTGGTCCTGAAGTGGGGAAGGTCATGATGTTGCCCCTCCACTGGTGTCGCAGGGATTAATCATCATCTTTTAAACCCCTCAAACTTTTAGAAAAAGATGCTGATCCTCGTACATCCTAGATTTATCACTCTCATGTGACCCTGATGTAGCAGGATCCACATTATGGCAAAGACGTTGGAAGTATATTTAATGATCAAATCTACCTCTGTGGGAAAGGGGAGAGCTGAGCAACCCCAACAAGGCATTGCATCCTGGATTCCAAATGGAGAAGGGATCTAATTGCCTCCAATTGTTATGGCTTTGGCTCAGGACTGTGTGGCTGCCTCAGCCTAGATGGGTGAATTTGCTTTCCAGGGAAACACAGTTCTGGTTCTGGAGAACTCTTTTTCTTAAGGTCTCATTTTAGGCTGTAGTCAATAAGTGGTTGAAATACGTGTCTATTTAATGATGGTGAAAATTGAAGGTGTCCAGTAAAGCAGTTGTAATTATGTTTAATGCTGAGACAATGAACCTAGTTAAGATTCAATTTGGTCTTCCTCTTTGTTCCCCTGTTCCAGTAATAAATGGCTAATTACCAGTTTCAAAGGCTCAGTGTAATTTGTCAGCTTGCAGAAATCATTGTGATCACCATACTGTCAGTAAGAAGTGTGACCCCACTGCTTTTACAGATGAAAATATTTATTCTTTTACAGAAAATGCTAAGCAACTTGTGACTTGAACTACCAAGCCACAGCCTTTCCCCTCCTGTTTGGGCGAGGTGGGGCTGACAGGATGTGCCCATCTGCTGAGTGCCATGAACAAAAGCTTCCCACATTTCTCAGCTCTGTATTGATGTCTGTGTGATCCCTTCCTCTCCGCCCCCAGGAGGTACCTGGCAGGAAAAAGGCTCAGCACCAGACCTATCCCATCACCGTGAGGTAGTGGAGCCCCTCAGTAAGGTCCCACATTTGAGCCATCATTTGAACAGATTTTTGGCTACATTTACTCGCTGAACATTTTTATTGCCAAAAGCCCCAAAACCTACAAACCCAAAGCCACTAAATCCTGGCCTGATCCATATTTGCTTGTCTTGGAGGAAGTCCCATTGGCCCCATGGGTGATGGGACTGAGATGTTCCCTTTACTCCAAGCACTGATTCCTGCATTACAGAACCAGGGTATTTTAGGAAGTAATTGCAAAACCACTGTTTACTTGTTACTGCCTATGTTTAAAGTGTTCAGTGGATTGTGAGGGAACCTCAGCATGAAATTTTTGCTGTTTGGGCCAGAAGCTGTCAAGTAGCTTAACTGCATATATGGTTGTTGATTAATATATATTATATTATAATCCCAATTAATTTGAGCATTACAGTTAGGATTTCCTAGTTTCTTTCTTTGTTAGGGATGCTGAAACAGACTGAACTTGTACAATCAGGCACAATCAGTGTTGTACTCTTGTTGCCACTATGTTATTCACCGGGATTTCCTGCATACAGCAGTAACTGCTGATTCTCTGAGCCAAAGACACTGTGAGCGCAAAATTAACAGCACCTTGCTATGGAAATGCTGAGTACATTTTAGATAGACAGTAGTACCCATCTATTCTGTTTTACTGTATGCCACTCCAAAACTCCAGGCTCTTTAAATATTTGGATGAAAAAATATAATTATTAAAAACCCCAAAGAAGTCTGAGGAGATATAGTGGAATATAGGAAAACCGCTGCACAATTTCCATTTTGTAGCCTGCTCTTCTTTTCAGGTTCTAGATTTCCTCAAGGAAGTAATCTGGTGACTGGGATTATTGCCCATGATAGCGTCCTCAAGTATAACAATCTTCTCTCTGCAGGACAAAAAAAGGCAAAGTTGTGTCTGGTAATTGGGAAATGTGTGGCAGGGTCAGGGTAGATACTAATCTGCTGATCCTGGCATTTTACTGCACAAAAACTATGTGTACAAAAAGCATTTGCATCTTTTCTCTATCCCTGGCCAAATCATGGTAGTAAGACACCTTCTCCTTTGCAGCTCAAAAAGAAACAAACCCAGAGCAACCCTGATCCTTTTACTAATGTTCCTTCTACTTTCAGAAACACTGACAAGCACCATCCAGGTCTAACAACTTTGGGAAGACTCATAATTAGGACACAGTGTCATTGAGCTACGTGCTCAGAGTTTAACAAGACAGATCACAAATGAACAAGCATAGATCTTGCAATTTGCTGATAACAATGTACAGTGGGGTTATGCACTGTCTCTAGTTTTTCTCCTTCCTTTCATCTCTTGACCTCTCCTATTTATTTCCTGTTCTCAGAATATTCAGAGCTGGCATGATGGGTTTTCTGTAACTGATCCATAAACAAGTAAGCAAAGGTTGTTTCTCTTAGGAATAAATTTGATTTATAATATTTTTCATGATTAAAACCCCTAAAAAGCCCTGAATTCCACATTTTTTTCTTAAACTTTTGGTGGCTACTTGCACTACAGAGTCTCCATTCTGCCTCATCATCTGTTTGTGAAGTAGAATGCTTCCACAAGCCTTAATTCATTACAAAATGAGAGCAGAAAAGCAAAACAAGAGGTATCATTACAATCTTGAAAGCAGAGTGCAGGAGCTATCTGCAATTTAATGGATCCTGCAATTACATCTTGATTGAATGTGCTGATGAAGCTGCAGCCCTTTCTTGTACAACATGGCACTCATCAGCGCACCATGACCCAGACCTGACTGAGGATTTTAGTTTGCACAGGTGAGAAAGGGGAAGTCAAAACTGGGACAGTGTTTGCCTAAATTCTAAAATTGTGTGATTTTCCTTGTATGTTTTTTTGGCAAGCGTCTTTTATTGGACCAGCAGTCAACCAGTAGGGAGTGAGAAGAATTAGCCAACATTTTTCCTTCACCAAATGTTACTACAGTAAGCACCTAGAAGCCTTTATCAGGAATAGATCCCAAGCAAAAGTATTTTCCGTATTCCAAAGTAAGAACCAACTTTGGTCCTGAAGAGCTACCAACCTAAAGAAACCAGTCAGGGAAACATCTGATTAAGATCCTCTTCACTATGCAGGAAAATTGAGGCTCAGGAGCACAAATGTCACAGAGAAGATGCTGGAGCAGAGCTGAGAGAGAACCTATTTCTTCTGGTTTTAGAGGAACTCCAAGTGCTGTGTGGTGTAAGGGAGGACTGATTTATGCATCTTGACACACACCAATTTTAGATCCCAGTTCCATTTGCTATCTGTGGCCTGTGGCTGCCCTTAACCTCATTTTAGGTGTGCTGTGTTTTCTTTTCTCCCATGGCTGTTGAGCATTCTGAGTTCTCAGAGCCCTGAACAGGCTGGGCTGCTTACTGCTTTCTTGAGATATGATGGTAGGTCCAGTTGGATGCCATACAAGATAAGTTAAAAATAACTCATGGCTACTTTTTGCCTCTCAGGCCTGAGCCAGGGCCTGCTGGAGACCATGGGTTATTTTCTATTAGAAAATTCTATTAAAATTAGAAATTTCTAATGGATTAGGCAGCTGACTGTTGCCATTTCTACTTTCCTCTCTGTTCTGTCACTCTCACTCCATCAAGCAGGTGGAAACAGGATGTTTTTAAAGATCAATAGTTCTTAGAGAAGTAAAATAATGAAGGAAACCTAAGTTACCAGTTTGGAGAGATGGAGGAAGGGTTTAAAGGTGTGAAGACACTGACTAACAAATCAGTCCTCTCTGGGCTGCTGTCACTGCAGTCCAGATGGTACCTGAGCATCTCAGATGCTGGAGCCAGAGATGCTCAGTTCAGACAGATGGTTTGTTGTGGTGCAGGGACAGGACCAGCTGCACAGAGGAGGGTGGCTGTTACCTTGCTGCTACAGCTGTTTGCTGCTGGAGCAGGTTACACACCCATTGCTTTGGTAAAGGTTAACTCAAGCTGGGAGGTTTTAATTGTCTATTATCTGCCCAGAAGGAACTATCTTATACAGAGCACAGCAAAAATCTTCTTTTTCTGGCTTTTTTCTTTTTAGCATTTTTCAAAGAAATGTGTACATTAATCAAACTCATGAATGAACAAAGGAAAGATAACAGCAGTGGTATGTTCATTGGGGAAGGAGACCCTGGGTCACACAGATCCACCAGCAATGAATCTAAATAAAGTCAGGGAGAGTGTCACTGACTACTGCAATTATTATTGCAGTGATTGATAATGTAGTTCCTCAGCTAATGTGGTGATGTGCGTGGTCTGAAGGTCAGCAGCACAGCTGGTGAGGTGGAAAACCCTGCTGTTGTGATAGGATGGGCTGATGCTTCATGGTCTAATACCCAGCTCCTGTAAATCAAGATTGATTTGGATTACAGTGCCCTGGTCCTGGGCTGTCCTGCATGTGGTAGCTCTGCAGGATTTGTCTGAAGTTTGTCCAACTTCAGCCTTTTCAAGTTGGGTTGCTGACTTTTATTGATCCCTTCCCTTAGTTTTAAATGTAATTTAGGTTTCAGAAGAGAAATAGAATGGATTTATCTGTTTCTGTCAAAAAATAGTAACATAAGAAATCCTTTTGTAGGGGTGTGACTGGTTTTATTCACTTCTGAGGGATACAATGAGATTTAATGAGTGATTTGGAGAGGGGAGAAGTGAAATTTCTGGTAGTTCACTCACTGAGGTATCATGGGTAAAACAGAAAGAGGTGGAAGACCTGAGGTGAATGCTAGATAACCTGTAATGATGAAGGAGACAGTATACTATGTTATAACATAAGTGGTGCTAAGGATACCTTTCAGAGCAGATTAATATCTCTATTATTCCAGAAGCTCAAACACTTGAGAGTACAGATTAAGTCAATGACTTAGAAGCATGGAGTAATGAACATATGACATAACTGAAGAACAGGAAACTGGTGTACACTGGTGAAGGAAAATGAAGGAGCTCTGTGCTTTTCTGTTCCCACAGCCATGACTATCTTATCCAAGTGTAACCCACTGCTACAGTACAAACTGGGAACTGAGAAGAGAAGCAGAAGAGATGCTGGGATTTTCTTGAAACTGGTGAATTCAAGGCTCTCAGAAAGAATGAAGAACTAGAAACTTTTGCCACAGCAGCAACTGTAATTAACACCTTCTTATTTATCACACATAACCAGCAACAGGGACATGAAGTAAGATTTGTCCCTGAGTTTTGACCTGTCTTGGTATGGTGCCTGATTGTGCCATATTTTGTTACATCACACAAATGTACATTTTCTTTTGCTTCTCAAATTTCTTCTCTGGATGTTTTGAGACCTTATATTTTTGGGGCAAGCTTTCTCCTGGCACTAAATTATTCAGGCTGAAATCGCATAAAAATAGAAGATTGGACAGTTTTTAAAGGCAACTAGAAATCTGAATACCATCTTTATTTATTATCAAATAGGGAACAAATTTGAAGCTGCTTTACTGCATTGTTCTATAAATATTGACTGAAGTATCGCCGTACAAGGAAGCATGTAAGTTATTACTCAGTCCTCTAAAGACAGAAAGGCAGAATCTTTCATTCGTTTCATTGTATTGCCAGAGTCTTTGAAGTCATTCATTCTAGGAAGAAGAGACTCTTACAGGTAATTTACTGTATTTGTGCCTTCTGTCCCATGGGCTATAATGCAAGATGAAATGTCAGCTTCTACTTTCAGTCTTCATTTCTCTTGCATTACTCCATCCTCTTCCTCTGAGGTACTCTTCAATGTAATTGTTATACTCCAGTTTGGCTCCCTGCAGAAAGCTTGAATGGTATCACTTCAGTAAAGGTGTTGGCTTTTTCACCTGAGGATTCTTCTGTTCCTGGAAGTAAATGGTGAAGCTGAGAGAGTATTTGCTTCTACAGTGGAGAAACTGTTCTCAGACCCATTTGTACTCTCAGGAAGGAGAGTGGCACTGTGCTGGGGGTCTTCATCATCACAGGCAGCTGCTGGACATGGAGGAGGGCCAGTGAAATAAAGACAGAATTTGTGAATTAGAGGTGCAAATGAGTGAAAAGTCAAGAAGTGTGTCTGTAGACACTTCCATTTATATGTGGGAATTGGGCAGTGTATTCTGTTAAACTGGACACTAAACCACATGCAAGGCTGTGACAGAAAATCATCATGCTTCTGAAGAAACAGCAAATGTGAAGAAAAAAGAACTGAAGAAGAAAATCTTGGTGGAAACACAAAAGTGATGCCCAACACTCTCTTAAGGCTCTGCCACTTAATTGCTGTATGTACATTGTACTGACTTTCAGCTTTTCACGTACTGGAAATACTGGAAATACAAAGCTCATGAAATGTTGGTCCTCCTATACCCTAAAGCACAGGCACCTTTAGGGGAAACCTGGTGGCTGTTTGAAGCTATGACTACAGATGTGGATAATCTCTGTTCTGTCTTCACTTAAAGTACTGAGTACCTTTGGCACAAGAGAGAAGAATCCCATTTGTGGATTGGATTCACAAGTGTATGTGCGTAACCCAACTGACAAACCATGGATGTGTCTCCTCAGCGAACCTGTCAGCAGGACAGATGGTGCAAGCTCCCTTTAGGTTAAAAAAAAGTCATTAAAATGGCCCTCTCATGGTCTTTTTGTGGACAGATGTTATTTTATGACTGAGTGCTCAGTGTGCAAGGTGTAGATATGCGCCTGTAGATAAAGGTCCTTGTTTCCTAAAGGTGTTGATACAGAAACCAAACATTTGTGACATTTCTGAAGGGGTCTGTGGCAAAGTGGGGACATCTCCTCCCTGGGCAGGCAGGGCCAGTACTTTGTTTCTCAATAGTTAGAAGCATAACTGGAAAGATGTTGTTCAAGGGAGCACGGGGAACTACCTTTTTGGCAGTGCTGGCTACTGACTGCTACAGGAAAGGTTCAGCCCCCTCCAGAGGGCTGGGTTTTTTTTTCTTTGAAGAGTCCACAGTGCTGCATTATAGCTGTGGGATCTTCTGCTCATGGCTCTCAGTCTAACCCTCCTGTGCCTCTGTTCACCATGAAAAAAGAGGAGCTAACAGTAGTGTCGTACCTGTTGAACAAGGATCTCTAGCTGTAGGAACATAGGATCCCATAACTGACCAAAAATCCTTGCTGCTTCTTCCACAGTAGAGGGGAATCAATGATTACCATACCTTTGACCTTCCCCTCAAAAGAAATGTCAAGTTTGTCTATGTGCATGGGAAAAACAGAGAAAGACAGAGAAAGAAGGCAAAAGAAAAGCAGAAGGATACCTTGACTGGGTATGGGGTAAGCTCAGCAGTAACATGTTCTAAAAAGGAAGTAGGAGCTGTCTGAAGGAGTTCAGTGGCCTTGTTTCCGGCCTCCCTGGAGCCTGGACCTGGCAGATATTTTTGCAATGCTAATTTGCAACCTCATTTCCCTGGCACAGCCTGGGAGAGGTTGGGCACATGTCCCAGCACAGCGCCTCCACTGCAAACACCACTCTGTTATGCCACACAGCTGTTTTAGCATTCTCCTGAACTGTTTTCTGGGGCAGAGTAAGTGTTTTTCTACGTCTTAAGGGGTAAGGTTATAATAACTTACATATGTTATATAAAAATATATATATATATAGAACCATTTTTTTTTTAATAGCAGTTTTGTCTTCTGGTATATTTCAACATCCTCCTCCTGAAACAGTCTATTTGGTGTCGTTTCTCTGTCCCTAGACAAACGTATTTTTTTTCTGTTCTTTCAGTGAATATATTGTTATTCTATTCTGTTCTAGTCCTTATACCACTGTTACTCCTGAAGGTACCAGTCCCTCCAATACCAGCTAACAGTAAATGCCCTGACTGAGCTTGGAGACCGAATTTAAAGTGGAGTTAAAAAGTGGTATGACACATACTCAGCTTCGGCTCAGGGTGTTATCTGTATCTCCCTCTCAGCAGCTTCTCACCCTGTCCTCTTCCCCCCAGAAGCTGTAAGTCCTCAGCGAGGCTAACTGAACTCTGCAGGTATGGAGCCCTGGAGGCTGAGCTCACAGTTAGAGCAGGGCTTTGTTCTCAGGAGCTGTCAGTGTGAGGTCATGCCATGTTACAGCAAGAAGGTTCATGATGCCACCTTAACAGGAGAAAACAATGTAGCCCTGAGCTGTGTTTCAAGGGATAAAAGAAATGGAACAACTAGGGGAAGATCCATCAAATAAGATGAAAGAACATCATCAAGGAAAAAAAGAAGGAATGAAAAACCCCTGTGATGTACTAGTCTATGAAGCACAAAAGTAACAATGAAAGTAGTAACTTCAGAGAGTGCTATTCCTTGTTCAGGCCTGCCTTTGATCTTTCTTTTTGATTCCCACAAGGGCATCTTCACAACAGCCCTTGGATGTGGAATTGCTGGTACTGAGTCTGTCCCCATGGGATGGCCAAGCAGCCCTCCCTACCTGTGTGATGTACTTTTGCTGTGGCATGTGTGCACTGTGCAGCCCCCGAGCCATCCACAGCCCCTGTGTGCATGAGGGCACAGGTGGATGCTGAGGTGCAGAAAGGGGGGCTGCCCTTGCCCAGCCCCAGAGCAGAGGTGGTTTATGAACTGTTCCCCTTTCCTGTGCCGTTGCTGCAGGCTGGTCAGAGTGTCTTCAAGACTTCTCCCAGAATGAGCTCATGTGCATCTTCACAGACCTCCCCTGTTCCACCTGCAGTGGCACTCCCCCAGGAGCATCTGCACCTACTGAGGAGGCAGGCCCAGGGTTCTGTCCTTTTGGAGAAACAGCCTCTGTGATTGCTTCCCATATGGTTTTATAAAGAAAAGAAGCGACCAGAATATCCCTCTGTACTGAAAAAGTAGTATTGTTCATGGTTTCTGCTGTCTCTTCCCTGTTTGCTGTCTACTGATGAGAAGGACTTGGAGAGTTTGTCATCCCAGGCTGTAAATGCGGGCACCCTGACTGTGCTGGGAAGGTGAGCGCCTCTGTACCATGACACCAGTGCATGGGGCACTTGAGCTTCCTCTGAGCAAGCAAGGAAGTAAGAGCAAAACCAGGAGTATTCTGCAAACCTTGCAAACCAGTGTTTGATTAATTTCAGACAGTTTTAATTAAGAAGTATTCCCTCCTCAGTTAATTATGCATTTCATGGGAAGTGGAAGTGGTTATCTGAAATCAAGCAAGGGATGGTGTTTCCGTAATCTCATCAATACAGGGTATATCACCACTGGGAAGTAAGACTGTTAACAAATAACCAGAAACAGCTCCCCTTCACCCCTTCCTCCCTTCCCCGCCTCCCCCCCACTAATAGATCCATCTTAAATTAATATTTGAATTTGCTCCAGTGTACTACATATTGTGATGTACCATCTTTTATATTAAATGCTATCTGTCTTTCTGTTGATTGCATTTTAGTTTTATTGTAATGCTCTGTGTGGAAAAGGATTATTCTGAAATAAGGTAGGGCTCAAGCTTGAAATGTTGAGCAGAGATGCTTTTAGATGCATTATTTCTTAAGGAAAACATTCAGCTTGCAGACTCTAAAAGTGTCTCCCTTTTTTAAACCCAAAGAGTGCTTGGTCTTTCCTTCCTTTGGTGATCAGGATCTTTTGAAATGGCTCATGAAGGCATTCAGATGCCAGGCCTTCTAAATCGACTGTAATTCCTGAAAATTTAGACCATGTTTAGGAAAGGATAATAATATATATGTTCTTTAACGTCAGCAAATGTACACGTACAAGCTGATGCTGCTAGTGACTTGATTATGATAGAGAATCATAAAAAGAAAAATGTTTGGTCCTGTAAGTTTTCAAGTTAACAGACAAAGAGAATGCAACAGGCGAGTGACAGAAATGAAACAGGACAGTATAGGAGGTCGACAGCAAATAAAATGTGATCA
>NW_008236764.1:1553168-1574199 GCF_000691975.1 Corvus brachyrhynchos
CAGGAATCACTTGGATGACTGCCTGCTTATTTTCCCTAGACTCTATAAATATGTCTTTCTGCAACAAATGCAGACTGTAGAAAACTACAAATGTCCACTTTTATGGCTCTGAATCTTAGTCATGAATTGAATAATTTACATTACTGAAGAGTGAAATAGTGCAAAGTTGTTTGAACATTGAAAGTAAATGGAAGTCTTTTATGAGAGACATTTTGCAAAGAAAAGATGTGGGAAAGTCAAGATGTGTAAGCAAGACACAGAAGAACCTCAAGGGTGATGTGCTTAAGCTTCACTGAATAAACAACAGAATGATTTGATATCCTTCCCAATAAGTTTTACAAATATTCCTGCACTGTCTGAACGTATTTCATACTAGCAAGCTAACAGGGTGTCAAAAGTGGCAGCATTCACGCCAAGACTCCACTCTGCCTTGCTCCCCAGTTAAGTGCAGGGACAGTAAATTTCACAGCTTCTTTAATCTTTGTCTCAAGTGTAAATAACTTCACATGGGCTTTAAAAAAAAAAAAAAAAATTAAATAAAGTCCTTGCCTTCTTGCAGGTTTAATCTCAGTGCTGATGCCTGTTTATGGTTCAAACACTCAGTCCCCTATTTTTAAATCATTTAACTGGTTCAATAACTGTCTTAGCCTTTGCTTTGATAGTCAAATCAATTCTTGGGAAAGAAAATAAGCTTGTCAGTGAATCATACCCAAAGGTCTACCTTTCCTTAGAGCCAGTTGCAGATTATATAAAATAAATTAACTCTGAACTTTCTTAGAAATGAAAGGGACTGAAGAGATCAAATGCAAGAACTGCAAACCAGTAGCAGTGAGCGGTTGATTTATTGCCATCATGGTACCATAGATGGCCATAGACAGTCGTAGCTCTGCCTTTTGCAATGAGTGGTTGCCATCACCACATTTGTCCATTACAGTATCTTTGCAAGAAAAGCACAAATGTATGAAGTAACATAAGACAACTCTCATGAAAACTTAAAAGGTTTAGAGAGTCCTTAGACCTGGGCTGGAAGTCCTTCCTCAGGAGAAACCTCCACGGGGTTTGAATCCTGAGCACTGGGAAATGTATCTCTGTCCTGGACGACGCTGTGATGGACATCAAGTAGCCCTGGGGTCTGTTTTATAAGAAAATGGTATAGCCTGTACCTCTCTCTCTTTCCTATACTGCTCAATAATTGTGGATTTTGGTCTTTTCCTAAAAGTCTGGTTTGTCATGAGATGCCAGGGGGAGGTGTGTGAAGGGGTGCCTGAAAGATACCTTGAAGAAACTTCTATGGCATTCGTTCTTGGGATTGCAGGGCATTGGACTTGAGGACCTAATTTTAGGGACAAACTGAGCCAGAAACATAATACAGAGAACTGGTCCCATGTCCTCTAAAATAAGATACGTTAGTCACTTAGGTCAGAGTGAAGTCAAGACAATAGAATAAGATTTTAAACTGCTTCCTTCTGTTGGCATTTTTTGCTGCCAGCTACTAAATCTCTTCATGCTTCCTTTTTTTAGTTTAATAGAAGATACTCTTTTTCAAAATTTTAGCTTCCCCTGAAAATGTTTTCAATTTTTCTTTCTTTTGGGGGACAGAGATTGAAATAAGTTGACAACTTATTTCTTTCCTTCACAACTGAATGAACTATAAAGGTTTATTTCTGTGGCTACCTTTCTCAGTCTCTCGAATTTTTCTCAGATTAGCAAAAAGAAGTTTTGTGACTTTGTCTTGTTTGCAAAGTTTAAGAAAGTTACACAGTGGAAAAATAAAAAAAATATGGAACATAGAATTAGAAGACAAGAACAGTTTCAACAATCGCCTTGATTAATGAGACACTGAAAATGTAGTTTTTCTAAGACTAAGTAGAAAAGTTGGATTCTACCTCTGGAAATATTCTTTTCTTGCTTTCTTCTGTACATGCAAGTATATACAAGCCTGAAGTCACAATTTGGGCCATACTTTTCCAACTGGAGCAGCGTTTTCTGAAATGAGCCCTGCAGTACTTTCCGATGACATCCTCCAGTCCTGCATTATAGCCAAGAGTTATATATACTTATTAGGCATTTGAGCAGCATTATTTGCTTTTAAATGAAGATGGATTTTAACTTGCTGCTTCCAATTAGAATAATAATAAACATTTTCCCTAATGATGATGACATGCAATAGTGTTAAATTGGAAATGCAAAAGCTTTCTCTGTTGGTACAGTATAAGTTACAGTGTCATTAAATATATAATCAGCCATTTATTGCTTGTGTTATTTTTGAGGCACTTAAATGAAAAGTTGATTTGTCTCTTATTAGACCTCAATAAATGTTCCTTTAATAGTCGTAGGATGTTTTAATGCTTTACAGAATCATTGTCATTAAATTGAATGCAAGACATTGGACTTAAATAAAAGAGAAACGGAAAAACTCAATAAATCAGGATAATAAAAGCTTTTCTTTGTGCTGTTTGAATTGTGCTGAAATGGATCTGTCCCTTAAACTGCCTTACAAAGGCCAAAGTACCTTAATTGCTTTAGGGCTTGATTATTCTGCATGAGTCAGCTGTGAGACTGTGGCAGTAAAAAGACACATTTCACCACAGAATCTTGAGGAAGAATACTGCTGTGGCATCAGTAGACTTCCCTCAGAAACAATGGCCGGGTGAGAGAAACGTACTGTAATCACTTCTGCATTATGGGAATCTTCCTTCAATATCAGGGGCACATGGAGAATGCAGAAGGTACAACACTTGGGGATAATTCCTTGTCCTTTTTTATTGGTTTCCATCAGCTCCTATGGGTTACTCTGGCATTCAGTGCCAAGACACAGAATGTGTCTCAAGCACTTAATGAGATATACCTTATGAGGTATATAAACTAAATATATGATATGACATATATCTTAAGCATATTGGTCAATATTATCCTGAAAAGCAGGCATTCACCCTAATACTTGTGTCCTTAACATCTCAGTAGTGTTATCTTTGCATGAACTTCTTCAGTGTAAACTTATTACTGAATTTGTCTATGTACTTGTTTTTAAAAAATAGTAGGTTCTTTTAAATCATGCTTTCTTGGCCAACTCAGTTATCCAGATGAAAAGTATACTTTCATGATGCAAATTATTAATTGGTCTTGTTGGGGTTTGGCAGCTTTGGCTCAAACAAGGATATAGAGACGTGATCCACTGTGAAACGAGCTAATTTACATAATGAGCTTGAGCCAGGGAGATGGGGATAGTGTAACAATCCAAGATTGTCTAAATACTAGAGTTAAAGCCACTTAGCATTGCTGCACCCCTCCAGGTACTTTGTGAGTTGCCTAAGATGGTATTGTGCATCAAAAGCCCTTCACACATCCTGCTGCTCTGAAATCTCTGTGGTTTCTTTTATTAGTGAAGTTAGAAACCTCTAAACTTGAAAGTCCTCTTCTTCTTGGTAGCCATTCAGCATTTAAATTGCTAGAGAAGAGGACACATATGAGACTCTTGTTTTCCTACTTTCCCCTCTATTATTTGGTATTTAATTGGTCAACATAATTTGTTGCTTGTGGATGCAAATGGGAGGACAAATATAAAAAGGACCCAGTAGTCATGGCAACAGGAAATATTTCATTTAGTCACAGAACATGTATGTAGAGATGGGCAGCAGGAGCTTTCCTAGAATGGCTGCCAACTCACTTACCCTGTAAATAGAGAAATAAATACAGAGGCATAAAAATCCCTGAGTGATGACACGTCCCTTTGCAGCTGGTTTAGCTTCAAATCAGAACTGTCTATCATGTCTAGGTATTGTTTACTTTCTTCTGACCCATTATGTAAATATTGTTCTTAAAAGTGTGCTTTACCTTACTTTATGATTGAACCTGCTTCCTTTTATTGAGAGCTTCATCCCATAGAAATATGACAGGTTTGTATATTACTGCAAAAAGTAAAATATTACAGGCAGATAACTGCTGATGTCATGCTCTAGAGATTTTCCAGGTCAGAACTTTGACATGGAGACTCACGATTTCTTGAAAAATTATCTCAGATTCCAATAAATCCAGCACATACTAGTCCACAAAGTCATCCTTTGATTGTAAAGAACAGCCTGATTTAATAAAGCCTGGTGGTGTTGCATATTTTGGAGCTTGTGGCACTGTGATGCACAGCAGTGAGTCCACCCACAGCCACAAAGTTTAAAAAAAATAAAAGTATAAAAGTAAAAAAGCTGAGGACATTGGGGTCAAAAATTTTGCAGAATCCAGAGAATCAAGAGACTCTTGATGGTCACATTATTTATTCCTCCTTCTGCTCCTCATGCAGGGCTTTTCTATGTAAACATTATTCCCCATGGACTGTCCCTCCTTGTCTTAAAGAAGGCCTCCGGTGCTGCAAACCTGCTTGGGAAGTGAGCAGGAGGAGAGGTCCTTTTACATGGGAGAGTGCTGGGAATACATGGAGTTTTGCCTGGGATGGATGACGAGCCAGTTTATGGTTATCAGTTATGGCTTATCAGTTTGTGGGCCAGGATTAGAGACAGAATAGACTAGACTAGAGGCCCCAAGCTGTTGCAGTGCAAACTTCACTGGGTGAAACCTCCATTCACGTTTGTACAAGAAGCCTGGATTTTTTATTCTCTAATCCCATTGAAAATAGACTACAAGGAGAGTTGAGGAGCAGGACTGGTATCAGATGGTAATAGCTATAGAGAGGTAAGTTTTCATTTCAGTTATGTAACTGTAAAACCAATTAATTTTTCTATATTTATCATGGTGCAAGAATAAAATTAAATTAGGATTAATTAAATTGAAATCAGAACAACCACACTGTGAGTTAATAATTCCAAGGTAAACTACTCTACAGGTTTCAGGGGGATTACACTGGTGTCCTAGGAGATAGAATATAGCTACATTTTCCTGGGACAGCAGAGCAATTTTTCTCCAGTGATCTGAACCAAATTATTTATTTGTATTACACTTCTTTTTCCTTTCTATTTTATTGTATTAGAGCTTTTTAATTTTTTTTTTTTTTAAATTTTGGCTAGCAGTGATCAATGTCTTAAAATAAAGAAGCAACAAAGACAACACACAGAAAAAGAAATTTAACAAAAGTCATGATAGTTTTGAAAATCCTTCTCAGATAGTTTGGAAGATCCTTCTCATGTTGAATGTTGAAGACTCATCAACATTCAAAACTAAAAATTTGCAGAATATCTTATCATCTCTTGTCTGTGGCAAATGTGATATGCAAGTTAAAACAGAATCCTGTGCTTTATGAATTTTCAGTTTTAAGTACAGAAAAGACATGATAAAAGGAGTAACGTACTAAGGAAGAGCTGGAAAGAATTTAGATTCAGAGATAAATAGGCCTTCTGCTAAATCACATCTGACTCCCAGGGAAGAAAAGTTTGTTGCTTCATTAATGATGACACAGTACTGAACAAAAGTTTTCACAAAGGCTTTTTACCTAAATAATTGCTTGTTACCAAATAGTGTGGGAGTGGAGTGATTGGAGGACTTAATTTTTGTGTGACTCTCCTTAACTGTACGTGGCAGTCAGGTTGTACAAATCATTTCAGTAATGCACATTGTAGGCTACTAACGGACAATGTTATTCCCAATTAAAATCACAATTTCTGCTAAGTTGGCAGGTAATACCAGGGCTGAGAGTCTGAAGGTATAAAATTCTGGAGGGGAGTGCTCTTGTATGTGGACATTGTGAACCTCAGATCATTGAGCCATGGAGGAAGATTTAGGATATAAAATCTTATTAACTCAAAGTCCAACTTCGCCCCCAGGACTAGATTAATTTACTGTGCATAGTGAACCCTCACACTCGCATCCTGGGGTGACCATAAAACTGATGGACAGCCTAGAACATTAGTCTGTCTATAGGCTCTTGTATGTGGCAAGGACAGATCAAGCACAGCCAAAATTTATTTCAACAATTAACGAGTTATTACCATGTTGGGTTTGCATGCTCAAACAAGAAACCTGCTGGGTTGGAAAATATTCACTTTGACATTTCTTTAAATCACAGACTGATTTTTTTATTTCCTTTTTGAAGTTCACTGATTGAATTTGCTGTCACTTTTGGTGTGACAAGTAAAGCTTCATGTGACCTCTCTTCAAGCCTCTCTGCAGTGATTATATTACACACTTGTGCACCCTGCTCACTGTAAGCCAACTGAGCTTTATCCCAGGCAGAAGAACTTTTTTTTTGGAAGAAACATGAAATAATAAAAATGAAGAACCAGACACAGGTTAATAAAAACAGGGCTAATTAGTCTTCAGTAGACTTGAATCTAATTTTTTTTCAGTGGAAACACCGAAACCTTGTTTAGACATGCTTGTCTGCTTTACTACACAATTTATGAATATGTTTATCAGAAGAGAGCTTTTACTAGCACAGATTCTTGTGGAACTCCACTGTTGACTTCCGTCACTTACTACTATCCTTTTTCCAAATACAAAAATTATTTTGAAAGGAAAAATTGAAAATTCGCTGAAGTAGACATATTTCTGCACGTATAGAAATTTTCTTTGGTACTTCAAAATTATTCTTTGGTGGAAAAACACCTGTTCCATGGCTTAAACTTGCCTGAGATTCTAACTAATAGGTAGAGAAAGGAAAAAAACACAGGGGACTCTTGTAAGTCAAAGAACTCTCGTGGTTATCTGTGAAGCCCTGTGGGGTATTGAGGCAATTGATTTCCATTAAGAGTTATAGATACTGGTCATTCATCTTGAAGAGATGGTTTGGGAAATCTCAGCCTTGCTTTAAAGTATGACATTATAAATATTTGCCTGAGTATGTCAATTGCTCTTTATATTCAGAGGATCTGGAGAAAGCCCCTGAAGAGCGATTAAAAGATTGAAGCATTTAGAGCCTCATAGCAATATCAAGGATTATCAAAGCATCTCTGTGTGGGAGAGCAGAATGGTTGTGTCAGACCATCTCTATCTCCGGGAGGGAGATTTCTCAAATCTCTTTGTAGAGAAGGGGAACGCAGTCTCTGTTAGGATTACACGCAGCAGGAGACAGCTTAGCTCCCTTCGAAAGAGGAGCTTTAAAAGATTCCATTTGGGAACCAGTCAGCTCAGAAAACATCGTATTACGATTGAGGACAATTAACATCTAACGAGGAGTGTGTGGAGTTTGTGCTTAGTTTATGTTTCTCCATCTGGGGGGTCTCTTCTGTGCTCTCTGCCAGTTCCTATCAGCTTGGATTACACTAAGCTTCAAGCATCCGTGCAAGCAAAAGGTAATTACTTGAAGAGCAGCAAATCCAAGGGAGAGTCTCAAGGATGCTCTCATACCTTATCTGATGCCCACCCATGTGTTGCCTATGTCTGTTACAGGAATGCACAGTCAAGTCACGTTAAGAACTTTAAATAAGTCCAAAGATTTTTCAGATGGGATGTGTAGTTTTACAAAGCACATATAGGACACCAGCATGATTGCTGTAACAAAATGGAAAGGCAAACTGAGATCATTGCAAGCTCTCAGGATCTCTGCTCCTCTTTCAGTGTAGGTCCTCCTTCAATTCTCAAGGCCAGTTCACCTGCCTTCCTGAAAAAAAAATTACAGTGTAGTAAAAGGGGGTGAAAATGCTATGTGTTTCCCTTCACACAACCTCTTTCCACTTTTTTCAGTCCTGGGAAAAGTATTTGGCTCTTGAGAGGATCCTATCTAGATGTCCTCATGGTCATTAAAAGTGTCAGATCTCTTGTCTTTGAGAAACACATCTGGCTTTCAAGGTACAAGACTCTAGTGGCTCTGTGATCCCTATTTTTTTCTGTTATAATCTGGCCGTGCTGATGAGATCATCTGCTGAAGAGTTTGGGTTATTGTAGTGTTTCTCATGTCCTTCTATTCTATCTTTGTGTTGTGCTTAATGTTCTGGGCTCAGAATCATCTTTCTTTTACTATTTCTTTATTCTGCTGACCCCGTAGTCACTTCTTACAGACTCCTAGGCACTATGCAGAATGAGTACTCGTATTCAGTCAGAAGTTTTCTTAAGTTTGTTTCCATCTACTTGCTGCAGGCTTCAAAATGTTTTAGCCTAGTTCTGTTTTCAGTTTATACAGTATAAGCTAGATTATAGGGAAGTGATGCAGTCTTTGATTTAGGGTCAACATTTACTAATTTCCTTGACTGGCAAATACGCAGCTAATCTGTTTTGTGACCTGAATATTGTCTGATACAAGCCCCTCTCTCTGGTTAAGTAAATTGTGCATTTGCAGCTTTTTATGCGCTGCTAAAGGCTTTTAGCCACTTCTTTCTCACAGCTCCTCCTGAAAAACACTGTTACCTTGCCCACCCCATCCCACCAGGGTCTGGAGTTACTGTGGTAGTTTGAGATGATGCTACTCTTTCCTCACAGCAGAAGGGATAGGTCCCTTGCAGTATCCCTTTCACATCCAGAGAGGGACAAATGTTGTCCGCTAAGAGTCACAGCTCTTAGTCTGTATTGAGAAACCTGTACCACACTGCCTTTCCTTGCAGCCATCTCCCACCCTTCAGAACCACAGGGCTTTCCTTGCTCTGCCCCTGGAATTTCTCCAGGGCCCAGTCACCCACTCCTTAGTTGGTCAGAAATGGATAATAAAAAAAAGTATACTATTGAGATTACTGATAATTAAAAGGCATGAAATAAAACTGTATTGAAATACTATATTTTAGTGTGTAAAAGGTTAAATGAGAATGACTTTAAAATGATTAATTTTCCCAACTGAAAACCTCAAAATTCTCAGGATCATAGAACCACAGAACGGGTAAGGTTGGAAGGGAGCACTGGAGGTCATCTAGTCCAGCCTCCCTGCTCAAGCAGAATCCCCTAGAACACGTTACCAGTTTTGGCAGTCATAAAGACAATAAGCAAAGTTTTGTTTTTAATGTGTAGAAAGCTTGAGACATTTTTAATAAAAAGGAATTCTAAAGAAAATCAACATTTTTCATAAAGGGCAAATATTTGGTTCATGACAGCACAAAACGTTGTTTGATTTCAGCTTTGCTGGTTCTATTCTGAACATAAGATTGATCACATTTCCCTATCTGTTAGACAGCAGCTAATTAGCACAAGAATCACTAAGATGACTCCTTGGTTGCTATGGTTGGTACCACAGGCTATAAATCCTGGTCAGTCACCTCGGATAGGAACTGAGCTCTGTGCTTAATCTCTTCTCCAGTATAAATGTAAGTAACAGAATAGAATAAGATTTTTTTGAGCCAACACTTCTTAAAAAGTTAATTAGAATTCACTGCTCATAAATTCAAATATAGCTTTTGAATCAAAATTTATTCTTTTGAGTAAGCAGGAGGGGACAGAAGAGTTCAATGGTGAGAGTTCCTGTTTCTCCCTTTAAGTCTAATCTGATGGGTAATTCCAGAACCTGAACTGACTCAAGGTAGTGACACAGAATTACATTTTCCTTCCCTGGCAGGTGAAGGAGTACAGCTGAGCTTGCTCATGAGAAGTAGAAATGGCAAGACTGGGGCACAGTGATGCTGTGGTGCTGTGGCTTTACAGGTCACCTTGCCACTGGCAGGGATCATGAAGGTACTTGCTTATCCCAGACCTCCAGGAGAGACAGCAGCCCCTGTCTTCTTAGAGCTGTGCCACAGCCAAGAAAGTTGTGGGGCTATCATTGCTTAATTGGGGTGAGCACTGCTTGGAGTGAACTGCATCAGGTACTGAGCATGTGAGGTGTTGGTGTCAGTGAAATGAATTTATCTGTGTCCAGTTCTCAGGGAAAGGATTTCCACCTCACCACTGGTATTCCTTTCATGTCTCTCTTATCATTGCATTATCTTCTGAGCTCAGAGCTGGGAGACAGGCACAAGGAAACTGCATCTCCAACCCCTAGAGGAGGGAGCTTTTCTGTGGCTGGGTTACAGCTCCTTTGTTCCCAGACCCAAAAGAGCTGAGGGAATGAAGTCTGAGAAACAGCACAGCTGTCTCTGTGAGCTCAAAAGAGTATTTGGTTTGGAACACTGTAGTCTAGGGCAATCCTTAAGAATGTCCCCAAATAAGCATGAGGCATAAGCCTATATCTCCTTGGAAGGAAAATAAGACATAATGTACTCCTTATGCAGACATTTTTTTTCTAGGAATCTGTCCTTGGAATGGAAACTTTAAAGGTGCAAGGAAAACAGGCTTTTTTTCCTTCCTACAGACTGTGTCCTGGTGCTAATTATCATGATAACGAGAATAGTCACAGGCCAACTGAGTGTTTAGTTTCTTAGGGTGTACATCAGAAAGATAACAACACCACAGGTGAAACTTTTCAAGGGGTACACCGGGAAAAATTTCAGGGTTGGAATGGGATGTTGAAAGAAAAGGGTTAGGAGTGGTGGTGGTGTTGGAAAGGAAGCATGTCAGTCATCTAAACACAGCACGACATCTTAAGCAGCCTATTGATCTCCTATTCCGAATTCATGCAGGGCGACTCCCTGTCATAAAACATTCAGCAGCCAAGATCAATAAGAGATGTGGAGCACTGAATCTTTCTGCTTCAAAGTCATACTTGAAAACAACAACAAAAAAATCACTGCTGCTCAAATGTCGCCAGGGCACCAGCTTGGTTGGGACCCAGCTCAGCAATTTCAATGATAAAAGTTTGCTTCCTGTTTTTCCAAGTGGGAGTCCAGCTGGAAGGTGACAGGAACTGGATTCAGCGATGTGACAGGGAATCTATTTTCTACCCCTCTCTGTTTACAAAGGAAGTTCAACAGGAAAGATAAACCTAGACAACATGAAGCACTTGCTGAGGTAGAGCTTGTCTTGTGCTGTGAATCTGCCAACATTTAGCAGTTCCCTGGCTGGAATCACATCCTCCAGCTGCAGCATGCAAGGGGACTGAGAAATACATTATATCACATCACAAGAAGATGATATTGTCATTACAGACATATCCTCCCCACTATGATAACTATCAAATTGCTCAATATGCTCATTCAAATATAAAACCTAACTGTTAGGTTGTTAGCCTCTGGAGTGGATTCTGGAGAATAGATTGCCCACTGAAGTGTCTTTCCACATATTTCAGTGCTGTTGTCATGTATCTCATTACTCTCTTCTAGCATAAACAATGCTAATTCTTTCAATCTCTCTTTTGAGGTCATATTTTCATATGTTTCTGCTTCAGAAAAGGTCAGTGGCATCTGATAGTCTCATGGCACAAAAGATTAATTCTGCTCTTGCATGGCTCTGAGCCCAATGGTTGCCATCACCTCATTCAGTGTGAAGGGGAGTATTGCTTTTAGTAGTCAACAAAAACCCTGGGTGTTTGTTCCATTTCTAATGATTTCCAGAGTAATTGATGCTGCTAGAGATGAATACTTTACAAAAGCACAAATTGGATCAGCCAGACAAAGTGACAAGCAAGGATTCAAGTGGGAATATGCAGCCCTCAGATGAGCTCAGAAAGCATCTGTTGTCACAACACCATGTCTCTGTGGCAGACAAAGAAGCACAGAAAAACCTGGATGCAAAAGCAATGAATATAGGCATCAATGAAAATTTAGCATTTGACTTCAACAGACTTGAATGGCTGTACTGTAGGGGCTCTGTCTTGGGATGGTACCATGTGGTAGCTTGTTCTATGGCAATGTCTGCACTGCACAGAGCCTGAGATGGCTATAAACAAAGAACACACATTGAAAAGCCATTGAGGAATAAAATCAGCTTGCTTATGTAACACTCCATATGATTACAGCCTGTTTCTGATGTCAAAACGAAGCTGTTCAGAGCCATGGTGGTTCATCTATTAATTATATGTTGATTTTAGTATCTGTGTTTGTTAGGATAAAGGGTTAGTATTACCTGGAAAACCAATAAACCAAACTTCTACAATGCTTTACCAGTTAGACTGGGAGTCAGGCTAAATATTCTGGCAAACCACAGTTTCATCAAATATTTTTCAGTTCTTGAAGCTGTTGATTCCTATTCATAGCAAACATAGAAGAGGCTTGGATTCTTCATTCTTTGTTTTTCTGTTCCAAGGTCGATGACTCTGTTCCTGACTCTTTCTGAAGAAAAGTTTCTGAAGGGTGTTCTTGTAGGTGACATTCTAATTTATGATTCTGAAGGAGGCAGGGGGGAATTAAGTGACATGATGGAAAGTTTGTTAAGTGTAATCAACAGTGAGGATAAACGCTGTTAGAGATTTCTGCATATTAATCTGGCTTTGTTTTGAGCTACTGCAGCACCTGTGACAAAACCAAAGGTTATAAATTTGGAATCATAAGCTTTGCCTCTCTGGCTTAGCATAATATAGATCTCTAATCAATGAACTGATTGAGCTTAACTGGACTGATCTCCAAGACACACAGCGGGTAGCGTGGGTATTTCAATCCAGTGCTGTGTACGACGTGCCTGACGTACCACTCTTATCCAGGAGAGGAAGACTTTCCTATAGGTGCTGAGCCATTTCTGCACCCCTCGTGGATGCCTCAAATGGCACTAGAGACACTGAAGAACTGAAATGTGCCCCTGTGGGGTTCAGCTCCAGGCTGAACCTCTAGATATAAATATTCAATGGTGTTTGCATGTGAGATAGGGACTGAGCTCAGTCACCTAAGCCAGAGACCCAGAGCCACCTGGGACATGGCACCATGTCTGAGATTCTTTATGGGGCAGGCAGGGGTGGCACAAGGACTGTGGGAGACTTGTGCATGCTTTGGCACTGAGAAATGTTGTTGAAAATGAGCCACAACAATAATTAAGCACATGCTCATTGGAAGTATGAGGAGAGATGGCATTTCTGCCTAGCAGAAAAGGGGTGAAATTTAGGACTCTAAAGCACAGGACTCCGACGCTTGATTCTGTTGACTGGACACATCTTAATTTAAAGGATCATAATTTTTTTAGAAATGATTTCTATATTTGTCCTGCATCTTTGTTCTCACATAAATAATTCCTTTTTCCTTTTCCTAGATTTAGCTATTCTGTTTTAGACTGTTTATCTTGTCTACCAGTTCTCTAAAGCATTCATTAAAATTCTACTTTATAAATCTTAAGTTTTCAAAAATATGAAAAAAAGTTTGCAAGGAATAAATTGTCACTACTTGAAAGTGTCCCTGATCAGATACAGGCTTCATGATTAACCCTTAACCTTCAGACAAGAAAGAAATTATTTTTCTAATTGTTAGGGAAAATAGTCATGGAACTTGACTACCAAAGGTTATATTGGATTCTTCAGTACTAGACATTGGTTTTTTTTAAGATGGAACATACTTTTGAAAGAGATTGTCATCTTCATTATATGTAATTATATCTACAGAACTGTGAAGAGCTATGTGTCTATTTAACAGATGAGCCAGGTTCAGCTTGGAATAAACACACAGAGAAGCCAGGCCTTCCATAGTGATGTGAAAGAGGTGTGTAATCATCAGATTGCCCATATCTAAGGCAGATGCAGTTTTGCTGACATTCATGTACTTATTGTGGTCTGTCCTTCTTTGCAGAGAGGTTGGGTTATTTTTTTTTGTCTTGGTCACCTGCATAAATGGAGAGACATAATTCCATCTTGTTTATTGTGAAAACATGTTTTCATCATGTGAGAAATAGTGCAAATCCTTGTTTTCAGATAAAAGATCCTGTTCTGCTACTGCAGAAGTTTTCATAATCGTGTACTCCCTGTGCATGGTTTGCCAGGCAACAAACAACATAGGAGTTTTTTCTACCATCAGTCTTCAAGGATGAATAGTGACTGAGAAAAGACTCTGCTACTCACACAAAATTTTCCACTCCCTCTTGTCATCTTATAGGAAGCATTGATGTTATTTTTGGGAAGTATTGACCCTTTTACAGAATAGAGGGCTCATTAAATCAAAATAACAGCAACATTTTCATCTGCTTCTTTGTTATCATTGCTATTGTTGCAAGCCACTGCTGGAAGCTGGGAAAAAAAAGAAAGGAGAAATAATGCCAATAAAGAATAGATACCCCAACATATCCTGAGCCCAAGATAAAGTGCAACACATCTTTTTTATGGCTTTTAAGTACTCAGTAGTCTACCACTGAGTTCATAATCATCCTGAAGAGGCAGCAGCACCGCTGAGAAGGACAGGTGAGCTAAAATTTATAGAAAGAATGATAAACTGGAAATGACAGTCACAAAAAAAGGGGAATGCTGTACAGAGGTTGTGTTAACAAAAGTATGGGGTGTTGCAAGCAGAAAGAGGGACTTTATTCCACTTCCATCACAAATTTACTCAGAGTCAATTTGGGTGTAAAAATGTGGTATTTGTTTTTAAACAGAGAGGTCAAATTGTAACAAGTGAGAGGGAAATCAAGGGAAAAAGTAGAAAAGATGTCAAATGAGCCATGTGGAGCCCAGAGTGGCTCATGCCCAGGAGAAACAGAGCTGAAGGGCGACCAGATACAAAGCACAGCAGGGAGCATTTCTGTGTTTGCTGGGAACTCTGCAAGAAATTGTGAAAATGGGAGGATTTCTCAGTAGTATGGAAATCTATTCTGGGAAAGAAGCAGCATGAGCAGGAAACAGGAGATTTTTAATTGTACAAATTTATGATTTTAGGACATCCAGCAGGGAGTAAATGTTGTAATCCAGGAAATCCATTTAGTTTTTTGATGTGCTTAAGTAATATAAATCTATGTTTCTAGCTATTATTCCTGGTATTTGGAATACTAACAGTACTTTACCAGATCAGCTCAGAGCCGCAGAACAAATGAAATCACAAAGCAAAATGGGAAGAAACCCCAACAGGAGTTTCAGACAAGGACTGATGGGTCCCTACCTCCTGTATCTTAGAGAGGTTTATCCAGCAGAGTCATGAAAACCTGAAAAAAGCCTTGAGCTGAACATATGAAGCTGTGTCAAGTGGGTTTTGAAATTCTTGGTCAAGGCAATCTGCTTCACAGAACAAGCAGTTTACAGATATAAGTTTTTGTTCCTGGCAGTCATGGTTTCACCCCAGTCAGCAGTCCAGCCCCAGGTCCATTCATTTCCCCCCTCAGTGGGATGGGGGAGAGAATCAGAAGGGGAAAATCTGGAAAATGCATAAGCTGAGATAAAGACAGTTTAATAAGAAAAGCAAGAGCCATGCACACAAGCAAAGCAAACCAAGGCATTCATTCGCTGCTTCCCCAGGGCAGGCAGGTGTTCTGCATCTCCTGGCGAACAGGGCCCCATCACGTGTAATGGTGACTTGGGAAGACAAACTCCACCACTCCAAATACCCCCCCTTCCTCCTTCTCTCCACTTTATATACTGTGATGTTATATGGTCTGGAATATCCCTTTGGTCAGCTGGGGTCACCTGTCCTGGCTGTGCCTCCTCCTAACTTCCTTTGCCAGTGTCAGTACAAGAAGCACAAAAGGCCTTGGCTCTGTGTAAGCTCTGCTCAACAATTACAGAAACATGTGTATGTTATCAACCATGTGTTCAGCACAAACCCAAAACACAGCCCCATACCAACTGCTGCGAAGAAAATTAACTCTACCCCAGCCAAGCCCAGCACAATGGCCAGGGTCACAAATGGGTAAACAGGAGTCAGGGATGAAAAAGGATATACAGAGGTGACACAAGATAAAAATATTCATTAGAAATATATTTGCCTTTTCAAGAGCATTCTACAAAAATAAGATCTATGTAGATAGTGGCATATGTAGATATAAATCTATGTAGATATGGACATACATGGAGTATGGCAAGTATGCAGCCTTCTGAAAAAGTCAGGAGGGTAGCAGCCCATTTTAATAATCTCTTTTGAAAGCTTGTTCTCATAACTTGCTGTTTCTCTTAATTTTTTTTTTAATTGTTCACTTTTTTCCAATTTTATACCTTGGCAACTCAGTGGCAGTAGTTGACTCAAGGATGCACTGGGAGAATAAAAATTTCAAGAGGACATTCAGTGAACAAGGCAGCATAGAGAAGTTGACATGAATATGACTGACAGTTATTTCCCAGGAACTCTCTTTGAAATTGAACACAAGTGTTACTGCTGGGCCTGCAGTAACCCATAAAATTTAAAATGTCCAGCCTATGAGAAAGTTCTGGATTCTCAGCACTTTTATTGCCATATAGAACTGGAAAAAACCCCAAACCCAAAACTACTTGGGTTTTACCTTGTTATTCACTGACACTCCAGAAAAGGTGAATATGAATGCCTTTGAACCAGCTCAGGGAGAGAGAATCCTGGTAGAAAACACTGGCTGCATTTTTCCAGGCTTGATCTACTCACCCTTTAGAATCATGGAGTGACCATCTGAGTTTCTCCAGCTGCAGAGCTAACTCAGGGACATTGCTAGCTTCACTTACCTTGCTTGTCCTCCACACTGGACCTTGAGCAGGAATACTGGTGTGGGGTTTCTTTTTGGCTAGGATTGATACCTGCAGTATCAAGGTGCCAAGTAAATGCATCGCCTGTGGTCCTTGGGGGTTATCCAGCAGTCAGGATGTTGTGACACCTGTCAAACGGATTTTCTCTTTCTGGATGACTAAAAAGCAAAATCTCTATTATCCATTTTCAGCCGTATTGGGGATTTCTCAGGTTTCAAGGTCATGAAAAGAGTGATGTTTATCCCCTCCAATGTTTCAGGATAGTTTTGACTGCTTTTGCACTTTGCATGGATCTGATGCCCTCTCCTTCCTTATCTCTCAAGAGATTAATTGAGGTTATTCATGCATCAGTGGCAGCCTGTTGGAAATGTCATCAACATGACATGATGAAATGTAGGACTGGATAGAATCTCTTTGGCCAAGCCCAGTCTGGGTAAAGGCAGGCATCATATTCTTAAACATAGAACTGGAACAAAACATAATAAATATTGTGTAAAGGCCAGTAGAAATGTAAGAAATTTCCCAGAAATTCCACTGGAGAACTTTTATACGACATTGAAAACCAAGTTAGTATGCAGGTTGTAGTATTTAAGCGCTAGTATGTAAGTTCTGTTCTGCCTTGCAAAAGACATCAAATGGCTGCTCACTGGGCTTGGCTGCATGAGAAAAGAACAAGATTAAACTGTTCCTTTAATCATGAGAATGGATAAGGTAGTTAAAAATGGTCCTCTTTGTAACCCTCCACAACAGTTTTGAAGGCTTCCTTTCTGTAAATACTACTGCATGTTCTTCTTTGCCTGTGCAGTATTTTCTCCTATTAATGACCCAGGAACACAGCTTTACAGCTTATTTTGCAGTAAGGAGCCTTGTTTTTCTAGTCCCTTCAAATACTCAGAGCAAAAGAGACAGTCCTCACCCCACAGATCTCTCTGGCTTCTATTGTTTGCAAAATACTTTTTTTTCCAGCAAGTGAATTTATATGTGGTTAATTAATAATGTGGTATAGAAATTTCTACGTGACTCTCCTGCAGAGCCCACTTGCATGATTTTATTTTGACCGTAGGAATTTAATAACCATCAAGAATTTCTTTGCAGTACAAAATGTGTTGGCTGCACTCAGCCAGCAGCTAGGCTACTAAAGATGGTGGATTACAAGTAGATTCAAGCTTGTTCTTGTGATCAGTTCCTGTAGCTGATCTGATTTAATGCCTTTGGAGTGACTGAAGAAGTGTCTCACTGGCTGGATTTCCCCAGCAATACAAACTTCTTTGTCAAACAGTGCTGATCCTTGAAGGATTTTGGAGGCACAAGCATGGAACAGATTTCATCATCTGCAGCGTGCACTGCCATTTACAAGAAACAAAGTGTATTACTGCATAGACAAAATTGTGTTGAGTAACCTTCAAAGATGATAATAGAGTAACTCTTTTGTCCTCATCATAGTTCAATGTTCAAGGCTCTAATAGAGCAGCTACCCTGAAATCTGACCTTCTCAAGAGGTGAAGAGGCTGTGACTCTTAAACCTCCTCAGTTCCTGTAACAGATAGTTGAGATCTTCCTGTACTGTGCCTGGTCCCTCTGTGTACCTCCCTCTGCTCCCATCCTGTGCTAGTACTGAGCATGGCTGCCAGATCCACCCCAGGAAATGTGGGATTGGCAAACAGGGGAATGGATTCTGGGGCATCAGCAAACCTCCATATCCCTTGGGAAGGGGTAGAGGCAGGTAAAGAACTGTAAGTAAGGCTGTTTTAACTTCCACCAGAGATATGCTCTTGGTAGTCCAGTGACCTGCAGACCCTCATGGAAGATGAAGCCCAGGATATCCACCATTGCACAGCTGCTGTTGGGTGTCCCAGATGGTCTCCTTCCTTCAGCCTTGCTACAGGCTTTAGGCTTGTAGCCCTTAATAATCCACCACTGTAGACAGCTGCCTACTCTGGCTCTATGTAAAACACACTGTGGTGTACAAATTAGTTATAAATCAGCCATTCCAATCCAGTGACTTGCTACCCTGGTAGGCACAAATGGTACTATGAGTTGTGAGAGCACAGAGGATCAAGATCCTAGTCTTAAGTGTAATGCCTGAAAAAAGAGCAATAAATACAAGAGGCAGCAACAGCATGACTAAAACAGAAGAAGTATAAATCATGCTGTGGAATGAAGTGCAGTGATTCACCTGCTATGCTGGGTGCTGCTGCCCTGCAGACAATCTGACAGCACAGCAGAAAAGAAATGCAACACACCAGAAATAAATATTCTCCCTGAACCGACACAATGATATTCATTTTGCGTTAATATATTTCTTCTTGAAATTCAGCAGAAACCCATGGCATACAAATCATCCCAGCATCAATACAACGTAAATGTGTGTGATTAAGGAAGGAGAGGGACGTCAGCACAGCCGTAACCCCTAAAAGTTAACTGTTGTTGGGTTTCCTCTGCATGAGCAAATGGATCCTCTTTGACAGTCCAACTATGCTGGCTTGCCTTTCATTCAACCTTAGGCCTTCTTTCTACATTATTTGTCATTTTAAAAATTACCAGTTTCATTTCACAATATAGCCACCAGCATGACCAGTAATAAGGTACAGTCAAAGAAGATATAAAAAGTGGCAAAGACAAACTGAGAAAGGGTTGCAGGTGAGTTATAATAAAGTTCAAAGTAAAGAGTCAAGGTACCTTGAGAGGTGGCCACCTACAAGATGGAGATCCCTGGATCTGCTGAGAGTGAAGTCAGGACCCTTGGGAATCACAGCTGTCTCTGGAAAGAAGTGTGCTCAGGACAAGCAGTGTAGTGTTCACAGCCAAGTAGGAGGGCTCTTAGGTTTTATATCTGAATCAGCAAAAGCTCATGGAGGTATATGTCCTTGCATTTCAGAAAGAGTTTTATAAAGCTATTGCTAACCTGCTGTAAGAATCTGAGTTAATCTCTGTCATCCAGTAACTCATCTATCCACATGATAAACATGGGAAGTGCTATTTGCCTGCCTGGAGGATTGTGAATGCTGATTAATACCTTGTGAAAACGCTGTAAGATTATTTGGAGAAAGTAACTGTACCTTCCCAGTGTGCAGCAGCAGATTTTTCTGTTGCCAGCCACAATAGGAAGTGATTTGTCTCCTTTCACCTCTTGTTCCTCCTTCCTTGTACCTGGTCTCAGCAATGCTTTCTTGCTCTTGGTTTTTCTCTGATAGAAAAAGGACTTGCCGGACCTGGAGGCCACACTTCTCTTCCATTTTCCAAATTGCCCTCTAGTTACTGCCTCACACAAGGGCACAGCAGCAGAAAGAGTTCATTGGGTTTTCCAGGTCTCCATGACAGGACGCTTCATTTAACTAATTTGCACAGTAGTTCTTTGTGCTCTATATGCCTAGAAATAGTTATATCCTTACAATTTCTTAATAACCAATATTATCTATAAGAAAACCCCAAACTGTAAAAGAATGTGACCCAGACACAACATGAACTATAATAATATTGGGGAATTTACCTCACAGCCTTCTCTTCTTTTGCACTTTCTTTGGTCCTTCAGATTCTCTGCCATTTTTCCATAAAAAAAGCTTCTACCCTTGATTTTGTGTAGATTTCTTGAGATATGGTGACCTAAAAATTAATTTTCAGGGAGAAATTATCTTAGAAGGGTTCAGGTTGTCTAATTTTATGAATCCATGAGTGCAAATGGGTGCAGATATTCTTGTACAGAAAGAGCATCTCCGGGTTTCCCTTAAGAACCAGGGATGCATTCAACCCACAGCCAAAGGGTCATGCTGCTAACTTGCAATCCCTGTCCCAAGGATTTTACTGCCCTGCCTCATGGAAAGAGAAATGGTAAGTGAAATGCAACACAACACTGATAAAAAGCTGAGGTCCTGGTATACTGAGCACAAAAGTGGTTCTGTCCAATATTTCATGGGCACCAGAGGTAAATTGAAAGGAGCGAGGCAGAAAGAGGCAGTCCACTAGGGCTGTAGAGATTTACAGGTAGTGTGTTGCAGCAGGTGAGACAGTGATGAAGCCAGAGGCAAAACTGCACAGATGGGCTGAGCTTCTCCAGAGCATGTGTGAGCTGAAGCCTCTTAGGCAAATAAAAACACAGGAGACTACAAAGACTGATTAGAAAACCCGTTTGAGTGGGGTACCTCTGACTTAATAGAGGCTTGTTGCAGGGGGAAGCTTTGCATTTGGGTTTTGGGGCTTTTTGGAGTTGGGTGTGTGAAGGTGGCTATACTGACCATGTCCAGGGCAGGGCACGGACCTTGTTCTGCTGGGTGTGACAGACCTTGCTCTCTCTCACATGTGTGACTTCACCTGGATGAAATGCTTCTGTGGAAGATCTCCTGAAACTGAATCCAGGCAGATGTTTTCTGTGCAGCCAAAAGATCCCTGCAGTGTTTTGTCAGTGCTCAGCTAATGAGGGAGAGAGCGTGTTTTATCTTTGTTACCACGGAAAGTTAACCACAATCCAAGCAGTGATTTATAGGTAATGAGTCCTGTCACACTTACAATTCATGCCTCACATGAAAGTCATCAGCATACCTACTGCTGATCAGAAATCCAGGTATATTTCTCTACGTTTTATTCACAGTCTAATGATCTGCCAAGGCAAAGCCTGGATTTAAAGCTGATTGCTATCAACATTTACATCTGTGAATGCATCTGAATGCCAAGGAGCATTTAGGAAATCAGCTGTCAGGTGATTGTAGCAGAAGATACTTCCACTGAGTGAAGTAAGAAGGAACTGGAGGGGCT
>NW_008236764.1:1574249-1606734 GCF_000691975.1 Corvus brachyrhynchos
TTGTGGACACTGGTGGTGGGACTGCTAGTGAACAACAAATGTCTGCTGTGGCTCCCACTTGCCCACAGAGGGATGGGGTAAGAATTGCACACATGCAGTTGGTTTAGAGATATTTATGTCAAGAGATGGAGTAAAATACCCATGGCCTCACAGGAAAGCTTGCCATTGTCTGTGGAGGGTGAGATGGACACCAGACACTCAAGGGGAGATTCCCACACACCAGGCACTCTGGCTCCAGCCCCTGACCTGAGCTTCCCTCAGCTTGGCATGGGGATGGGTGTGTGGGAATGCGGAAGAACCCCTCTGCTGCCCTGTGTGGGGTGAGCAAATGGAAATGTGCCCCTGGCAAAATCCTGCAGGCTCCAGTGACCAGGCAAGGAAGGAGGCAGAGCTCCTGTGTACATGTAATTACTTTCTGTTCTGCACTGTTCCAAAGTTACTCTTTGGAGAGCAATCCTTCCTAGGAGCAAGTGCTCTGCTAGCAAATCTGGTATTTGAAATCCCACGAATTAGTACATGCTTATTTATTTAGTGCCCTATCAGCACCTCTCAAAGCCACTGAAAGTATTGTCATTTCAATGGAAGCAGAAACAAGTTTTGCATTATTTAATTTTTTTTTACTGTGTAAGACAGAGGACAGGTTAGGAATTTATCAGCAGAGCTGTGCTAACAATTAATTTCCTTTTGTACCCGGGGCAAAAAAGGCAAAGCAAAGCAGGACAAGAGATGTGTCATTTTCCCTTACACTTTTGCTGGACATGTGTGGTGAATGGAATACATTATTTACACTTTGTGTGAAAAGTTGTCCTACATCTTAATTTATTTTTCCTCTGCATGAATAATATATTTAACAAATGAAAACACATGGATATTTCCAAAATACAGCAAGCTTTACTGTATTTATAAAATATATAAAAAGGAAAATACTGTATTGCAAGAGGAAAATGCAACAAAAGAGAGTGAATTGTCCCAAATTTTTTGTTTTTATGATTATTTAATTCCATGCTTACTTAATGTTATGCTCATTTTTTAAAGTCCCCTAAATTTTAATGTAATAAAATGCAATTATAAAACTGTTTTTCTTCACTTGTCTTCTGCAATATGTACTGACTGTTCTCAACAGTTATCTAAGCATATGCACAGTATGCAGTGAAGAGACTAATGTATTCTCCAAATAAGATGCATAACTTGAAAGGCAAAGAGGCAAAATTTCTTCTGAAAAATATCCCAACCAAACTGTTTTTGACAGAAAATTTGATTGTAAACATTTTTTGTGTTATGTATGTCATGTTTCTACACTAATCTGAAGATGTACTTGAAATAAAAGAATCCAAACAAAAGCAAAACTCAGAAATGTTTTCTTTTTTTTTTAATAAAACATTAAAATGCCTCAGAGAGAATGACAATGATTTCTTTAATGATATTTTCCATGCAAAAATTAAATCACTCTCTCATTCATCATACCCATGATGTAACACATAGCATACAATTTGCCTAATAGAAAATACCACCTCTCCTTCAGGAAAGAAAATGCACTCACACAGAATCATATTCAATTAGAGGCCTGCAAGCTCTCTGATTTAAAACTGATGTAGCTACTGCATTCTTAAAAATTAAGGTCCTTTTTTCAGGAGAAATAATGTTCTTTTATGTTACGCTCCAAAATGCTTTTAAGCCTTTTTAAATGATGAATGTCCAACCCTATTTTGTTTAAAGGTGACAAAAAGAAAAGCTCACTTAAAGAAATGGGGACTGATTTATTGTGGGGATCATTAACCATTAGCAGAGTGTCAGATATTGCAGCATGGTAACTCTACTGAGACTTCAGTCTTTTTTTTCTATGGGTTATTAGTAAATATTTACAGTATTTTTAATGAGCTTTTTATTTTCCATAGGAAAATTTAGACTTTATTTTTTGTGGGAGAAGAAAGAAGTGTCAGAAAACCAGGATGAAATGCTGTTTCAGACTGCCTTGAGGTCAGTTTGTGCTTGCATGAGCTGCTACGATGCCACTGTGAATTTTTTGTCAAGCACCTCAAGTTTGTGCTGCCAGGCACTGGAGGAGCGTGGCTGATGGCCGTGGGGGCCCAGGCCAGGCAGGCTGCCTTCTCTGGCGGCACAAATACACATAGCTCAGAGTCAAGCTGAGCCAAAATGTTGCAAATGACATTTCTTTCTGAGATGTTTGCTGCAGAAAAAATTTCACCATTTCAGCTTCTTACTTTGAGACTGAAAGCATTGATGGAGTTTGCACTTCTCTTTTTCCTTCATCTTTCATGAGGCAAAGGAGGTAATGGAGGAGAGGGAAAAGATAGGGTATAGCTGGGACTGTGAGAAATTTGGGTCTACAAAGTGCAATTGCCTAAACTGTAGTTTAGCTAATTGCATGGACAAGATCTAACTCATAAAAGGTATTTCAAGGCTGGCAGAGACCAATTCTGATCAGCCCTTGATTTTTAAATATGACATTTGAAAGATGATGAAGGGTACAAAGAAATTGTTTAGGTTCTTTGGGAATGCACAGTCCATACTGCCCTGAAGAAACCCACAAATTATTCATCTAAGTGCTCAGCACTTTGCAGTATCATCCGCTCTAGAGGGTATTTCATCGGGCAGTATGTGATCATTTAAGCTTGCAAGTTGGAAGAAAATGTATTGAATTCAAAAATACCAAGGGAAACCAGACGAGTTAGAAGTCTGTGATGTGAAATACTTCAGCCTAATTGACTGATGCCTCAGTTTTGGGCTGTTTTTGTGATTTATTTGTTATTGTTGTTTTTGTCTCTTTATTGAGGAAATTAGTTAAAAGAAATCAATCAGCATTTATTTTTTAGGCAGAAGCAATATGTTTTAAAAAAAACCCAAGCCAAACCAAAACAACTGGAAAATGGCATTTTCGATTGAGCAAACTAGAAAATATTACCTGAAAGACAGGTGGAAGAATTTCTAAAATATTTTTGGCATTTCCTTAGCCTGCAAAAGCATAATTATATGGAAACTGGTCTCTCTTTTGGGCCTTGTCTGCAATACTTCTCCCCAGTGCATGTGCTGGAGGCAGAACTGAGAGGGAAAGCTGGGCTGGGGCTGGGGCGTGTGCTGAAGTTTCTGTGTCCATTTTGGTAATCCTGTCAGGATGTGGGTCTGGAAAAGCAAACAGATGAGACACTAGCCTCCCTCTTCTGTAGCCTGTGTAGCTTATTGAAACTCGATTTTGAGAAAGATTTAAGAATCACATGTCAGATAGAGTTGGAAAAGTAAGATTGTAAAATGATGATCCTTTTTTTCTAGTAGAACCTTACCTTAGAAGACATGGTATTTTATGGGAAAGAGAAGGAAGAGTGGTGTGGTGTGGTGTATGTTGAAATTTGATTGAAGGGCCAAAATGGGACTGACAAGTGTGACAGGAGCTGAAGAAAATCTGGAACACAAAACCATTTGCAGCACACTGGGATTCCAGGAGGGCAGAAGGCCAGAGGGGATATTAAAGCAGCATGATGGCAATTAGAAATTGGTTTTATTGTGGGATAAGCATCCTTCCATTAATGGGCACCTCTAAAACACTGAAGAGGGTGATAACATTCAAATATGATGCTTTACTTTCAGTCAGTATCCTGGGTAGAGGGAAATAATAACAGTAATTATGATTGAAGTAATAACAGTAATCACAGTAAATATGACCCTTTATCATTCCCACTATCTTTGTTTGTGCTTCTCAGAAAGTTTTGAGATGAAGTAAAAAAAAGAAGGTTTTCAGGCTTTGATTAATAGGACTATTACATTGCATTTTCAGCAAACTGCTTCACAGATCTGAAGCCTTGAATAGCTCTAGTTTGCTGCAGAACACGCTGTACTTGAGGCCTCTGCTGTCCCCTGGACTACAAATTTGCATTGTACTCAACAGATAAACACCATTATTAGTCTGAGCATTTAGGGGATGAGATGCAGTCTGTTCTGCTTCATGCCAGGTTTCAGTCAGCATCTCATAGTTTCAGTAAATAGCTTCTTAATGTGATGTTAAATCCCTGCTTTTCTGCAAATCTCTCCTCTCTGCAACATGGTTGGCTTGGCAGCCCTGAATGAATACACAAACCCAGCAGCGTGTGAGTGACACAGGCAATTCCTGCACCATGTTTGAACCTTTTCCTAGCTGGCTGAGTTGGCCTTGGATAAAAAGGCTTCTTCCAGCTCAGCAGTGCTAGGAAGTTCAGTGGTTCTTTTGGAGCTGAAAATTCTTTCCTTGCCACTGCTGGTGGGGCCAGCCTGTGCTGTTGGGATTGCCCCTCACTGCCCCGGGGGTTGAGGTCTGGGATCTGCTCTCACACACTCTCCCACCATCATCTGAGACAGGTTGGTTGAAGTGTGTTCCCTCTCTTACAATGCTGTCCAACTGTCCAGACATCCACACTGCCTCTGTGGTACCTCCTCTATGGGCTCTGCTCCCCCAGCAGGAGATCCAAGCGTGAATTAAGGCCGGAGTCACCTCATGTTGTGCTGTTTCCCTTCAGCACAGGCAAAAGCATACTGCTCTGAAGAGCACAGAGCAACCCCCAAAGGGGAGACTGCCAAGACAGGCCCCTTGGTCTGGATGGTGTGGGGTATTTCTGTACTCCCACCAAAGACACCCTCTCTCTGTTACTCCATCTCTCAGCAGCAGGATGGAGATGAAGATTTCCCTTAGCTGTCATGTCAGACAGGAGCATGGTCTCTGAGGTCACATTACCACCAGATATACTTCATTAACATCAGCTTCACCTTCCACCTCTTCTCACTTAGAACCTGTCACTTGGACCATGCGGCAAATAGACCTTTTGCTCTCCTATCTCAAGCACTATATTCCTGTCAGGAAAAAAAAACAACAAAACCCTGATGCTGAGCATCTTAGCAAGTTTCAAGAAAATTCCTACTGAATTTCACTCTCACTGAGTCAGTTTTGAACAAGTGGTGATCACTTATTTCCTTGAAATATATTTCCTTGAAATTATTAGAAATGAAGTGCTAAGGAAATGTATTAGGAATGCAGAATGTGGGTGGAGGATCAAATTAATGTTAAAGAAAGCCATTATAGATAGGGAACTAGTAAAACCCTCCATGGAAAGGCCCAAGTATGCATACTAAACATAGATCATGAGGTTAGCAGATAACATCAAGTAACACCATCTTTTTCAATCTTCACAAACATGGCTTGGAGATCTTTTGGTAATTTATCATCCTTCTTGTTCTAATGTCATGCTTTGCCCCTGAATGCTTTGAGAGATAAGACAAATTTCTTATTAATATACTTTCATAGGAATGAGATGAGGGAAAACCAGGGCTGGGATATCATTCTGCTCTGCTGGTTTTATGCTGCTGTGATTTCAGGACACACTGAAGTTCAAAAATTACAATGGGAGCAAAGCAGTCCCTCCAGATGAGGATGGTTAATTTATAGATCTATATTGATGGGACCCCTTCAGCAAGGAGCTGGCACAGATCTATACATTTTTCTAACCTTATCTAATGAGCAAAAAGTGTCTCTTTATATCTTTGCAAGATTCAGGCCATTTACTCAGGATCAGTATCATGTCTGGACTCTGCCTCCACCTCTATATTTGTTGCACAGGAAGAATGCAGTTATGTAGCCTTTTGTGCCATGTCATACAATTCCATGATGTGAAAATAGCTGAAAGAAGAGAGGAACTGCTCTGATTTTAATTTTTTTTGCCAAAATTCTTTTAGCAAAACCAAACCTTCAAAGCTCCAAACTTCTTTTCCAGTAGGTCGGTTTTGTAAAGCATGGAGCAGAGGGACACCCAGCAAAAATGTTTTCTAAAATGCATTCTGGGCCTATACTGATCATGACTGATCAAACATTTCAGGTCTGTGATCTTCATGCTCAAAAGAGATTCTGAGACCTGAACAAGAACTTCCTCTATCCACCTTATGGTTAACACCTGCCTGTTTGGGAATTTAAGATGTGTATACATTTCTCTGGAAATTAACAGTGATGCTTAAAATATATAAAAGATAACATATACATTAAGCACAGCAAGAGGTCTAAAATAAATAAATAATAGATTTCTCATACTACTTATTCACTTTTTGCTGAAGTAAGCATCAGTTTCCTACTAAAAAAAGCATGATATGTTCTGTTTTTACTTTGTAGGGAGGGATTGTAAATGTCCCTCAGCTAATGAATTCACAACCTTGCCATTGATTCCCAGTATGTACATAAAGAGATCTTAGAATTCCATTAAATCTCATCAGAATTTTGCTGTACATGAAGGCTGAATTATGAGCTTCCTTATAGAGACTGTAAAGCAGAAAACTGAAAGCTTGTTCTCTCATGTGCTTATTAGAGATGGGCTGGGACCAAAATGCCCTGCAAGAAATATATGAAAAATACCTGGGTGTGTTGTAAGAAATCAGCTTGTGCTGCCCTGAAGAAAAAAATATTTAAAGAAAAAGATATGGTATTTGTGCTTGATCCTTTAATGGAAGATGTCTGTGGGAGCTTGCACAACAGTGCAAGCTCCCTAACACGTTTCATGACAACACAGAGTCATGGAATCATAGAATGGTCTTGGTTGGAAGGAGCCTTAAAGATCATCTAGTTCCACTAGAGCAGGTTGCTCAGAGCTCCAGCCAACCTGGCCTTGAACACTTCCAGGGATGGGGCATTCACAACCTCTCTGGACAACCTGTTCCAGCTGCCTCACCACTGTCATAAAGAAGAATTTCTTCCCCACATCTCATCTAAATATCTCATCTTTTAGTTTAAAATTGTTACCCTTGTCTTACCACTATCTGCCCGTGTCAAAATTCACTCTCCCCCTTTTTCTATGAACCCCCTTTAACTCCTATTTTGCCCCAAAATTAGGCGTGCTCCCTCTTTTCATACATACTGCCCGCTTCAGTCTGAATTTAACTTGCATTATTTCTGCAGAAATAACCACACACTTTCCAAGAAAGCTGTCCTGCCTACAGGAGTCACCTTCCACAGACAAACTGCTCCTGTGGGTGTTGCACAGCGTGGTCGCACCCAGCCACGCTGGCATGGGGCAAAAATCTGTGGGTGGAGCCGTGTACCCTTCTGACATTGCCCTCTGGTGCTGGGCCTGTGCTTAGTGCCTCCAGAAGGTGGGCATGGAGCTGGGTGGTCCCTTGGCACTGGCAGCAGATTGTGAGGGCTGGCAAAAGGGGTGCAGTCCTGCAAATGGCTTTGCACAGAGCTGGCAGCTGTTGCTGCTGTACAGGGAGACCCTGAGCCTGAGTGAGGGAGGCCTCCCAGAAGGGAAATTGTCCATGTCCAACCCAGCCAAGGGGTTCCATCTTTCTGATGTGTCTTCCCACACTACTGCGATCCTTTGTCTCTAGGGTTGAATTTCATTCTTTCTTTGGAATAATCCTTTCTTCCCAAGGGGAAATTCTCTGCATATTTCTATTGTGGGGAGAGGCAGACCCTTTCCAGGTGCCTGGGTCTGAAAGGAAAGATCAAAACACAGAATAGAGGTGACAAGAGTTGGACTTTTCACAGATCTATCACAAATAATGAGAAGAGTGAAGCAGAACAGGGAATTCAATGAGACACAAGAGCATCCAGTGGAACAGTCAAGCAACAGGGGTAGAACAAAGTTACAGAATAGCACAGCTCAGCTGTAGAACAGTAATCACTTCCACTACAAATTTTACCAATTAGTAATGGGTCAACCCCCTCAAACAGTTGGACACATTTATCCATCCAGGGTTGGATACAGAGACAGGCATAAAATCTTTGACTCAGGAAATTTCCACTGAGCGGGCTGAAAACCCCAGGGCTGCATGGCAGGGAAGGGATTGTTTGCTTTATCCACTGTTTTCATACCATTATCCCTTTCATACCAAAGCACTTTATTCAGTTCTTTCATAGCTGGGAGCCAACTTCTCCCCAACAAAGTGTGCGTGTGGGATGAGCAGCTCCTCTCTGCTCATGTACACAGCTCACAGGGTTCCCCAGCACAGGTTAACGAGCATACACAGGAGATTTGCATTTGCATTACTTCTTCATCTAGATTTGTCCTCATGCTACCAAGGACCTGGGCCATTTTCTTCTGAAACCATCAGTACCTCATGCTGTGGAATGGTTGAGGAGAAAAGAAACAAAAAATAAAATCTGAGTTGAAACTCTTCCCTATTAATGTTTGCCTTCTCTTATTCAGAATCACAAAAGACACCAAGGGAATCAGATGGTGTCACTACCCGGCGTCCTTGACAGAAGCCATGCAGAGACACACTGCACAATATCACTCAAATGTGCTTTCCCACACCTGGATTTAACTTTCATTATTCTTGGAATGAGCAGGTACTAAATTTGACTGGCAAAGGCAACATTAAATCAGAACCAGGAGCAAAAGATGTAGGCAGATATCTGTTGCCTGGGAGAAAAAAAAACCCTAACAACTCAAAGCCCCCAAAACAACAAACAGAGGGACAATAAGCTACTCTTGGTACTGAAGATGCAATAATAAATTTAAGATAAACCATCTTGAACTAAGTTGAAAAAAGCCAAGCGTTGGAGCCTGTGTGCTGGGTATTTATGCTTCTGGAAAAGAAGAATCTTTGTTTCCTAGAGCATCCTCTTGCTGCAGTTTTTCCCTGTGTCCTGTAGAGTGCAGAATGGTGTTTTGAAATTGAGGATCTATTAGTCTGAAAAGGGGATGAAGTCTAAGCCTGCTTGAAATTCTCTTTAATAAAAGCAAGGCAGGCAGGCTGCGCTGAGTTATGAAGGTGGCCTTTTAAAAATGGAAATAAACAGACAGAGAAAAGAGATGACTTTAATGAACAACTACCTGTGTCTTTTTGGGTCTCAAGTTCCATTAGCAAATGGAGACTGAAAAACCAGAGCAATTCTGTCAGCAACAACCAGCCACCCCCTCTGCACCTGAGCTTTCCCCAAACACACATGCTTTCACTGCAGAGAAAGCCTGAAATGACAAGGGATATCCACCTGCAGCTCTCAGCAACAGCCTCCTTAAGGCTATGAAAACCTTTGAGAGGTTCAGCCTCGGCTGAAGGGGCCCAGGAGTCAGGTCCAGATGCCTGACTGCACCCATCTTTGGTTTTTGCTTTTGGCTGTGCATTTCAGGGGTCTCCAGACATCCCAAATGCCCCAGTTTGGGTAAATTGGATGTTTGATGTGAAGTACTAAGTACCATCTCCTCTAGTGCCTTGAACAGTACCATGGCACCTTCCAGAAACACTTAACTCACCTGATATGAACTGTAACGATTTGAGGGACAGATAAAGTGTCCCTGGGCATCTTAGATGGGCAACCCTTGGAGATATGGTGGGGCAGTGGCTGAGGCACCCATCATTATCCTGTGCTACTCTTTGTGGGCACTGGAACAGGCTGCCCAGGGAAGTGGTCATGGCACCACACCCACCAGCATTCAAGAAGCATAGCAATCTTAAGCATGTGGTGGGATTTTTGGGGTGGTCCTGTGCAGGGACAGCAGTTGGACTTCCATGATCATTGTGGGTCCCTTCCAACTCAAGATGGTCTATGATTCTGTGATTCTGTACGATTTCTAGCATTGCAGTACTGCTCAAGAAGCCATGCAGGGCACAGATGTAACCAAAGGAGCCCAAAAAGAAAGCTAGTATTAGACTGTGGCAGGCTGCAACTATATGGAACCCTTTTTGCCATTTCAGAACAAGCTGATGTTCTTAATTTTGTACCGGTACTGTCCTGCTCCCAGAAAGTGTTTGTCTCAACTCATTGCATTCTCACAACATCCTTTGCTGCTGTGAACAAATGAGCAAAGGAAAACCTGAAGGAGGGATCTCAGATAAGACTTTTTTAACCATCTGAGCAGTTCACAAGATGTTGCACTGGAAGTGTAATGGTGCTGAATTGCACTAGGATCCTGTATGCCAGTGCTGACTCAGCTCTCATGTTCCCTCACTACCGCCTCCAAATCCTGCAGCACAGAGTACATAGGAAAATAAAGCCCATAAATTACCGAGGAGGATGGGGAAAAGGGCAGCCTGGATCCTACTGAGCAGCAATTCTATCTTAGGTCTGAAATGTCTGCCCATGGAGATGAAGTTAATTCAGACTCGCTAGCCAACTGCAGGAGGTTCGGGAACCTCTTGCTTCCTCACGGCCATGGCGTGCAGAGCTGTACCTGTCACAGATACTGGATGAGACAGATCTTATATTATTCTTATAGCTTTAGGGCAACTGCAAGGAGAAGGAAGGGAAAAAATCGAATCAAACACGGAAAAAGGACACAAACAAAAACTTCCCAAATGTCGTCTACTTGACAGGGACCAAAAGTGACATTGTCTGTTCCACGAGCCACTGTCAATTATTTATTAATGCCTTGAACACAGCAGAGTAGCTGAGCATGTTGTGATCTGGGGTTTCTCTGTGTGAGTATGACTGAAGTCTTTTGCAAATCAGGGCAGAGAGAAGAAGAGATACTCTTTGCCCTTGAGGGCATGCCTTTGCAATTCTGCATGTGGCACAATAATGTTAAATTCCTTTTCCTGCCTCCCTCCCTCCTCCATGCAGTGACCATCTCTGAAACCTGTACTGGACTCATCCTTTTGGCCGCTGGAGGGAAAAGCTGCCCATCCTGATAGCAGTGTCCTCCCCTTCCAGCAAGTCAGACCTCACAGATGACATCAAAAACGGAATCCCTTTCTGGGATGTGGCACGGTTGTGCCTGTGCTTTCCAGTGTGTCCTCTCTTAGCTGAGAGCAGACAACACCTTGATCTTGGTGAATGCAGACACTTTTCTTTCTCTCCTTGCCTTTTAGGTCCTTCAGGGACAGCTGCCTTTCTAATTTCTAGCCTGACAATCCATCAGCAGTGGGAAATAATGAATCTGGGCTCTGTTGGTGGTGTCTGGGCAGTCCTGTGGCTAAACAACTGGTGTAAATAATTGACAGAGCTCAGAATCACTGCTCCCCATTGCTTCCCACTTACTGGTGTAAATAACTTACACTGGTAAGTCGTTGCAAATGACTGGTAAGTCATTAGATGACTTGCACCGTTAAGCCACTTTGGTTTTGCGTTCTTGAGCATCTGACAATGATTGAGATGCTTCTGTGTGCTCAAGGAGCTCATGATGGCTTCAGTGTTGCTTTCCTTCACAAATATTTTGGCCTCCACATTTTTGCCTTTAAAGGCTGTTCCTGCCTGTGTTTTTTGATAGCAGAGAAACTCAGCAGAGGCAATGGAAGATCGTTTGCAGATCTTGATCTGTTTTTAAGACCTACTAGAGGAGTTGTTCCCCACAGACTTCCAAAAACACCTTCCTCTGTCTCTCCACTCTCTCTTCCACCCCCCCTAGAACACTTGTTGATGAAATTTAGGTATCTGCATGTGAATCATTGATCTCAACAATCATTTAATGGTAGGATGTATGATAGGGGAAATACATTGTTATGACTGCCTCATGCTGGGTGGACCTGTTATCCCTCTAATTTTTTTCTTTCTTTTCTGTGTTTTAGCAATGACAGTCAGAGGAGTGTGTAGAAGGACTTGGTGACTCTGGTAGTTGTGAGATTGTGAGTAAGGAATCTCTTTCAATCATGAGAGTGCATGTTAAGACAGTGACAAAAAGCTAGACTTTGAGAAGTACAGTTCGGTGAGATGAAACATTTTCCCAGTGCCAAGGTCACTTGAAAGAGGGACTTAGTTATTCTTATTGCTTAGATCTTCCAACAGAAAGCTGAGCAACATTCAGATAGGTCTACGAAGGGAGTCCTTGGAATCCCGATACCATTGTAAGGCAATTGATCTTCAGCTTCCAGCTGCTGAAGTCACCTTAAAAATATTATTCTTTCATCTGTTTGAGGAAATGTCCTCTACTTAATGTGGTGTTGCTTGCTGCAAGCGTTATAGCATCAGCTTTATAAACTATCTTATGTATTTTTGCTGCTGAAGACTTCACTTTGGACTGTTCTTCCAGTCAAAGTTCCTTGTCTATGTTCCCTTTGTTGTCAAAGGAGAGGTGAGTTCTGTCAGGAAGACAATTTATCTTCCTCTACTTTACAAACACCTTAAATAGGGTGAAATGCCAAGGAGAGCTTAACTTTCTACTCCCTGAACTCAGAGACAGCCTGGGTAGTGTGGTTGCCCTTCATGCTGACTCTTCAATATAGGTCTTCTGATTCCTTGCCTTTAGGCTGCAAAGACTTCCAAAGCAGCTCCAGTGATTTCAGTGGGATAAAATGCAGTGCAGAGCATGGGTCTCAGTACCTAAACACCTTTTGAAAATAGTGGTTATTTTCTGTGGTCCTTTCTTGTATTTGAAAATACTGCTTAAAATGCACTTAAAAACAAAAGGCAAAATGTCATACAGTCCTAAAGAAAGGAGATTTTATGTAGAGCTGACATAAAAAGGTAGATTTGCAAATGCAGCACTATTAAATCTCTTCTAGAATTAATAGTGGGTTTTAATTTGAGAAGTCTCTGCTTGGAGACGTCCACATCACCACAGGAAGGAAAGGTGATACCACGCGGTGAGATCAGAGAGCTCCATCTGAAAAAATGATTGAATCATAATTTTGATCAATTCCTACAAATCTTTCACAGTTGAAATGGCTTTGGAACCAAGGGACATCTTAATTGATGATTCTCGAAGATGTTGGGATGGGCGGTGAACATCTAGGTAGTTTTTAGAACCCATAAATTATCAAGACAGTGATATATCAGCAACTAAATGAATAATGTAGAGATCAACATGGCTTATTTAAATTTAGCTTAACCTTTTCTTCCATGGGAGAACGAAAGAAGAATAATTGCCTCAATTAAATTTTAATCTTGGATATGTTGATCTGTAGCTGCGTTTGCCACAGACTAGGTTTCCCTTTCCCACATAGATGAGGCAAGGCATCTAAGATTGAAGTTTCCACACTAATATTGACTGTAATATGCCCAGAAATTTTGCAAGGTGGATATTTAAGTGTAACAGTACACATATCAGCTAACCTAAGGGGATTAGTTTTGCGTTCCTATTTTCCAAAGCACTGTATGCATAGAATAGAGATTATGATGTATTTTCAATATGGCACATCAGCAGCTCCCCACTGCCAAAAAAAAAAAAAATCTAAATAAAATGGGGAAAGAAAGTCCCTTTATCTGAAAACCTTTATCATTCAGGTCTCTGCTGTACATGGTAAAGAGTTGGCAGATGACTTTACTGGAATTAAAACAGAAATTAATATAAATAATGCAAATGTTGTAATTGACTGGAAGTAAGGGGTATTTCCTGAGGTTGCTTGAATTGACAAGAAGCCGATTCCTTTGTGGTCAGCTGAGCTGTCTGTGAACATTACAATTCCTTGCTCACTATTTTGTCCAAGAGTAAAACTGAAAATAGAGCTCACAGTTTGCATATTGTTATTTCATTCTTTTTTTCTTTTTTAAAGCTAAGTAGCCCATATCTGTTGAACAACTCAGGGACCAAACTTTTTGTGCTGTGACTGATACTGCACACTCAGTATTGCCAGCAGTGAGGTCCCTGAGCAAGAAATACCTTTGAGCCGGGAGAAGCTCTGCTGTGCCTTATCCTGTTCTACTGCATTAACAGGGAAAAAAATGCAAGTCTTTTACTAAAGCTATAAAGGGGTAAAAGCTAGAAGAGATGTGTATGAGATCTATCCAACCGTTCAGGACTCAACTGGAAGTAAAAAGATAAATTCTGGGGTAGCAGAGCTGGAAACTGGTAGCAAGTCACTTGGTTGTGCTGTGTTCTAGTTGAGCCAGTGGTAAAGGAAAGAGAAATATAGGTTTGAAAAGAGGTGGGTGACTACAAATTCTTCAGGGTATCAAAGGAGTTGTTTTGCCGATCATTTTATAAACAGGAGAATTGAAGCATGGCTCACCAAAGAATTGTGCATTCAAAACTGCTTGATTGAAAACTTCACATCTGCTCCTGCTTAGGTGTCAGCCTGTATTTCCAAAATGAGGATCCCTCTGGGTTCAGGCTTGTTGCCTGGGGAAGGAGGTGCCTGGCAGAAAGCATTTAATGCACGGATTTTGAAGCTGGGGTGCCAGCATGTTACTTCCTAAACACCAAATCAAACTAGCATCTCAATTATTTTTGTGCAGAACACAAAACCTCACTCGAATATGAAGGGAAATAATAATTTGGTGTCGACAGAAACACTTGGGATGTATGTCTTCATAAACTTTATCAGAACACAGTACTACACCTGTACCTCTAATTGTTCTAACACAGAATCATTTGCTCTTTTGGGGTCTTATTGCATCAACAAGCCTTTAAAAGTTACATCCTCCCTTTGAGAAAGCCATAGTTTATTAGCACCAACAGCACAGGGAATGCAAGTCATAGGACAGATAGGTAAAAGTATTTAGACTGGGCAGAGATGAGCCTTTATGGTATCTCACTTCATTAATCTCTGATCTTGGCTGGGACAGCAAAGGTGACCAGAAATTTGCTTATAAAGGCTTGGCTGAAGACATAACTAGGTTAAAAACCAAAAGTTTTGTTTTCCTTAGACTTCTGCCTTAAATACATGGTCATCCTGTCACCCAAAGAACATTCTCTCACTTTTCAAAACTGTTGGGTAATTTGGTTCAAAGGCAGCTAAAGAAGAAGTAGGAGAAGGAGGGAAGCAGACCTAAGTGGAAATTATACATGAAGCATTATTATGTAAGGCCAGTAACAGATTTTCACTATAATTAAGATGGATTACTTTAATAATCCTTAAGGGCTTGATTCAGAACTGCCTTACAAACCATTTATGTGGGGCTTGTGCACTCGTTACCTCTGTGAGGAAATTGCAGGTGTTTAAATAAGAGAAGGGAAATTCAGAGTTTTTATATTTCTTCAAGCAGCCTCCTTCGGTTTGGAGAGATGCGTGACTGCCTCAGATTTATGTGCTGAGGAGGGTGCCTGAGCCTTGATAGCACTCTTGGAAAGTAATTACCTTTTGCAGATTTTACACCTGAACATATATACAGGCCATGGCAATTTGGCTAGGGAAAAAAAACCCACAAAAGCTTTTGTGCACAGAAGAGCTGCTGTTTGGATTAATGAACTGCAGAACTAAATTTCTCCCCTCCACAGATGTCACATATGCCTTTAAAATGTACTGTCTTCCCTTGAAAACACACAAGTGTTGGAAGATACTGTGCTTCATAAGTGAGTGACTTCCCATGACTATCTGGGAAACCAGAAGGCAATGTTTCCATTTTCACAAGAACATCTTTATGTGAGAATGAGAAAAACGATAAAGAATGCTAAAACTCAGAAGAAATATTTAAGGTTGGGGTATTTCAGTGTAACATTATAATCCTTTGAACTTTTGTCTTAGTTGTATCTGAGCTCACAAGTATTAAAAAAAAAAGATTTTTTTTGTTTGTGGGAGGTGGTGGGGATGTCACCTCCCCCCAAAAAAAAAGGTCCACCCCCCCCCCCCCCCCCCCTTTCAAATATTTGGAATCACAATAATTTCTGAGCCTAAGGACAAAGATTGCTCTGGTGAATATGTAGACCTTGCAAATGTGAAAGATAACATCTACTTCTTAGCCAGGAAATGCGTCCAGGTTATTGTCACAGAGAAGCTGCTGTGGGGTTTGCTCTATACTGCTATGGGCCAAAGACCTCCTGCAATATCCCCCCTGCAAAGAATCTGAGGACAGAACCCCGTTCTTGGAAAAGATGATGAGTGCCAGCTCATTGATCTGGGGCAGCAAAGACCATCTGTGGGACCATCTGTTCTGCAGGGGTTGATAAATCCTCAGGCTGGGATTTGACAGATGCCAAAATGCCCACAGTGTGGATTAGAACTAAGCAAAGCAGAGCTTTGTGGGGAGCCACGACCAACTCCATGCCTTGTGATGGCCAGCCCCAAGAGATCTGGCTGGACTGTTTTCCCAGCAAAGCCCAGGATGGAAACCTGACCACAGATGCAAGAATGTCCCTGTTTCCTTTCATTTTCTTGTTTCTTAGTAGTAGTGCTGCATTACAAGTTTTTAGTGAAATCCTTTGTGCTTCACTGTCTCACTTGTTGGAGAGGTTGTGTGGGGAGAAGAATCAGTGCATTGTTTGTCAATCTCGAGCTTTCTGTTCCTGGAATAGTCACTGCTAGGCAGCACAATGAAATCATCATTTAGTAGGATCTGACCAAGTCTGACAAAACAGGATTGATCATTCTCATACAGGTACATTTATTGCTTTTGTTATTTACCAGATCACTTTATTTTCCTCCTAGTTGGCCAGACCATGCTACAGAGGTATTTCGATTCCTAGCTACTGAGGTCAGTGAGAGTTAGGAGGCCAAATACTTTCATGGATGTGATCCTAAGCTGTATAGAGACTATATCTTAATAACTTGCCTTTGTGATGTATTTGATTCTTAAAAATCTACCCTATCCTTTTATTAGTTCTGCAGGAGCTTTGTGCCTCATTTTTTGGAAGGGTTTCTTCATGCCCAAGAGCAACAAGCAGCTGCATTGTGTATGCAGAGAACTGACTTACAGGGGGAATGTGCAGTGGGTTGACCACTGAATATAACTCCCCTTGAACCCTTTCAGTACCAAATCCAACCCCCCTGCCTCAGCTCACTGCACTGCAGACCCATGGCCACTCCAATCACCTGAGCAGCTGTCAGGGATCAAATCCTGCAGGGTTTGTCCTCAGTAGTGGGGGTAGCAGGAGTGAGTAAGAACAGAGGGAGACTATAACAATTACATTGAATATTATTCAAACTTCTATTAATAAGTGGTTTCCTAATGGTAAACCTCAATCAGCTTGTCTTCCATTAGTTTTCCTGTTCTCCCCTTGAACCCAATTAAACTGTTTTCATCTCTAACACCCTAAGTTTCACAGCCTGACAGCACACTCCTAGAGGAGCTAGACATTTGTTTTGAGCTTACCTCCTTCTAGTTTAATTTGAATCTCCTTAATTCTTGCACTAGAATATATATGCCTTCCTCTGATACATCTATTCAACATCCTTGAAAGTGCAGTATAAGACTTTTTGAGCTGTAGAATTCAGCTGATCAGCAGTATCAATAGCTCCTGATGGGCCTCTCTTCCCTGAATTTGCCTAATTTCTTTCGGAATCTATTTACATCTTCACCTCATAGAGATTCACACTGCAAATACATCTGAATGAGGAAGCTCTTTTTCTGTGTTTGCTCTGAAACCACTGCCTGATGGCTTCCTTGGTTGTCATGTGCTGGGAAATACCAAAGACATTATTTGCTATTTGTCTTGTCTGTGCCACTTGTGATTTTACAGAACTCTGCTCCATTCTCCTGAGTCACCTTTTCCCAGGCTGAGGAGTCACAGATTATTAATTTTGCTTTCTGAAGAAACTACTCCAAACCACTGAGTATCTGTGTACCTCTACTCTTCCTCTCTGTTTCTTCTCTGTGACTGAAACTGCATGTGGCATCCAGGAGATGAACAGAGAACTAATACATTCACATCATTAAGTTACTGCCTCTAATGTCACAGGGGACAAAATGAGTGTAAATGGGTTAGGGGTCAAGACCTGACAGCACTGATTTCAGAATGTCACTAAATTTCTTATGTATGTATGTTCTGTACATATATGTATACTTTTCCTTTTGCAAGCTATTTGCATTACGTTTTCTTATTTTAAGGTAAAAATATGTATACTATCCACTTACATTTTCCTGAACAGTTGAAGTTTTTATTTATTATTTTATTTATTTTATTTATTTATGTTTCAATTTACTGTGGCCAAGAAAGTTCAAGAGAACACAAGGGATTTAGATGCTCTGTTCAAAGGCAGCTCAGTCTTTGGAAAAGTCAATTCTTGATCATTTGGTAAACTGAAAGTGGGATCTGATGCATTTCCTTACCATGACTGAGCTACACTCAAGCCCAATAATAAAGGAAAGTTATCACCTACTATTTCCTCTAATGTCTCCATGGTCTTCAGTTTGTTTTCCAACAGATGATTATTCAAATTAGAAAATCAGAATAAATTCTCCTTGACATGCAGAGTCTCTTTTCATTGTTATTCTGTTGTCTTTAAGGAGAGAAACTTAAGTGCACATTCCCTTCAACTTGGGGCGATACTGAAAACTTTGACACACATTGTGCAATGTCCACAACTTGCTATTATTCTCCTCCAGGTCCACAGACTCGAGGCCCCAGTGAGAGGAGTCTGTGATTTACCCAATGAATTAGCATGACAAATCTGCAGCCTTATGAATAATACATAGGAAGGAACAGGGATATCTGTTGCCATTTCTGTGGATGCTACTAATAACCTGTAAAGCCCCTCCTCTGGGAATGCTGTTCTGAAAGAGCACAGGGCTAAGGTTGTGGAGCATCTTGCTTGGCATGCAGAATTGCTGTTTATAATGCAGATTGGATTTGCCAGCACACGTACACACACACCCCCCCAAAAAAAGAGAAAAAAGAGAAGATGGGAAGAGGCAGCAGATCTCTTATTGCTGAGAAGCACAAACAGCCTTTGTGCTGGGAGGTAGAAGTAAAATGATGGTCCCATAATATGCTTTTTGGCAAATAATCATTTAGGAGACATTAGAGAAATAAGTACAGTATGAAATAGAAGTGGCATTTTTTTGCCCTGAAGGGGATGCCTCTTATTTAGCAATGCTGTTGAATAAAAGATGAACCACACAGAGGTTTTTTTGTACTTCAGTATTTTTATTAAGATATTTAGGGTTTACAGCTTAATAAATTGCCCAAAGAAAAAAAAATATCTGGAGACGGTGTTGTTTTCATCCAATCTGGATTTATTTAACACATAGCATGCAAAATCTGTTTTCAGAAAATGGGTTTTAATTTAAAAAGCCTTCTGGGCTGTCGGTTATTCTGTCCCAAACAACCCACAGCTGATATACTTCTTTCTGATAAGTTCTTCTCCATCTTCTCCTCTTTTTGGTGAAAATTGGCCCAATCTCAAACCTGTCTGGGGCTTGTATAAGACAAAGAAATAGGTTTGATTATTAAAACTTAGTTAATATTTGTGCCTCTTGAATACAAAATTGACAGAGGTGGGTACCACACAGCCTCCTGGTCAGCACCCTGATCAAGCTGGATGTGAATGAAACCAATACACAGGGAATTGACAAAAACAAGTCTCGTACGAAAATGGAGATGGTCTTGCAGCTATTCTGCCCTTAAACCCACTTTATAGTCCCTGTCCATCTAAACAAAGGTAAAGGAAACAAAATGCCTGCAAATCCCATAACAGCAAAAGATAAGTCCTTGGCAAGCCTAAGTGTAGACCACAAAGCCAGGAAAGTAGAAATGAATTCCCAACAGGCAATGGAAAATTTTGCTTCATTTCCAAAACCATGACATGACAACTGTCTGTCCAGGACAGGCTTTCCTGTACTTGGAAAAGAGAAAGATGACTTGTGGGCAGGTTTTTTTGGTAGAAGAGAAGCTATCATTATTCTTGAAGAAACCCTTACAACACTAACATGCCTAAGCAGCCATTTCAACATCTCAGTTACACAGAGACATTTATGCTGCTCCAGAGCAGGTGGGCATGAAATAGACTTTGATCTTCTGCTGCAGCTTCTTTTCTAATAGCTTCCAGCCTCCTCCCATATTCTTGGCCACCTGTCACCGGCACGTCACAAGAATCCTAATTGCTTTGTCACAATGTCTCTTTCACAAGAGAGAAACTTTCAGTTTTTCTTCTTTTCCCTTTGTGTGCCATGTTGCTTGAGCACTTGACCAACTTTCAATCTAGCTGTTTGCTGACAGCACTGCTCAGATGTCCTGCGTGTGTGTGTGTGTGTATGTATGGAAATTGTCAAATAGGAGTGCTCAAAATGCATTAGCTAATCCCTTTCCCTTTCATTTCCCCTATAAGTGCAAAGAGATTAGCTTTAGTATGAAAGGATGTTTCAAGTTGGAGAGGATCTCAGAAGGTCATCCAGTCCAACTTCCTGCTTAGAGCAGGGTCTGCTGTAATGTTACAAAGCTTTCTTCTCATGCAGCAAATTTCATTATGTTGGTTTCTGGGTCTACAGGATCAATTTAAGAAAAAGAGACTCCTGGATGCTTTCTCTGGTACCCCACGACTTCCAGCCACGCACTGCTCCAGAACACATCTGCAGACTCTGTGCCATTTTACTGCAGAGCTCACAGATGCTGGATATTAAGACTGAACTTCTCAATGGCTCTGAAAGACACCATGGAAAGTAGTACTCATTCAGCCCTTCTGTGTTCAGAAAGATTTTATTTTGTGAGAATTTGAACTTCGCCAGAACAAACATGAAGGAAAACCTTCAGACAATTCCAGCATCCCTTCGTGTTGTTTCTTAGGGAAGAGAGCAAAGTTGCCAAACCTTTGACATCAAGTGGCCTGACAAAGCCTAAGAGCATAATTAGCCCAAGCCAAATCGTGGGAGACAGACATTACTTCCTAGAATATGTAGGCAAGTTCGTGATCAAATTAAATCAAAATAATGTGGACTCATCCAGATATCCACATCTCTGCCTTCTGCCCAACACCAGCTGCTGAGAATAACTTAATTCTATTTGCAGACTAATCACCAGGGTGTTTACTAAGGGAGGGGAGTATTTTTAAGTATATAGAGTGTAAATTTATCAAAGACTCTCATAAGTCCAAAACCACAATCTGTTCACATCCAGGTTGAACAGACAGGGTCAGATGAATTAAGGGTATTAGAAGGATTAAATATGATAACACACAGAGAGCCTAGCAGAGTTTTATTAAGATTGAGAGAGATGAATATTATTAAGCTTGGTGATTGTACATGTCATTTTGGGAGAGAGGATAGTAGAAATGGAAACAAACATCATTAACAACAACTAGAAGAACAGTTTCATCTGCATACATAAATATTTCAGTCCTCGCTCTTCCTCTGGGCACTACTTAGAGAAATGCTAGACAAAAAATAATAATAAAAAAGAGCATTCACTTGGAAGGCATTCAACCGAAAAAATGAATACAAGGTTAGGGAATGTAGGGAGAAATAAGAGTGAAGGGCCAGGCTATGAGCACTTTGAAAGCAGACTCGTGTTTGTGACATTTGTACCAACAAGAACTAGAATCTGGGTCTGCCATATTAATGCTGACTTTTTGGATCAGTAATATATAGATGAGTTTTGTTACTGCTTTGTGAATTTCAATGACTGGAAATGTGCTTGCAGTTATATCTGGACCTCTGACTTTAGTGGGTGACTGGGGACAAATCCCTGTGGATGTGAATTGCATAGGTAATTGCCCGGAGGGCTCCTCATTGTGGCTTTTGCCTTTGAGAAGCATCAAGCATCTATTTAAAGTGCATGGAAATGCAATGTGGAAAGTTTGTGCTTGGTATCAATGCAGGAGAAAAAACACACTGATGGGGTTTGTATGGCCTGTGTCACGCCATAACCCAGTGCTGCTTGTGCCCAAATCCACTCTCCCCTCAAGGCACCATCCCGATGTTCTTCCCAGAGCTAGTAATGGAGACGTGCAATAGTCTCCTTGATGTGTCAGTTTAAAGTCACTGCTTTATAACTGTTTCAAAGCTTGAAAAGGGGGGTTGCCTTTGCTAGAGTGAAATGCAAATCAGCTTTCTCAGGTTTGTGTCCACAGCACCACTGCTTTTGAAAGTGGCAATAAACTGTTTCCTAAGAAGAACCACCTTCTCTCTTCCCTGTCATGGATGAATATCACTTCAGCGTGATGCTGGTCTATCTGTAGAGTCAAAGCTGGCAGGTAATTCATCATCCTGCACCAAGCTGATTCATTAGAAACCCAGGAAACTAGATATTAACTAGCTCCTTTAATATGTTTCCCTTTATTCTCATCTCACAAAATTTCCTGTCCCTCTTTTTTATCCTGTGTTGCTAAATTACAATTATCATGGAACTTTGATCTCTTCACCTGTAGATGGCCCACTCATCCATCACCACAGTGATTGTTTTAAACACTAAAATCCAGGAATTTCTGCAGGTTTAAAAAACATTTAAAGCTAGCTCTTGCCTGTAAAACAACCATGCAGACTGTATCAAATGAGGGGAAAGGAAGTAGGGCTTTGCAAACTCAAAACAGAGAAAGATCACTTGTGACTTAAAAATCAGATTTTATTTAAGAAGAAATGTTTGTCATTTTTTTTAAAAAAATTCCTTTACTTTTCAAGATTTAATTTTAATCTTTCTTCCTGTTTCTGATAAGAAGTGACTTGATGGCCAGAAATGAGGGTTCTACAGAAAAATGCCAAAAAATCACAAATAACCTCTACCATGTGTTGCTAGGATCTCTAGTTCTAAATTGGAGATGCTACTAGACAATTTCCATCATTTTGTTCTGATTATCTGGAGTATGTGTAATCTATCTAGAGCTTTCAGCTGGATTTACTGTGGGTAAACTGAACAGCTAGACAGCGTGAATACCATATTTCTGATCAGCATCTCCCAACAGTGTGAACTTATTACAGACCCAGGGTACAGCTGATTTGCAAAGATTTTATGAGACTGCCTGGATTTTTCTGAATGTGGATCAGATCTGTTAAAACTCTTGTGCTGGCTGGATATACAGAAATCCCAGAAATAAAAAAGTAGAAATTATCTACAAGTTACTTGTGCTCATTTCTACACTGAAAGAATAGAACCTGTTTTGAGTAATGGCTGCTTTTCCCTCAATATAAGATTCAACAATTCTATTTCAAGACCATATTCTTTTTCAGAACTCATTTTTACCTGCAGTGGATTGTGTTTGAATCTACACCTTAAGAAAAATTTAGTTTTAAAAAGAAGGATAGCACAAAAACCTGATGATGAATTCTCTCTTCCAAATAATTAAATGAACAGATGGCCCATTTCTATCCTTATGAGAGATTTTAAAATTTATTTTTTCCTTCATGTTTTGTACTTTTTAACTAAAACTTCATTTTTGCACCAGCAATACCCGGTGGTATCTCTTTAAAATTTTAATGGAACATGAGGGTTGATTTTCGTTCACATTTTACCATCCCAAGGGGCAAAAGGGAGGCATTTCAGAAATTACCATATTTATGACACATTGCTAATGAATGTGAGATGCCATCCTCTGTCAATTCTCTTCAGCTGTATGCTCTGCCTTGGCCATTTCTAAGTTATTCCATGGGATTAGTCCTGCATTTCCCCAGAGCCAGCGCCACCAGATTCATAGAATCATGGGATCATAGAATATACTGAGTTGGAAGGCACCCATGGTTTCCTTCCCTGGAGTATGTCAGGCATTTGGAAACTCAGAATTTCCAGTTGAAAACATTTTGTGCCTGGATATGATATACAGAACATTCATATTTGGTGAGGAGAGTGGGGAAATCTTACAATAAGAACACAAATTGTTTCATGCAAGTGTATGGGAACCTGTACCCAAAGTTGTGCGTTATTGAGGTGGGAAATTAAGCCCTGATGCACTTCAGAATGCCCACTGGATCTAGAGGGGGGTTATCTGACCCAAGCAACCTGCAGACAGTTCTTATTATCAGACAGAAGCCACAGCACTGATACTGGCAGGAGTTTTCCAAGGCAGCATGCCTGGGAGTGAATACCTTTAAAGTAACCCTCCACAGAGGTCTAAGCTTAATAATAAGGGCCCCATGAAGTTCTAAGCATCACTTTAAAGCTCCTAAAACTGAAGAGTTCATAGTATTTCCAGAGGTAGGGTACCTTTGTGAAGGCTGCAGTGCCATGGCTGCTGACGTCTGTCTAAAGGCAAGTCATGGTTGTGCTGGTCTCCCTGGCTTTGGATGCCTCCTCCTGCTTTAGTTATCATTGATACTCCTGTGACTGAGCTCTTACCAGTTAAGACTTTTTTTTCTTGTTAGTTTCCATCAGGTCCTTTAACTGTCCCACGGCACAGTCACACTTCCAGTGGTAGCACAGGACTGGGGACTGTGCACCCGGAGATGGAGCACAAGACTTGTCCAGAATTGCTGGTCTTTTCATTACACTGCTGGGTTTGGAGCCAGCCTAGCACTTCTGTCTCCACAATCCAGAGTGCTGACAATGTCTTCAGGCCTGGAAAGACATGTGGAGGCAGAAGAGGACCTGGAGAGGATTGGTTTGGGGCCAGGAGTTGCCTGCAAACATAGACAAAAGCCCACTGGGCTTCTGTGGTGATGGTGTCTGACAGAATCACATACTAGAGGGGAAAACAAAAATGTCACACTTTGCTTTTAAATGCAGTTAATAACTACTAGCCTTTTGGAAATGCCAATATGTACAAGAATGAGGCAGTGGGGTTTGTTTGTTTGTTTGTTTGTTTTAAGGCAGATACTGTAAGGCACCCACCATCAGACCTACTTTTTGCTAAGCTGTACAGTCTGCACAATAATACCACTTTGTGCTTCATGACTTTGGGCAGACTCATGCAGTAAGGGCTGTAATAAGGTGTGAAATAAAGATTTAGTAGCACAGCATTGCAAATGTAGTCTAACAAAGAAGTTCATTACAGTTCCATTAAGACTGCAGAGTTAACATTAAAAACAGCCAAGAAACACAAAAACTTAAGGTATTAATGTTCCTGCAGCAGCATTAAGTCAGTCACATTGTACAACCAACAAGCTCTGTTTCTTGCTCTGGGCCAGACTGTACAACTTTCAATTTTAGCACAGTTGTCTGATCATAGCCATAGGGTCCACAGGTCCCAGGAACCATCAGCCCACAGGATTAAGAGCTCTGCCTAAGTGGAAGAGCCTTTGTTTACTTTGATGAACAGTTCACCTTGCACAGTCCCCCAGCGCACAGCACAACTGGGAGATGTCAAGCAGAAGGAACTTAATCAGGTCAAACATTTCAATTTGTATCAGAAATTTGTTTAAGCAGGAAAGACTTGCTCGTGCACCTACGAGGGCAACCTCTTTGCTCTCATCAGCTCTTGCTACCTTATTCATTTCTAAGTGATTTCAGTCTTGACCTACAACAGAATTGGAAAGGAAATGTTGTCAGGGAGCCACGATTTTGTTTTCCACACAGACACCTTGATTTGTCTGAAGTTGGTATGGGCTTTTGATAGTTAGTCCCCCTTGAAATATCTTAGAGAAAATGTTTTGAGATTGAGTGAAATTGTTTCATTTGTGCATTTTCTGAGATGATTCACATTTTCAGAACCAAAATGCTGGAATGTAATCAGTTTCAGATGTTGATTTAGAGATATGAGAGGCATTGGTGCCTCTCTTCCTCAAGGAGGTTGCCGGGACCAGCCACACGGACCCTGGCCCTCTCTTGCTGCTGCCTGTCCCTTCCCACCCCTCGGGAAAGTGCCTGAGCCCAGCACAGTGGAGCAGAGCACTCAGAAACAGTGGCAAGATGCAGAAATCTCAGCTGTGGGTCTTTGTCCATCCTTGTTTTCCATTGTCTTGGGCTCAGGGAAGGGGGGGAGCACTGCAGGGAATAGCCACCAGCCTGTCTTTGTCCCATTGGCGACATGGAATAAAGTCGAGGTGGTGAACACCTTTTGTGTGTAAAGCACCTTTTTTTTGGTGTACTTTTATTATTAATTTCGTTGCTGTCAATGTATGTCTCTTATTCCATTGCTGTTTTCTTTCAGTAAATTATCTCAACCCATATGCTCTGCTATTGTCCCTCTCTTACTGGAGGGAGTGTGGGGGAGTGGTGTATTTGAAGTTTCATTTCTGGCTGCTGTTAAACCACTACAGTGTAAATTTTAAGAAATAGCTGGAAATTTTGCTGTGATAAGCTGTGCATCACTACTCTTCTGTTTCATTCTCCAGTCTGTGTTTCTGTTTCTCTTTGCCATACCATAAATCTGAAAGAGGAGGCCATTTAAATGTTCAAATAAATGTCTAACCATAGTCATCACATTTAAACAGTTTATTCACTTAGGTGACAAACTTTTCAATATCGATCTGTCTTTTTTGTCCTTATATAAGACTTCTCACAGGACAAATAAGAAAAGTTATCCCCAAATACTGGAGACTAAAAGCATTTGCAGCAGCACTTCTCACTGAGAAAAGCATGGGCAGTCTGCCCAGGAGAACTTAGCTGATTTCTGGTTTTGTCACAGATCCTCCTTTTGTCTTTGGGCAAGTTCTTTGACCTCTCCTCTCCACTCTTTTAGGGAAGACACACAGCTTTTGTGTTGGCTAGTGAGACTTTGGATCTCCTGCCCAGGAACTGGGTAGATACTATATTAAGGGGCTAGGGGTGGATATAAGCCACAATCACAAATGTTGCCTGTTAAGAGAATTGACAAGGAAATGCGTGCAATCTTCACTCTCTGAAGTGAAGGCTGCCAGACTGAGGCAATAGAGATTTAATGTATTCAAACATTGCAGTGCTGTGTGTAAGTGAATATGATTTAAGGTAATGCATTTTAACACAGCATTACACACTTGCCAGAGTGATTTTATGTAAAGTTATAGTCCTGCTTTTAAATGACAGTACATCAAGACACATCTTGAATTAACTTGACCGAAAGCTTTTTGTGATAAATAGCTGGTGCAGTGGTACAGGGTACAACTGACCAGGGCTCTGCAGGGACAACACATCTGCCTTGAATTTTGGGAGATTACTCTGGGCTGGGAAAGATGATGGCTTAAGTCATGAGTAGTGTTCTGGGCTGGACATTGTTTTTCTGTGCACAGGTGCACAAGAAAGGAAAAAGTATCCACCTTCCCTGCTCCACTGGTGGTTCTTTGAGGTATGTTGGGATGCAGGCTTGGAGGCTCTGTAAGCAGGGCCAGGGGAAGGCAGCTGCCCTCTGTGGTATCAGTTGCCCCAGAAATGTCATAAAAGTGGAATAAAGACTTCTGGGAAGCACATCCCCAAGTCAGTGCCAAACTCATGGCTTTCTGAGCCATGGTAGATTAATTTAACAGGGAAGCAATTAAGAGGCCGAAGAGTCTCCTGCCTGGCAGTGCTGGCTGCTCAGCTTGAGCTGCCCTAAAGAAGCCACCCCATTTTAGGGGAAACTTCCCCTGCAGTGCAGCTCATCCAGAGTGTTCCCTTTAGGTACACTAAATGGGGAACCCTTTCAGGGGTAGCATCAGCACTGGGATGCTGGCATCCTGGTGCCAGCTAAAGAAGTCTGCTTTCTGCAGAGAGCATGATAACTGCCAGCAAAACCAAATTAACAGTCTTCACAGCTTGTATCCAAATTCAATGGAATATTAATTATGACCGAAAGTACAAATGTAACAAACAGCTCTTTTGGAAAAAGTGATTTATCTGTCTAAGTAACATTATGAATTATCAGTTTATCAGTAGCTTGACATAAAACACATAATTATATCAGTGAATCATTTAATAATTAGAGCACGAGTTAATTGACATTATTCACCAGCTGAATAAAATCTCCACGAGGCAAACAATGGCACCCACTGGGGTAGAGGTAATTTTAACACAGTTCTTCAATTAATAAAGTAAAAAATATAAACCAAACATAATTACAGTGGTCGACAGGACTGTGTGTGTGATTGTAGGGGGGAATAGGAGTTTCAACAAACTCAGGGCAGTAAATTATCAAAATTTAATGATTTCCCCAAGTACTCATGTTCTGAGGAAAACTATATTCTGATAAAAAACAGAAATAGAGAGAAAAAAAATTGGAATAGAATAGCAATAACAGTATCACTGACTTATTCTGAGCAAATCTGTGGAGAAATGAATGCCTGGTATTTATGGGATTTCCATAGGGACAAAAAGAATTTATTTGTGATCAAAGCAAGGGTGAAACAGAAAGCAAAATATCCTTATACCTGCTTTTTAGAGGCTTTTTTTTCCTAACTGCTGCTTTTGCAACACATTGTCTGGCTGGGGAGCTTGGGCACTGAACTACTTCTCAAACCGATGGTATTGGAACAATTATTCTGAAATCATGAATGAGCTGGTCCATGCCTCTCAGCACTATCAGATAGCAAGATTTCTAAAAATTGAATACTTAGAAAATTCTTTTCCTTTTGAGTTTTGAGTCTTGAAATTGCTTCCATATAGCAGTTGCCAGATAATTTTTTTTTCTTCATTCGGGCTAGTGAGCACTTAAAAAAACAATAGTGAATGTCCCAAATAGTCATGGTACCCCAGGAGCTGGGATTAAGGAAGCAACTAGCACATGTTGCCAGGGTGGCAGTAGCTGTAGGGAGAAGTGCACCAGGAAGAAATGTTCCTCCAGATCACCTCTGTGTCACATCTAATTCTCTGCATCCCCATTGCCTTTGGTTTTAACTGACATTGAGTAATGACACAACCAGGTCATCTCAGCTGAACTGGATATTCAGAAAAGATTATAGGAGCATACAGTTTATTTGCTTTCCATTGGTTACACACCATTCTGGGCAGGCAGCAAACAGATTTAGATTGATTTGATTTATCTCTTAGTATTTAAGATGAGAATGAGATCACTCCCATGTCTGTACTCAATGTGAGAAGCAGGAAACCACAGAGAACCCATGTGGACTTGTTGTAGTCCTACAGAGGAGTCTGTCTTTTATGCCGATGGAAGAATATGGCCAGGCTACTTATCATGTTCAGCCAAGTGTTGGGTTGTGGGGACTGAACCCAAGCACGAGGATACAGATATGGTGAAATCTCACCAACACCAGTTTGGAAAGGTAAGACTTGTAAGTCCATCAGTAACCTGGGGTTTTGTTGTACCACCTTTGCTAAATCACAAGGAACTCTATTTTACCTCCTCCTTTTACTGTTTATCATTTGCACTTCTGTCCCGAGCAAAACAGGGATTCATTGTGTAAGAAGCTGTACAAACACAGTGTGAGGGATAACACAGCAAGACAAAGAAGGTGAGAGAAGCACCTGCTTTTGAAATTACCTGCCTGGAATACTCTGTCATGGTGCTCAGACTAGGACACACTTCTGTCCTGTTCAAGGTACATTCAGATACTTAAACAATGTGAGAGCCTTCTCATTGTGAGTGAAGGTAGTAGAATCCATCATTATTAATTGGACTGTTACTGGAAAATCTGCTAATATCCCTCTGCCTTGTATAAAGAAAGAGAAGAAAACAGAAGGAAAGAGACTATAGCAACAGAAGTTATAGAGGCTGGGTCCAATTAGACCATTTCCAGATATTTTAGGTAAGAGAGACAAATGTGAAATGTAGACAGAATGTTAAAAATCTAATATTTGCCTGAATATTTAAATCAGAGTACTAAAAACCAGGCTGGGTCAATGTGTTTCAGAAAATAAGTTTCCTTATAAAAATCCTCATCAGACCCCTCTGCAGAGGTGATGGTGCATGTTGAGCTGTAAGAACCGGAAGTCAATGAACCACAGTTGCTTGCTGGCTAGGAGCTCTTAAACCACCCATTCCTCGGGTGGAACTTTTGTTCTGGGTACCACCTTTAATAACAATGATATTAACACCAGTGGCTAACTAACAGCCAGATCATCTAAATAAGTTGGCATTGGAAGTTATCTTCATTTTGTGGTAACACTGAAGACTTAAAGAGCAGTTTGAGTGAGAGGGGTTTCTCACTCTTAAATGAGATGGTAGAGCAGTGGTGATGCTGCAACAAGTATGTGGAGCTGTGGGTTAGGTTGCCTTGTCTCACTCAAAGAAAACTTGAGCACAGTATGAATAAACAGGCTAGGAAAGAGTAGTCTAGTTGAAAGTATTGTACTCTGAATGAAATAAGACTGGAAAACCATACAGGGAGGACTTCTCTCTGTAGCTAAATTGAAAGAGTCTGTTAGGAAGGATCCCACAAGCTGTTGCCCTGAAATTATTCACCATCCTTAACAGTTTGTTGATGGAATGAAAATATGGCTTTGGGTAACGTTGAATGAGGAAAGACTGCAAATGTCCTGTAGAACCAAGATGGAGACATGATTTGGAAAAGGAAATAGCATGCAAGTCAACAAAGTGGGTGCAAGATACCCTGCCTCATAGGAATGATTTACAGTGTAAATATAGAGATGTGAGCCAGGTAGTATTTTAGGGAGGAGAACAGTGGGAGCATGATAAAAAATCGAGCAGTTTCAGACCATGCAAATAATGCAGATCACATTTCAGCATAGAGACTAAGAAGATCTCTTGCAGGCTCTTTGAGATAACCATTCTCAGGACTCAGTAAAGGCTTTCTGGGGTGCCAGAATGTAAGTCTTATCTCTGTATTTCAGGTGGTGCAGATTTTGAGAGGCTAGAAAAAGCTGAAGACTTGAAGACTGCTGCCAGGAAAGTTGAAAGAAACGGAGTGTGAATTGCCTAGGGAAGAGATAGCCAAAGGCAGGCATCCATCTAGCAGTCTGCTTCAAGGCAGAAGGGAGAAAATTGCTCTCTTCATTCATTGTGAAAAGGACTAGAAGTAATGGTCTTAAATTATAGCAAGAAGTGTTATGTGTAGTATTATGTTAGACACTAAGAAAAACTTTGTAGCAGGACAGTAGTTATGCCCTGAAAACAACTGTGTGGGAGGACGATGGTTTTTCCTTACTGATGTCTCAAAGAACTGGGTAAACTCATGTGGTCTGATGGGCAGTAGAGAAATATTGGCAGAGTAGGGAGAGAATTTGAAGGTCTCTTGTAAGTAGAAGCTGTAATTGTCTGTACTCAATGTGCAGAAAGTTAAAATCTCCAAATCTCCCTGTTTGAGAACAAAATAAAGGCACATTCTTTCAGAGAAGAGCATCCACAAGCTACCAAGCCCTCATCCAGCCATTTTTGATTTATCCAGGAGGGGGAACATATCAACTCCTTGTCTATCTGAGAGATAATCAGTGTTTTCCCTAAATAAATTCTCATCTGTCATTCAGGTTTTGTGTTTAGAGGATGGTAATTAAGTGCTATTATTATGAAAAAGTATTTTATCTGGTCACTGCTGGCACATAATTTGCACAGGCATTAACCTAGTCTGGCTTGGTCTTTGAGCATGATACACTTGTATATATAATAATAATGATGATAGTGATGAAAGTAAAATTCATAAAATGAGCAGTTATTTCTTGAGCTATATACATCTATTTATAAATGCATATTGCACTTTGTTAGAAATATTTGAGAAATTGCCTTTTCTTTTCCTTGTGGAATTCTGAATTAGTTTCCATTTCACAGTAATAAGCATGTCACTTTTAATTTTTTCTGTTTTCAATACTTTTCTCAATTCTTTCATATCCTTTTTCTACTTCAGACTTAAAAATATTTTTTTCTTTGTTTTCCAAGGTATTCTTTTTTCCAGCTTTTTCTTATGGAAACTTATCTTGAAAAATATTATGCTTAAAAGGAGGCAAAACAGTACAAAATAATGAGGAGGGACAAAAATGCAAACAATACATACAAATTATTTTTCTAGGGAAGTTAAAAACCAGACAGACTAAGGTAAAAAATGTGTTAGGACAGTCAATTAAAAAACCTAATTACTAGGAAAAATATGACTAGTTGTATAATTTCTGGATGTGAGTTCTCTTTTATATATTTAGTGGTTAGAAGAACCCCAAATTGTTTCCTATGGCACTAGAAAGTGTATTTTTCAGGAGCGGAACTTAGCAGTCTCCAACTGTTTGTTAGTCTCCCCTGATTTAAGATCAGAAGATGCCACCACCTTGAAAATACAAGAAATGCAATACAAAGAAAGCAAACTAAAATATTATCTGGTGATACAACACCACCTGATCTGCAAAAATACCAAAACCACAGACCTCCCCACCTCCTCTTCCCTCTCACTGTTTTAAGTAATTAAAATCCATTTTCACTTTCCATCCCTCAAAACTCCTTGCTCCAAACCAATAACCTATTATTACTCCCCAGACTTAAAATTTTGCAGGTGTTTCTGTGCTTTACTGAAGTCATAATGAGTGTTTGATATCTTGGACTATTTCTGCAGTTAATATGTGATATGCTATGAGAACTTACATATCCATCTTACTTGGGTAGAAGACAAAGCAAGCTCAGGGGAAAGAAATCTTAATGTAATAATATCTTGGGTAGTGGCAGAATAAAGGAGTGAAAAATACCAGCACAGCTAATGCCTCTTTTTGCAATTATTCCCACTTTTATAAGTTTGCCCCAGTGTGAAAGTTTTCTCCTTTAAAATGGGCTGGCAAAGATAATCCATTAATTCAACAGCACTGGAAAGTTAACATTTTTTCCCTTCATTAGCAAGTTCAAAATTGCATTTTATTTCCATTTTGATGAGATTTTTATGAGTTAGAAGAGAGGAAGTTGAACCCCAGGAGCTTAATGGACCTAGAAAGATCGCAGATACAGGATTGAATTCAATGAACTGTGAGGAGTTTAGTAAATTAATTAAATTTAAGAAAATAAGGGTTTTTTTGTCTGCTGGATTAAAAATGCTAAAATGCAATGAAAAGTTAATTTAATGCTAAAACTTTTTCCCCTAAATTTATTTTTCATTGATATTAAATAACTTCTTCAAAGCTTGAAAAGCAGAGAAGAAAGGGGAGAAGACTTCTAGAAAAATAATTATTACATTAATTTCTAATTCCCTATTGTATCCTGTAGTCATATCAATCTGAGGACTGTCCTTCAGAGCTGTGAACAGCATTCTCTGGGGTGTTGGCAGCCTTTCCCAGACCCACATTTTCCCTAC